>NC_135889.1:128691910-129004410 GCF_964194155.1 Cetorhinus maximus
GTGCACCAGCTCCTGAAGGGCTGAGGTTCTGAAGGCAGACACATCAGATGTGTCTAAAGTTTCATGGCTGCGTCTCTGAGATGGCCCTGATCATGGAGCGCAACTGAGCTGCCCTCGGCCAGATAGGAGTCAGACATTCTCAGAGGCTGTGTGAAGATCTATGGAGTGTCCTCACTGCATGTTGTCATCATCCTCCTGTGATTGAGCGACTATTAGGGCCTCCACTGCATCTCCATGACAGGAGCATTCTCACAGAGGGTATTGGCGCCACCATAAGCCAGACTGGAGTCGAACGTTCATAGCTGTGATGTGAGGATCTATGGGGACACCTCACTGCATGTCGTCATCATCCTCCACAAATCTGGCAGCTATGAGGGCTTCCTCAGCACGCCTGTCTCGTCTAGCCAGCATGAGAGCCTCAGCCCTGTCATCATCATCACCGAGGAACTCCTCACCCTTATCCCCGTTGGCATCCTCCTCATCGGAGGAGATGTGCAGCTCCCCACCTCCTCCTCAGCCAGCTCCTCACCCCATTGTAGTGCCAGGTTGTAAAGGGTGCAGCAGACAACGATGATGGTGACACCCTCTGCAGACTGTATTGCAGGGCTCCACCAGACCGGTCCAGGCACCGGAACCACATCTTTAGCATCCCGATGGTCTGCTCCACCAAGTTGCGAGTTGCTGCATGAGCCTCATTATAGCGTCGCTCTGCTGCAGTCTGAGGCCGTCATCAGGGTCTGAGGGTGTCATTAGCCATGGCCTCTGCGGGTAGCCCTGGTCTCCAAGGAGCCAACCCTGCAGCCTCTGTGGACCCTGGAAGACTGCAGGGATCTGCAAGCAACTCAGGATGTAGGCATCATGCACACTCCCTGGAAACCGTGCACATACCTGCAGGATGCATTTCTGGTGATCGCATGCCAGCTACACATTCAGCGAGTGGAAACCCTTGCAGTTGATGAAGTCCACTAAGTGTAGCGACAGAGACCTGAGCGCCTCATGAGTGCAGTCGATCGCACCCTTTGGGAATCCCGAGATCAGGGCAAATCCAATGGCCCTTGCATCCTGGCTATCTCGGTGCTGGGCAAAATGCACAAAGTTGTGTGCCATGGAGAAGATGGCATCCATGTCCTCTTGGCGCCAAGTCCTGCAGTAAGTGGCAGATGTGATCCACCAGGTCCCTAGACATGTGCAGTCGTCTGCAACACTGGTTCTCAGTCATCTGCAGGAATGGCAGGTGGCATCTATAGACCCTGGGTGTCACTAGGCGCTGCCCAGCCATGGCTCGCTGCCGCTCCTGGGCAGCGTGTGTGGGAGCCCCTGCTGCCCCTTCTTCATGAAGTTGCTGCTCCAGCCTTTGCGCAGCCAGGAGCCTCAGTTGCTCTCTCCTCAGTCTTCTACGATCTCTGTAGACCATCAGGCATACCGCTAGGTCACCAGGATCCATGATCCTGATGTGGTCCTCATGCAGTATGAAAGAGAGGGAGAGAGACATGGTTATCATGGCTGTACTTAGCACCTTTCCTGGCCCTGTGCTGGAGAGTGCTGGTCACCCCTCGGATGGCCAGAGCTGAGTGCGCTGCATGGCTGCCCTGTCAACCTGCGACATGGGGGACACTGTGCGGGATGCAGCACCAGGGCAGCGCTTGACCACTCCCCTCCGCCGACAATAGTTGCCTCCGAGGCTGGCCAGCACTTGCCCCTGGACACCCCCCCCTACCAACTCACAGTCACCTCCAGGGCCAGGCATCAGTTTCCCCCATCCCCTGGCGCCCTGAGGTCTGTAAACTGTGGAGCTGTGGAGAACACTGCTGCTCACTCACCTCAGTTCCCCCAAAGTGAAGGTTGGCAAGTGTACATCGCCTGTGTGCTGTTGTGAAACATGTCGGTGTGCTTTCCCACCGACATGGACAGACAATACGGCAGGGTTCCAAGAGCCTAGCGGGATAGCCTTTTAATTATATGCTGATGCATTACAATTAGCTCCCCGCCGACTGATGGCAGGAAACACAGCCCGCCATTGGTGGGCTGAGCAGACGATCGCGACCTGCCTTCACGTCATCATGAAGCAGGTCGCGCCATATTTTCCACGCATGCCACCTATCATGCCCACTGCCAGCAGGCTTGGAAAATTCTGCCCTTTAATTTGCAATGTTATGCCACAGCTGATGGTAAATGCTGGGCTACTCAAATCCCAAAGGGAAACAACTGCGCAACTGTTTTGCAATTTGTATAAATTTCAAGATGCATGCCTTGAATTCAATAGTAATAAGACCACTGAGTTTTATAGGTTTCTTACAAAACTAAATTAAACCTTTATTAATATAAGAAATTATTTTAAGCACACATATAAATCTACAAAATACAACTACGGTGACTTCTAATTCCCCTAGTTCATCTAACTCCCAGGTATTGCTTCAGGAAACCTGGTAGACAAATCCATTATTGTTAATAAATACTGATTTACAATTTTAGTCTTAGGGAGGGGTTCTACAAAATCAATCATGACCCTAGTAAAAGGTTCTTCAAATGTTGGAATGGGATTTAAAGGTGCCGGCTTAATCACTGCTTGTGGCTTCCCTATCATCTGACATGTATGACGTTCTACAGAATTTGATTACATCCCTATGCAATCCAGGCCAGTAAAAATGTTTTTGTACCTTCACCCATGCCTTTCTAATTCCTAAATGCCCTCACTTGGAATTTCATGAGCTATCCTCAGTATCTCATTTCTATATTCAAATGGCTGTACAATCTGATGCACCTCCCTCTAGCTTTCATTTGTTGAAGCATGACAAGGCCTCCATTTTCTCATTAAAACATTACCGTGAAGGTAATAACATTCTGGAATACATTTTGCCTCTGTTTCTGTAAGCTGTCTCATATGAATGTTTTATTTGCAAATCCTTTTTCTGTAACTCCACTAACCGCCTTGAGTTAAACACTTCAGCTGAATTGTCCTCTGTTCTTTCCTCCTGAACAACCTTATCAAACACAGCTAATTGGATTTCCACACCTTATCCCCACCTTTGAACTTCCCTTTCTTCTTGTTTCATTATCACGCAATCTGGAAACAATCCAGGATGCTCTCTCTGCAACACTTCTGTTGAAAACACTTCTACAGGCTGCTCAACTACCATAGGCACCACCCACATCTGTGACCCAGCTATATCATTACCTAGAATAATTTGAACCCCTGCAATGGGCAATTTTTCCAATACTCCAACAATTACCTCATCTGTTTTCTACTCACTCTTTAAATTTACCTTCCACGATGGAATAGGTTTAGCATCTCCATGAACCCCACTTATCCTCACCCGTTCCTGCAATACTTCCTCTGAACAACAAATGTCACTATCCCACAACATTAAGAATTGACTAGCCCCTGTGTCTCTTAAGATTTTAACATCTTTACCTACTCCACCCTGTACACATGGAAAGACTTTCCCTTCACACACAAAATCTTTAAATATTTCTGCAACCTGCTCCTCAGAAATCTCTTGGGTAAATTGTTAACACATTCCCACTTCTTTACCTATCGCTGATTCTTCCTGTTTTACCTGTACACAAACCACTGTTTTTTTCATGTACCTGAACCTCAGAACTTACAGTACTTCTACTTCCAAAACTTTTCTGCACCCCTATAATTCCAACAGATTTTCCCTGCAATTTCCCACACACACATTTCATATGTCCAAGTTTATTATAATGAAAACACCTCAATTTTCAAATGTCACATCTACCCTCAACTCCTTCCGTTTTATTCTGAGAAAAAACTTTTTGTGAATTTCCACCTACTCTTCTTCCCTGACCTTCGCCTTCCTTTCACGTTCCTGCTTTCTATCCTTTTCTGATTTAAAAGGGTGACAAAAAAAGGTTTAGTTCTATGAACTAGCTCATAATCATCAGCTGTCTTGCTGCTTGTCTTACAGAATCAACCCTCTGTTCCTCCACATGAGTTCTCACTACCGAAGGAATTGAATCTTTAAATTCTTCCAAAAGAATTGCCTCCCTAGGAGCTGCATATGTTCTCTCCATCTCCATATCCACCAGCAAAATTACTTTGTTTTACTCTCTCAAGCTCAATATAAGTTTGCCCAGGCTGCTTTCTCATATTCCTAAATTTCTGCCTATATGCCTCAGGAACCAACTCATATGCACTCAAAATAGCCTTTTTTTACCACATCATAGTTCACCGACATATCTTCTGACATTGAAGCATCAACCTCATGTGCTCTACCCACCAACCTGGATTGTAACAACAATGTCCAATTTTCCCATGGCCATTTCATCCATTTAACTATCTTCTTAAATGAAATAAAGAATGCTTCCGCATCTCTTTCCTCAAACTCTGGAAGGGCTTGTACAAATTTAAACATCCCTCCACTTGGCTCTAGCCTGGAAATAAGTCCTTTCTCACCTTCTGGAGTCTCTTTTTTAACTGCCTGCATTTTGAGCTGGAATTCTCTCTCTCTCTCTCTTGCTTTTCTGCCTGTTCCCTTTGAAATGCTCTTCCTTTTTCTTTTGCTTTTTCTGCTGCCTCTAGCTCGAGTTTTTTTAATTTCCTTTGCTTGTTCAAGTTCAAGCTTCTTCATTTCTAACTGAAGTCTCATAACCTCCAGCTGTGACTCACTAGTATCAGGTATCGCTTCCAACTTTAAATGCTGTGCTATACCTTCAATTATATCTGCTTTCTTCAGCCCTCTGGTAACCCCAATTGTAATGTATCCACCAATTCCATTAACTTTAGTTACCTTTTGTAAACCAGCCAAAGTTATAACTTCAACTCCCAAACAAGTCTTAGCTACTGCCAAGGCCATATTGCAGTCTCATCACTACAAAAAAACCTCATGCCAATTCCTGAATTCAAAGTGCATCTCGTACTCATTGCTTTAAGATTCACCAACTCCAACTCAGTCAAGGAATTTAAAATATATCCCGCAGAGAGCCCCCAACTTTGTTATGGCACAACCGATGGTAAATGCTGAGCTGCTCAAATCCCAAAGGGAAACTTGAAACAATTGCACAACTGTTTTACAATTTGTATAAATTTCAAGATGCGTGCCTTGAATTCAGTAGTAATAAGACCACAAAGTCTTATATGTTTCTTACAAAACTAAATTAAACCTTTATTAATATAAGAAATGATTTTAAGCACACACCTAAATCTGCAAATTACGACTACGATAACTTCTAATCCCCCTAGTTCATCTAACTCCCAGTTACACTTTTGTTAAGGCAGCAGTCAGACACATAGATTTTAAAAGACCCAGGCAAAGAAACACAATACCCCGAATAATCCAGTTCAAAGTGAGTGTTTTAACTTCAGTTCTTTGTAGAAAGCAGCTTGAGGATTAGAAGGAAAGGCTTTTCACACTTGTTTAGATCTTAGAATGCCTGCCCTTACACACAACCTATGCTCCTTTACACCCTATGGACGCAAATTCTCATTGTTTCACTGTCTTTAGACTTTACCTCTTTGATAATAAAAATTTCTCATAGTACCAATTTTACCAGTAATCTTTGGGAAAAATAAACTCACAGGGCAGAATTTTAGTCCCAAGGATGGGTGTGTGCCCGACCCGAACGGGAGTGAAATAGTGTGCGATGTTGTTGGGCGAGCATCCCGATGTCTTTGCGCACTCTCACTATCTTTTGGTCGGTGGGCAATTAAGAGGCCTATTAAGGCCCTTAAATAATTAAATAAGCTGCATTTTTCACTGCCCACTCAACCGATTGGGTGGCAGGTGGGCAAATAGGCCAGGTGGCCTTTGCATTTTTAACGAAACCTCAGCCACTGGCGGGATGAGGTTTCCAGTGCTTACTAAAAGAACAATAAAAAATTTTTAACAAGATGTTTCACATGTCCCTCTTCATGTGTCTGAGCCACATGTAGGGACATGTTTATCTCATAAGTTAAAAGTTTATTTTTGTATTTAAAATCTGTCAGCTCCCTGAGGCAGCTCTATGCCTTCAGGGAGCTGTCAGTGCACGCTTCCCTGCACATGCGCACCTCAGAGTTCGAGTTCCTCCCGCTCCCACCCCAGCAGTGCTGAGGCTCCCAGTGCATGTTTCACACCAGCTGACCGTTAATTGACCAGCCAGTGTGAAATCACGGTCGGAGCCTGATCTCGGGCAGTGGTCGGTTTTGAGGCTGCTCCCGGGCCCACCTGCCGTGCCTGACTGACGAGGGAAGAGTTCTGCCCACTGTTTCTGAATTTCACCTGGCTGGGTGACACATTTAACCCCTCCCTTGAAATCAATCTAGTCTGGTTTATTTCAAAATACAAATGTGCTCTTTACCCCTATGTCTACCCACTTAACATTTCAAACCTAGCCTATCTTCTAATACATCAAAGCCTTCAGACCAGCTACTTTTAATTCAATTAAATCTCATAGACACAGACCACACTATTACTCTACAATAAATTCCAATAACATAATGAGAATTATTATATCTTCCTGGCATCCAAAATTCCCTAGATTTGGGGATAGTTCCATTAGATTGGAAAATAGTGAATGTAGCTCCTTCATTCAAAAAGGGCGGGAGACAGAAAGCAGGCAACAGCAGGCGAGTTAGCTTAACATCTGTCATAGGGAAAATGTTAGAAGCTATTTTTAAGGACGCTATAACAAGGCACTTGGAAATTTCAAGGTAAAAAGGCAAAGTCAAAATCATTTTGTGAGAGGGAAATCATGTTAAACCAATTTATTGGCGTTCTTTCAAGGGCTAATATGTGGTGTGGATAGAGGGAAAACAGAGAAATATAGAAAATAGGAGCAGGAGTAGGTCATTTGGCCCTTCGAGCCTGCTCCGCCATTCAATATGATCATGGCTGATCCTCTATCTTAATGCCATACTCCCACTGTCTCCCTATACCCCTTGACGTCATTAGAGTTTAGAGATCTATCTATTTCCTTCTTAAATATATTCAGTGACTTGGCCTCCACAGCCTTCTGTGGTAGAGAATTCCAAAGGTTCACCACCCTCTGAATGAAGAAATTTCTCCTCATCTCAGTCCTAAATGGCTTACCCTGTATCCTGAGACTGTATCCCCTTGTTCTAGACCCCCCCAGCCAGAGGAAACATCATCCCTGCATCCAGTCTGTCCATCCCTGTCAGAATTTTATATATTTCAATGAGATCCCCTCTCATTCTTCTAAACTGCAGTGAATACAGGCCCAGTCGACCCAATCTCTCCTCATAAAACAATCCTGCCTTCCCTAGTATCAGTCTGGTGAACCTTCGCTGCACTCCCTCTATGGCAAGTATATCCTTTCTTAGGTAAGGAGACCAAAACTGCACACAATACTTCAGATGTGGTCTCACCAAGGGCCTGTACAGCTGCAGTAAGACAAAACAAAACAAAAACAGAATTACCTGGAAAAACTCAGCAAGTCTGGCAGCATCGGCGGAGAAGAAATCAGTCAACGTTTCGAGCCTCCATGGCCTTTCGGCAGAACTGCAGCATAGTTTCAACAAGGGAGAAATATAAATTGGTTTAAGGTGGGTGGGGGGCGGGGGGGAAGAGACACATTGAGGGTGTGGTGTGAGCAGATAATAATCAAAAGATGTCAGAGACAAAAGGGTCAAAGAGGTGTTGAAGGTGGTGGTCTTTGTCTGAGAAAAGTGCTAATTAAGAATGGAAAACAGGATATTCAAAGTACAGCTCTAGTGGGGGTGGGGTGGAAAGACTAAAGGTTTTAGTTTTAGATTTAAAAATAATGGAAATAGGTGGGGAAAGAAGAATCTATATAAATTATTGAAAAAAAAGCAGGTGGGGGGGGGAAAGAAACGGGGTGGGGATGGGGGGAGGGGGAGTTTAAGATCTAAAGTTGTTGAATTCAATATTCAGCCCAGAGGGCTGTAAAGTGCCTAGTCGGAAGATGAGGTGCTGTTCCTCCAGTTTGCGTTGGGCTTCACTGGAACAATGCAGCAAGCCAAGGACAGACATGTTGGCAAGAGAACAGGGTGGAGTGTTAAAATGGCAAGCGACAGGGAGGTTTGGGTCTTTCTTGCGGACAGACCGCAGGTGTTCCGCAAAACGGTCGCCCAGTTTGCGTTTGGTCTCTCCAATGTAGAGGAGACCGCATTGGGAGCAACGAATGCAGTAGACCTTTAAAACCTTTAGTCTTTCCACCCCACCCCCACTAGAGCTGTACTTTGAATATCCTGTTTTCCATTCTTAATTAGCACTTTTCTCAGACAAAGACCACCACCTTCAACACCTCTTTGACCCTTTTGTCTCTGACATCTTTTGATTATTATCTGCTCACACCACACCCTCAATGTGTCTCTTCCCCCCCGCCCCCCACCCACCTTAAACCAATTTATATTTCTCCCTTGTTGAAACTATGCTGCAGTTCTGCCGAAGGGCCATGGAGGCTCGAAACGTTGACTGATTTCTTCTCCGCCGATGCTGCCAGACTTGCTGAGTTTTTCCAGGTAATTCTGTTTTTGTTTTGTTTTGGATTTCCAGCATCCGCAGTAGCTTTTAGCTTTTTGTTTTTATCTCTGCAGTAAGACATCCTTGCTCCTGTACTCAAGTCCTCTCGCAATGAAGGCTGACATACCATTTGCTTTCTTAACTGCTTGCTGCACCTGCATGCTTGCTTTCAGTGATTGGTGTACAAGGACACCCAGATCTCTTTGTACATTAACATTTCCCAATCTATCACCATTTAAATAATACTCTGCCATTCTGTTTTTCCTACCAAAGTGGATAACTTCACACTTAGCCTGATCATACTGCATTTGCCATGTATTTGACCACTCACTCAACTTGTCTAAATTGTCTTGAAGCCTCTTAACATCCTCCTCACCATTCACATTCCCACCAAGTTTGGTGTCATCAGCAAACTTGGAAATATTACATTTGGTTCCCTCATCAAAATCATTGATATATATTGTGAATAGTGGGGGCTCAAGCACTGATCCCTGCAGTACCTACTAGTCACCGCCTGCCACTCTGAAAAAGACCCATTTATTCCTGCTCTCTGTTTCCTGACTGCTAACCAATTCTCAATTCATGCCAATATATTACCCCCAATCCCATGTGCTTTAATTTTGTACACTAACCTCTTATGTGGGACTTTATCAAAGCTTTCTGAAAACCCAAATACACCACATTCACCGGTTCTCCTTTATCTATTCTGCTAGTTACATCCTCACAAAAAACTCCAGTAGGTTTGTCAAACATGATTTCCCTTTCATAAATCCATGTTGACTTTGTCTAATTCCATTGATGTTTTCTAAGTACCCTGTTATTCGATCCTTTACAATAGACTCTAGCAATTTCCCTACTACTGATGTTAAGCTAATCCCAGTCTGTAATTCCCATTTTTCTCCCTCTCTCCTTTTTTCAATAGTGGGGTTACATTTGTCACCCTCCAATCTGCCGGGACTGTTCCAGAATCTATATAGTTTATATGACAACCAACTCATCCACTATTTCAATGGCCACCTCCTTTAGTGCCCAGGGATGTAGATTATCAGATCCCAGGGATTTATCGGCTTTCAGTCCCATTAATTTCTCCAGCAATTTTAAAAATAATACTAATTTCCTTCAATTCCTCCTCCTCATTAGACCCTTGGTCCCCTAGCATTTCTGGGAAGTTATTTGTGTCTTCCTCCATGAAGAGAGAACTAAAGTAGTTGTTTAATTGCTCTGCCATTTCCTTGTTCTCCATTATAAATTCTCCCGTTTCCGACTTAAGGGACCTACATTTGTCTTCACTAATCTTTTTCTTTTCATATACTTTTTACAGTCTGCTTTTATGTTCCTTGCAAGTTTACTCTCCTACTCTATTTTTCCCCTCTTAATCAATCTCTTGGTCCTCCTTTGCTAAATTCTAAACTGTTCCCAATCCTCAGGCTTGCTACTTTTTCTAGCAACTTTATGACTCCTCTTTGGATCTAATACTATCCTTAATTTCTCTTGTTCACCATGGTTGCCCACTTTTCCTGTGGTGTTTTTGCGCCAGAAAGGAATATATAACTATGTAATGCATGCATTCATTCCTTAAATATTAGTCATTTCCTATCCACTGTCCTGCCTTTTAATGAAGTTTCCCATTCTATTGTAACCAATTCATGCCTCATACTTTCGTAGTTTTCTTTGTTTAGATTTAGGACCCTAGTTTCGGATTGGACTACTTCACTTTCCATCCTAATGCAGAATTCTATTATGTTATGGTCACTGTTCCCTAAAGGACCCCGCACAAGAAGATTATTAATTAACCCTTTCTCATTGCACAATACCAAATCTAGGACAGCCTGTTTCCTGTTCGGTTCCTCGATGTACTGTCTGAAAAACCATCTTGTACACACTACAGGAATTCATCCGGCACAGTATTATTGCTAATTTGGTTTGCCCAGTCTATATGTAGATTAAAGTCACCCATGATTACTGTAGCACCCTTGTAACATGCATCTCTAATTTCCTGTTTAATACCATCCGCTACCTTATCACTACTGTTTGTAGACCTATAGACAACTCCCACTAATGTTTTCCACCCCTTGTTGCCTCTTAGCTCCACCCAGACTGATTTTACATCTAGATTTTCTGAACTAATATCCTGTCTCACTGTCACATTGATTTCATCCTTAACTAACAATGCCACCCCATCTCCTTTTCCTTTTTGCCTGTCCTTCCTAAATATTGAATACCCTTGCAACGGTTCAAGAAGGCAGCTCGCCACCACCTTCTCAATGGCAACTAAGGATGGGCAATAAATGCTGGCCCAGCCAGTGACACCCACATCCCGTGAATGAATTTTTAAAAAATTCAGTTCCCAGCCTTGGTCACCCTGCAACCATGTCTCTGTAATCACAAACATATTGTACCCGTTTACATCTCTTTGCACTGTTAATTCGTCTACTGCAAATGCTCCTTGCATTCAGATACTGTGCTTTTAGACTTGACTTATTGACATTTTTACACATTTTTTTGTACCAAGGCCCTATTTGCTGCTAGCGTTTGTTTTCTCTGCCTTCCACTTTAGCTTTCTATTTTTCTGTCTTTCATTTCTATCTTTGTTTCCCTCTCCTGTGCCTCCCCACTCACATTCCCATCCCACTGCCACCCTAGTTTAATCCCTCCCCCACAATACTAGCCAATACTCCTGCAAGGAGATAAAAGCAAAAAACTGCGGATGCTGGAAATCCAAAACAGAAACAAAAATACCTGGAAAAACTCAGCAGGTCTGGCAGCATCGGCGGAGGAGAGCACAGTTGATGTTTCGAGTTCTCATGACCCTTCAACAGAACATGGGTCCAGGTCCTACTGGGGTGCAATGTGTCCAGCTTGTACAGGGAGCTGTTTGATGTACTGTACTTAGCTTTCTAGAAGGCATTTGATAAGGTGCCACATTAAAAGTTATTGCTGAAAATAAAAGCTCATGGTGTTTGGGGCAATATGGTGGCATGGATAGAAGATTGGCTAGCTGACAGGAAACAGAAGAGGCATAAATGGGTCATTTTGAAATTAGTGGTGTGCCACAGGGATCAGTGCTGGGGCCTCAACTTTTCAATTTATACAAATGACTTGGATGAAGGAACCAAATGTATGGTGCCAAATTTGCTGATGACACAAAGATAGTTGGAACATAAATTGTGAAGAGGATATAAGGAAGCTACAAAGGGATACAGATGGGTTAAGCGAGTGGGCAAATATCTGGCCAATGGAGTATAATGTGGGAAAATGTGAAATTGTCCATTTTGGCAGGAAGAATAAAAAAGCATATTATCTAAATGGTGAGAGACTGCAGAGCTCTGAGATGCAGACGGATTTGGGTGTCCTTGTGCGTGAGTCACAAAAGGTTAGTATGCAGGTACAGCAGGTAATTAGGAAAGCTAATAGAATGTTATCATTTATTGCAAGGAACATTGAATACAAAAGTAGGGAGGTTATGCTTCAGTTATACAGAGCATTAACAAGACCACATCTGGACTATTGTGTACAGTATTGGTCTCCTTATTTAAGGAAGGATGTAAATTTGTTGGAAGCAGTTCAGAGAAGATTTACTAGAATAAAACCTGAAATGGGCAGGCTGTCTGATGAGGAAAGGTTGGACAGGCTAGGCTTGTGTCCACTGGAATTTAGATGAGTAAGAGATGACTTTATTGAAACATATAAGACCCTGAGGTGTCTTGACAGGGTGGATGTGGAGTGTTATGACACAGCAGTTGGTAAAGGCTGAGTTGTTTAAATCCCAGAGGGAAACTTGAACAACTGTCATAACCTATATTTTTAATTGGTATGTTTGAGATACAGCTCTCAATTCAGAATAAGACCACCAAGCCTCAAGAGGTTTCTTGTATAAAACTAAATTAAACATCTATTAATTTAACATCAAATTAAACGCATACACATGTCTACAAATTACTACCATAAAAACTTTTAAACAAATCCCCAAATTAACCACTCCCAGGTAAATCTTCAAAAGGCAACAGTAACCCACAGGGCAACATTTTCCCCCTCATCAGGGGGTGAAGTGCGGAAGTGGGCTTCTGATTAGCGCCCCCAGTCGGGAGTGCACAGCCATTTTAAGTGGGCAGGCCGATTAAGCACCCCCAGAGCCGGGTGTGTGTGCTTTCTCGCAAAGTGCTGCCCCAGAGAGATCGGCTCCGATTTACAACTTTTAATAAACATGTTAAAGCATTCCTGGGAAGTTATTTGTGTCTTCATCCATGAAGACAGAGCTAAAGTAGTTGTTTAATTGCTCTGAGATTTCCTTGTTCTCCATTATAAATTCTCCCATTTCAGACTTAAGGGACCTACATTTGTCTTCACTAATCTTTTTCTTTTCATTAACTTATAGAAGCTTTTACAGTCTGCTTTTATGTTCCTTGCAAGTTTACTCTCCTACTCTATTTTTCCCCACTTAATCAAGCAGGACAAATCCAACTCAGCCAATTACCTCCCCATCAGTCTACTCTACATCATCACTAAAGTAATGGAAGGGATCATAAACAGTGTTATCAAGCGGCACTTGCTTAGCAATAGCATGATCACTGACGCCCAGCTTGGATTCTGCCAGGGCCACTCAGCCCCTGACCTCATTACAGCCTTGGTTCAAACATGGACAAAAGAGCTGAACTCCCAAGGTGAGGTGAGAGTAACTGCCCTTGACATCAAGGCCGCATTTGACTGAGTGTGGCATAAAGGAGCCCTAGCAAAGGAAGATGGTTGTGGTTGTTGGAGGTCAGTCATCTCAGCCCCAGGACATCACTGCAGGAGCTCCTCAGGGTAGTGCCCATGGCCTAAACATCTTCAGCTGTTTCATCAATGACCTTCCTTCCATCATATGGTCAGAAGTGGGGATGTTCGCTGATGATTGCACAATGTTCAGCACCATTTGTGACTCCTCAAATACTGAAGCAGTCCATATTCAAATGCAGCAAGACCTGGACAATATCTAGGCTAGGGTTGACAAGTGGCAAGTAACATTTGCGCCACGCAAGTGTCAGGCAATGACCATCTCCAACAGGAGAGAATCCAACAATCGCCCTTTGATGTTCAATGGCATTACCATCACTGAGTCCCCCACTATCAACATCCTG
Source organism: Cetorhinus maximus (assembly GCF_964194155.1). Lineage (NCBI taxonomy): Eukaryota > Metazoa > Chordata > Chondrichthyes > Lamniformes > Cetorhinidae > Cetorhinus > Cetorhinus maximus. The sequence continues at coordinate 128,705,472 of NC_135889.1, forward strand.
GGGGTTACCATTGACTAGAAACTGAACTGGACTAGCCATATAAATACTGTGGCTACAAAAGCAGTTCAGAGGCTAGGAATTGTGTGACAAGTATCTCACTTCTTGACTCCCCAAAGCCTGTCCACCATCTACAAGGCACAAGTCAGGAGTGTGATGGAATATTTCCCATTTGCCTGGATGAGTGCAGCTCCCACATCACTCAAGAAGCTTGACACTGTCCAGCCCAAAGCAGCCCAGTTGATTGGCACCACATCCACAAACATTCACTCCCTCCACCACCAACGCACAGAAGCAGCAGTGTATACCATCTACAAAGTGCACTGCAGGAATTCACCAAGGCTCCTTAGACAGCACCTTCCAAACCCACAACCACTACCACCTAGAAGGACAAGGGCAGCAGACAGATGGGAACACCACCACCTGCAAGTTCCCCTCCAAGTCACTCACCATTCTGACTTGGAAATATATCGCTGTTCCTTCACTGTCGCTGGGTCAAAATTTTGGAACTCCCTTCCTAACAGCACTATGTGTGTACCTACACCATATGGTCTGCAGCTCACCACCACCTTCTCAAGGACAACTAGGGATGGGCAATAAATGCTGGCCCATCCAGCGAAGCCCACATCCTGTGAATGAGTTTTTTAAAATGACATAAAGCTTGGTGATCACGAATAGGTGTTAATAGTAGAATAAAGGTCAGCGCTATCTGAAAGCAAAAAAACTTAAGGACAAGATACAGACTGGCACTAGGGGAAAAAATCAAGATGGAGGACATGGTTCATGATCTGAAGTTCTTGAACTCAATGTTGAGTCCGGAAGGCTGTCAAGTGCCCAATCGCAAGATGAGGTGCTATTCCTTCAGTTTGCATTGGGCTTCACTGGAACACTGCAGCAAGCCAAGGACAGAAGTGAGAGTATGAGAGCAAGATGGCAAATTGAAATGGCAAGTGACCAGAAGGTCGGGGGTCATGCTTGCGGACTGAGCAAAGGTGTTCCGCAAAGCGGTCACCCAGTCTGCGTTTGGTCTCCCCAATGTAGAGGGGACTGCATTGGGAGCAGCAAATACAGTATTGAAAGAAGTGCAAGTAAATTACTGCTTCACCTGGAAAGAGTGTTTGGGCCCTTGGACAGTGAAGAGGGAGAAGTTAAATGGGCATTGTTACACTTCCTGTGATTGTGTGGTGTTGGGAGTGATAGAGGAGTGGGCTAGGGTGTCACAGAGGGAATGGCCCCATCAGAATGCTGGCGGGAGAGGTGGGGAAGATGTGTTTGGTGAACGCATCATGCTGCAGTGGCGGAGCATAATTGTTTGAACATGGAGGCTGGTGGAGTGAACTCTATCGTTGTTCTGGGTGGTGAAAAGATGAAAGCAGAAGTGCTGGAAATGGTTCAGATATGATTGAGAGCCGTGTCAACCACAGTGGGGCAGGGGGTGCGGAATCCTCGGCTGTGGAAAAGGATGACATAGCAGAAGCGCCATTGTGGAAGGTAGCATCATCAGAATAGATGCGGCAGAGATGGAGAACCCGGGAGAATAGAATGGTCTCCTTACAGGAAACAGGGTTTGAGGAGGTGTAGTTGAGACTGTGTGGGAGTCGGTGGGCTTGTAATGAATATTGGTTGACAGTCTATCCATAGAAATAGAGACAAAGAAGTCAAGGATGGGAAGGGAAGTGTCAGAGATGGCCCATGTGAAGGTGAGAGAGGGGTGGAAATTGGAAGCAAAATTGATTAATTTTTCCAGTTCCAGATGAGGTCACAAGACAGCACCGAAACAGTCATCGATGTACTGGCATAAGAGTTGGAGGCAGACGGTCTGGCTCCATCCGAACTGCCAAATGGAAGGCGACTTCAGACTCAACTTCCTGTTCTTTCACACATGCTTATGCCATATCTCAAAACAGCAGATATAGAGAGAGTAAGGGAGAAGGAGGATGAATATTGTGCAAATCAAACCAGAAACTATAATCAATGCCATCAAATGCAGAATATACCAGAATTCCAACCAGGTGAATCAGTATGGGTTTGTGACTAGAATTACAAAAGCCAAGTTTTGGAAAAACACTACATCTGCAATCTTATCTTGGAGAGACTGAAAATGAAATAGCGAGAAGAACCAGAAGCACACTTGTGTCTACACAAAGACCATCAATGGAATGGACTAACTACCTAGACAATCAAGAAGACAACCTGAACAGAGATCCGGTATTCGCTGATGATTCACATAACATGCTACCGAGTTTGAGAGAGAACATGGAGAATTTGAATCTTAAACATTCTCCGAGAGTGCTAAGAACAAGGTCAGGGAGATTGGTGAAACCACCACAACGGTTATCTCTGAGAACCAAGGATGAAGGCAGAGAGTTTGGGGGGAGATGTAGGATAATGCAAATAATGGGCAGAATTTTTCTGTCGGCATGCAGGGGACAGGACCCACACGTCAACGCGTAAAATGACACGCGGTGACGTCGGGCGCGCGTCCTGACGTCACCACGCGCCATTGCGATATTTCGCTGGGCGAGCGCGTGACTATGCCCATTGTGCGGCCGCCAGTCATTACCAGCCCAATTAATGTAGTTATGGCTCCAATTGTCCTGGATTTTAAGGCATCCGTGCGACATTCGGCTTGTCGCACGGGCGCAACGGGCTTGCAGCTATCCAAAACTTTAATGATCCTCATCCACGGGCGGCAAAGAGGGATCATTGTTTTTGCGAATCCAGATATTTAACAGTTAGTGCTCAGAAGTTATTGAAAGTTGCGTGTGTGAGGTGGAGAAGTCTCAAACGCATAGCAACTGCCTGGACTGCACTCATTACCTTCAGGTCAGCACTTTTCAGTGAGGATTTGTTTTGGGGCCTGTAGGTTTCAGCAAGCCTCCCTAAGCCTGGGAATGGGAGGTGATCTCTCTACTGGAGGCACCTCCTCTGAGGAGGAAGGACTGGAAGAGGGAGGAGGCCAAGAGTACACATTCAGCCTCCAGGGGAGCCACCTTTGGGAGGACAGGCGCAGGCACAAGGGGTGCAGGGCCAAGAGGTAGTCCAAGCCGCAAGGGGCCGCAGAAGACAACACTATCCTGCTGCCAGGGTATACAACGCGTGAACCACCTACCTCAATACATCTGAGATGCAGTGCCGAAAGAGGCTCTGTCTGTCAAGGGAGACAGTCAACACTTTCTGTCAGATGAATGATCCAGAGATATCAGCTAACTGTGTGGGTGGACACCCCATGCCCGTCTCTCTAAAGGTCACAGCTGCCCTCAACTTCTATGCCGTTGGCTCTTTCCAGCGCTCAGTGGGTGATCTCTGTGGTGTCTCCCAATCGGCTGTCCACGCTTGTGTCAAGCAGGTGACAAACGTTCTGTTCAGGCGTGCAATGACCTTCATCCACTGCCGCTGGGACAAGGCCAGCCAGACAGAGCGAGCCAGAGGCCTCGTGGTGACTGCTGGCTTCCCCCGCGTCCAGGGTGCAATAGACTGTACACATGTGGCCATCAAGGCACCAGCAGGTGAGCCCGGTGCCTTCGTCAACAGGAAGAGCTTCCACTCCATGAACGTGCAGATAGCGTGTGATCACAGGATGCAGATCCTGCAAGTATGCGCAAGGTACCCAGGATGCTCCCACGACACCTACATCCTCAGACACTCCCAGGTACCGGGGCTCTTCAGTGGTCCAGCCTGGCTGGATGGATAGCTGCTGGGAGACAAGGGCTATACCCTCAAAGAACAGAAGCTGAGCCGCGGCATAATAGAAGTCACGCCTCCACAAGGGCTGTGGTGGAGAGGGCTATCAGTCTTCTCAAAATGAGCTTCAGATGCCTGGACCATTCCGGGGGCACACTCCAGTACCCCCCAGATCGAGTGTCACTTATAGTGGTTGCATGCTGCACTCTGCACAATCTAGCTCTGCAAAGGGGGGGACTGCTGTGGACGAAGAAGATGTAGACAGAGTGGCTGGGGCTGAGCACGATGAGTCCAGCAGTGAGTCTAAGGATGAACACATACCGGGAAATGATGAGGGGGCACAGGCTGACCCGGGCATGCTACTGGGAGGCAGGGATACCCGGGACGCTCTAATCCAAGGAACCTTTAGCTAGCACAGCACATATGGATGTGCAACACAAGCCTGGCATGTATCCTCTATCCTGTATCCTCATCTGTCTGGATAGGAGGATTGGTGATGGGCGCCATCAATAAATCTGAAAGACACACAAATCACTCATCCAATCTCAGGAATCCATGCACCATTCCAAATAAAGAGGAACCCACAGCCATTTGAGAAAACATTAATTTAATTTTGTGAACAAAGTCCTGTCAAATTACTGAAATCAAGATGTGTTGGACACAAAGTTCTAATCAACTCTTGGGTGGGGCGGGGGGGCAACAGAAAACTGCCAGTGATGAACTCGGGGTGTGCCTAAGGTGCCTACATCTTTTGTTTGCGAGTGCAACGTCTTTGTGGTGCCCCCTCACTGGCAGTGGCATCTGAGACAGCTTGCTCTCTCTGATGTCCTGTTGGTCTCGATGACCTTGGCGGACGTCCTCTGGCCCGTCGAGCCTGTGATGGACCCACCTGGGAGGGAGCTGCCAGCTCCGCAGCTGGCATCTCCCCAGTCGTCGCAGCCTCATTGGGTGCCTCGGTCACTGGCAGAGGGGCGGAGGAGCTGCTGCCCTCATCTGCAGCGCCCTGAGAGGCGCCAGCAGAGATGACAGGCAGCTGCTCCACTGGCGTGGGGTCCATTTGGCCCTCCCTGCTCACCTTAGATGGATGGCCACCGAGGTGGGATACCTGGTGGCCAAACCACCGCCCACATAGGCACTGACCAGACAAGGTCAATACCCCTCCGAGCGCAACCCCAGGAACCCCTGATCCTTTCCTTGAAGCTGCCTCTTCATGAGAGTCGCCAATCTCTCCATGGAGGAAGCTTGGCGCTCAGCCATGATGCTCAATGCATCGGCCACAGCCCGCATAGACTCCTCCACCACTGACACCAAGCCAAGCAAAGCCTCATGTATCTCCACCAGATGTTCCCGAGCACCCGGCCGCATTGCCCACGACTCTAGAGGCTCATCATCTGCTACAGACTGAGCATGTGCCTGGGCCCCTTCAGTCCTCTGACTGCAGGCGCCATCGGCACTCTCTGTCTCCACCAGCTGCTCCAGCGACTGTGAAGTGCCCTCATCGCTGTGACCCAGGACACTTGCCTAAGAAACAATGCCCACCGATGTGCCAGTATCTGCGCTGGTGCCTGCCTGGCAGAGACGGTGTGACGCTTCCAATGGTGCAACTTCATGCCCATCAGGTGACAGAGGGGGCCCCTGCTGCTCCAGCTTCCCGGCCCTGCGCCGATGATGCTGAAAGGAAGAGTAAGGAAATTCGATCAGTTAGCCTGCGGGCAATGTCAATGTACGTATCTGTCCCCCGGATCATCAAGTGCTCATTATTCCACACGCATTGGGCAAACCATGTTGGTAACGCCACTAGCTGAACAATCAGCAATGGCATTGATGTTGGGAAACTACTGGGTGACATGAGTGCTGGCTATACATACCTGCCTGTGGAACCCCAACCTCTCTGACTCCAATGGACCTGGGCGCATGCCGCCTCTCCAGGTCCAGTGCCTCTTGTTCATAGCGGCTGAGCATCAAGATCTGGGCTGGCCCACTGCCACTCCTCAGCCGGTTGGCGCTGTTATGAGAATTCTTCTCCTGCAAATGAAAAAATTGCATTGATAAATGATACTTGTACCATCAATCTCCTCACGGCCGGCCCACCCCAAGCCCAGCTGGCCACTACAGGTCCGCAGTGCATCCTTCCCCCGCTGGTGGCTGGCACTCATACTACTATATGCCTGGTTCTTTCCCTCGACAGCCCCCACCACCCCGCCCAACCACTCATGACAGTTGGGAACACACAGTTGTACCAGCTGTTGCAAGGAGGCACAATGACGTGGAGCGCAGAGGGCAGCACATCCATATGTGCCACAGCACCTTGAAGATCCCCTCACACCAAGTCATCACCCTGACTTCCACATGTCTTGGAGTTCGACCAGTGCGCCTGGGTGTAGCTCCTCCAGGTTGAACCCACCACAGTCATGTGGGTGTCACTGCACCACATGCTGCGGGCGCAGAACCCATCTCATCTCAACCCTCTCATGCTGAACGCATAGGCAATCTCTGGTGGGCCGCCCAGCAAAGGACACATGCCATCATTAACTCATTGCACTCAGGGCACTCAGACATGGGTCAACCGCCAGCATGGGAGAAGTTACATGATGGGTGCAGTGAATGATGCCAACATGCTACTCACCCTTCCCGTGCGCAGCAGGTCATTGAAGCGTTTGCGGCACTGGGTCCATGAGCGCCGCACCACGTCATGGGAGCTCACAATCTCTGCAACCTCCTCCCACGCACGCTTTGTCAAGTGGGGTGGCCTCCTCCTCCCGTCCTTGGGGACAAGCACATCCCACCGTGCTGCCACCTCCTCGAGGAGAGCAGCAAGGCACTCATCAGAAAACCTGGGCGCACACTGCCCACCGGCCCTACCCTCCTGCATGCCTCTTTCTGATTTGCCTTGCCTTGCCCCCAACCTCTGGCCATGTACAGCAGCCTTGGTGCAGCTGCAGCTTGGCCTTTAAACAGGCCACCGGATTGCCATTGGACCCGGCGGCAATTGCCGTTCTGCCTGCGCCAACCCACTCCCACCATCCCCGGGAGTTGCCAAACATGCTGGGTGGGCCTTAATTGGCCCACCTGCACAAAATGGCAGCGTGGTACCAATCGCCAGCGGCGATTGGGACTCCGCCCGCCAGCGCCCACACATGCACTCCCCACCTGATATGGGGAAAATTCTCCCCAATGTATTTAATAGGGTCAGAAGCTTGGGGGAAGATGTGGTGTAAAGGGTTAATGTTAAATATGCAAATAAACAGTCTACATCATCAGGGTATGCTGAGAGATAGAAAAGCAAAGAACTGCAGATGCTGGAAATCCAAAACAAAAACAGAAATACCTGGAAAAACTCAGCAGGTCTGGCAGCATTGGTGGAGAAGAGCACAGTTGACGTTTCGAGTCCTCATGACCCTTCAACAGAACTAAGTAAAAATAGGAAAGGGGTGAAATATAAGCTGGTTTAAGTGGGTGTGAGGACAAGAAGAGCTAGGTAAAGGGCTAGTGATAGGTGGAGATAACCAAAAGATGTCACAGACAAAAGGACAAAGAGGTGTCGAAGGTGGTGATATTATCTAAAGGAATGTGCTAATTAAGGGTAGAAAGCAGGACAAACAAGGTACAGATAGCTCTAGTGGCGGTGGGGTGGGGTGAAGGAATGCTAAAAAGGCTAAAAGGTAGAGATAAAACAATGGATAGAAATACATTTAAAAATAATGGAAATAGTTGGGAAAAGAAAAATCTATATAAATTATTGGAAAAAACAAAAAGGAGGGGGAACAAAACGGAAAGGGGGTAGGGATGGAGGATAGAGTTCATGATCTAAAATTGTTGAACTCAAAATTCAGTCCGGAAGGCTGTAAAGTGACTAGTCGGAAGATGAGGTGCTGTTCCTCCAGTTTGCATTGAACTTAGTTCTGTTGAAGGGTCATGAGGACTCGAAACGTCAACTGTGCTCTTCTCCACCGATGCTGTCAGACCTGCTGAGAAAAACAGGTATTTATGCTGAGAGATAGTTCTATGTGAAGCCACATGCTAAGCCATGTACTGTACATAGTTAGTAGAATGTCAATAAAAGATAAAGCATACCCACAGCCTTGCCTCTAGCAGTCTCTACCAATCCTGACTAAGGACAACCTCATCTAAGAGCTGCAATGATGATAACAGAGTGATTAGCAAAGACTAAGGGGAATCTAATAGAAGTATGCAAAATGAGTAACAGGTTTGAGGAGGTAAACAGTGAAAGAAAGACTACTGTTACAGATTGAGAATTAATATAGGGCACTCTCACACAGGAATTGTACGAGGAGCATAAAAAAGTCCTTGGCTTTTGGAATCCACTATACAACTGCTGAATCATAGAATAATAGATAATTGATAGATAATCATTCATCAGGTCTGTTCTCCTATTCCTGATAATTAAGTTGTTAAAAAATTATCATGCCAGCAAGTGCTGAATTGCAATGATGATACAAATAAAACAAGTAATCATAATTCATAAAATTGTTACAATCATTAAAATAAAGTATAAAATAATAAAAGGATTGCACAATTATGAGCACTTCAATATACAAATAATTAGAATAAGTTGCAAAATGCAGGGTTTTTTATTCTTTCAGAGGGTGTGGGCATCGTTGTCTAGGCCAGCATTTATTGCCCATCCCTAATTGCCCTTGAGAAGGCGGTGGTGAATCACATTGAACCGCTGCAGTCCCTATGATGTAGGTACGCCCACAGTGTTATTCGGAAGGGAGTTCCAGGATTTTGACCCAGCCACAGTGAAGGAACAGTGATATATTTCCACGGCAGGATGGTGAGTGGCTTGGAGGGGAACTTCCTAGTGGCGGTGTTCCCATGCATCTATTGCCCTTGTCTTTCTAGATGGTAGAGGTCACGGGTTTCGAAGATGCTGTTGAAAGAATGTTGACGCGTTGCTGCAGTACATCTTGTATATGATACATACCACTGCCACTGTGCGTTGGTGGCGGAGGGAGTGAATTTTAAGACGGTGGATAGGGTGCCAATCATGTGAACTCCTTCGTCCTAAATGATGTCGAGCTTCTTGAGTGTTCTTGGAGCTGCACTCATTCAGGCAAGTGGAGAGTATTCCATCACACTCCTGACTTGTGCTTTGTAAATGTTGGATAGGCTTTGGGGAGTCAGGAGTTGAGTTACTCACTGAAGGATTCCTAGTCTCTGACCTGCTCTTGTAGCCACAGTATTTATATGGCTAGTCCAGTTCAATTTCTGGTTAATGGTAACCCCCCAGGATGTTGATAATGGGGGATTCAGTGATGGTAATGTTGTTGAATTTCAAGGGGAGAGTTAGATTCTCTTTTGTGTGAGATAGTCATTGCCTGGCACTTGTGTGACATAAATGTTCCTTGCAGTTAAGGTCTCCTTAATTTATAGAATAAAAATGAAGGTACAACTGCACTATGTGTTTTGTATTAAAGCCATAGAATGGTGATAGCACACAAGGAGGCCATTCAGCCCATCATGTCCATGCCAGTTCTCTGCAAAAGCAACTCAGCTAGTCCCACTTCACGTTTCCCCCCTCCCCCTGTAGCTCTGCAAATCTTCTCCCTTCAGATAATGATCTAATGACCTAATTCCCTTTTGAAAGCCATGATTGAATCTGCTTCTACCACACTCTCAGGCAGAGCATTCCAGATCCTAACCACTCGACACGTAAAAAAGTTTCTTTCATGTCGCCTCTGGTTCTTTTACCTTAATTGGTGTCCTCTGATTCTCAATCCTTCCATCAAAGGGAACAGTTTCTCCCTATCTACTCTGTCCAGACCCCTCTTGATTTTGAATATATTTGAGAAATAATCAGATAACCATTCAAATCAAATATTCAAGGGTAATGGGATAGGGCAAGGAAAGATAATTAGATTATGATCTACGATGTGCGGTCAGCACCAGCCCACACACAGCAAGTCAAGTGGTCTAATTTTGTGTTAAAACTACAGTGGTTTTATCATCACAAATAACTGGGATTGAACTGAGCTCCAGTAGTGAAATTGATTTTTGACTGCTCTTTCCATTCTGCCTTTCCAGGACTGATTATTCACGAGGGACCATCTGTATATCGAATCTTTAAGCGTTGGCAAGCAGTTAACCAGCAATGGAAAGTACTGAACTATGAAAAGTCCAAGGACATGGAGGATCAGAAGAGCGGCACGAACCGTAATAGGAACTCACGGGCCGAAAGGTCATCTACAACACACAACAGTTCCAGAGGCAACCGGCCGTTGGGAACCATGTCCAATCATCACTGTGCATACACCATTTTACACATTCTCAGCCACCTAAGGTCTAATGAACAGAGGCACCAAACAAGTGCAAGCAGAGAACTGGTGATGAGGGTGACTACAGTCTGATGAAAAGACCTGTTTTAAGGACAACTTGATGAGGCATCATTAAACATGGGAATGACAGCTGCAGGAAGAACAAAGAGGCCGGGATTGAGAGACAGATGGTAGAAGGACAACATCAGGCACCGCAAATCTACCAGGGCTGTCTGTGAAGTAGACCACAATCGAGGCCACACAATGGAAATTAATCCAGTTCATAAATTACAGTCACTGTATAATCTGAACTGCCTGTGAAACAAGATAAAAACGGCCACAACTGTTAAACAATTCTTTGAGCATGCTCTCATTCTTTGATTCAGAGCCAATTGCCAGATGGATGACTTCACTGTGATCCAGGCTAGATATTCCCACTTAACAGATAGACTTAGCCATTACAATATTCCCATTGCCTCAGCCTGACAGACATATGAGGTTGATCTAGATCATTCACAACCTGATGTCATATTTGACTCTGGGTTGAGCTTTTGACCACATATCTGCTCATCACCAAGACCACCAATTTACATCATGCATCTCTGCCCTTATCTAAACTCACCTGCTGCTATAACTTTTATCCATGCCTTTGATACTTCTTGCCTCCTCCTGTTCTTATTTATAGGTTATGTTCTAGACTATATTTTAATAATACTCTCCTGGCTGGCTTTCTATCTTCCACCCTTCATAAACTTGACATCTTAAACTCTGTTGCCTGTATCCTAATTTGCAACAAGTCCCGTAGCCCTTTCACCCCTTGCTCAATGACTTATATTGGCTCTTAATCCGGCAACTCCTTCATTTAAAAATTCTCATCCCTGTCTTCAGACCCCTTTATGATCTTTTTTTATTATTCATTCATTGGATGTGGGCTTCGCTGGCTGAGCCAGCATTTATTGCCCATCCCCAGTGCCCTTGAGAAGGTGGTGGTGAGCTGCCTTCTTGAACCGCTGCAGTCCATGTGGTGTAGGTACACCCACAGTGCTGTTAGGGAGGGAGTTCCAGGATTTTGATCCAGCGACAGTGAAGGAACGGTGATATATTTCCAAGTCAGGATAGTGAGTGACTTGGAGGGCAACTTCCAGGTGGTGGTGTTCCCATCTATCTGCTGCCCTTGTCCTTCTAGATGGCAGTGGTCGTGGGTCTAGAAGGTGCTGCCTAAGGAGCCTTTGTGAACCCCTGCAGTGCATCTTGTAGATGGTACACACTGCTGCTACTGTGCTTTGGTGGTGGAGGGAGTGAATGTTTGTGGATGTGGTGCCAATCAAGTGGGCTGCTTTGTCCTGGATGGTGTCAAGCTTCTTGAGTGTTGTGGGAGCTGCACTCATCCAGGTAAGTGAGGAGTATGCCATCACACTCCTGAATTATGCCTTGTAGATGATGGACAGGCATTGGGAGTCAGGAGGTGGGTTACTCATCGCATGATTCCCAGCCTCTGACCTGCTCTTGTAGCCACGGTGTTTATATGGCTAGTCCAGTTCAGTTTTTGATCAATAGTAACCCCCAAGATGTTGATAGTGGGGGATTCAGTGAGTGTAATGCCATTGAACATCAAGGGGCCATGGTTGGATTCTCTCTTGTTGGAGATAAGTTCAAGGTGAGGGGCAGGAGGTTTAGGGGGGATGTGAGGAAAAACTTTTTTACCCAGAGGGTGGTGACAGTCTGGAATGCACTGCCTGGGAGGGTGGTGGAGGCGGGTTGCCTCACATCCTTTAAAAAGTACCTGGATGAGCACTTGGCACGCCATAACATTCGAGGTTATGGGCCAAGTGCTGGTAAATGGGATTAGGTAGGTAGGTCAGTTGTTTTTCACGTGTTGGTGCAGATTTGATGGGCCGAAGGGCCTCTTCTGCACTGTGTGATTCTGTAAGATGATCATTGCCTGACACTTGTGTGGCGCGAATGTTACTTGCCACTTGTCAGCCCAAGTCTGGATATTGTCAGGTCTTGCTGCATTTTGACATGTACTACTTCAGTATCCGAGCAGTCGCAAATGGTGCTGAACATTGTGCAATCATCAGCAAACATTCCCACTTCTGACCTTATGATGGAAGGAAGGTCATTGATGAAGCAGCTGAAGATGGTTGGGCCGAGGACATTACCCCGAGGAACTCCTGCAGTGATGTCCTGGAATAGAGCTGACTGACCTCCAACAACCACAACTATCTTCTTTTGTGCTAGATTTGACTCCAACCAGTGGGAGTTTTTCCCCTGATTCCCATTGACTCCAGTTTTGCTGGGGCTCTTTGATGCCACACTCTGTCAAATGCAGCCTTGATGTCAAGGGCAGTCACTCTCGCTTCATCTCAGGAATTCAGTTCTTTTGTCCATGTTTGAACCAAGGCTGTAATGAGATCAGGAGCTGAATGACCCTGGCGCAACCCAAACTGGGCATCAGTGAGCAGGTTATTGCTAAGCAAGTGCTGCTTGATCTCACTGTTCATGACCCCTTCCATTACTTTACTGATGAAGGAGAGTAGACTGGTGGGGCGATAATTGGCTGGATTGGATTTGTTCTGCCTTTTGTGTACAGGACATACCTGGGCAATTTTCCACATGGCCGAGTAGATGCCAGTGTTGTAGCGGTACTGGAACACCTTGGCTAGGTGCACGGCAAGTACTGGAGCACAAGTCTTCAGTACTATTGCCAGAATATTGTCAGGCCCCATAGCCTTTGCAGTATCCTTCAGCCATTTCTTGATATCACGTGGAATGAATCGAACTGGATGAAGACTGGCATCTGTGATGCTGGGGACCTCCGGAGGAGGCCGAGATGGATCATCCACTTGGCACTTCTGGCAGAAGGTTGTAGCAATTGCTTCAGCCTTATTCTTTGCACAGATGTACTTGGCTCCTCCATCATTGAGAATAGGGATATTTGTGGAGCCTCTTCCTCCAGTGAGTTGTTTGATTGTCCACCACTATTCACGACTGGATGTGGCAGGACTGCAGAGCTTAGATCTGTTGGTTGTGGGACCACTTCACATGTCTACCACTTGCTGCTTATGCTGTTTGGCACGCAAGTCGTCCAGTGTTATAGCTTCACCAGGTTGACACCTCATTTTTAGGTTTGCCTGCTGCTGCTCCTGGCATGCTCTCCTGCACTCTTCATTGAACCAGGGTTGATCCCCTGGCTTGATGGTAACGGTAGAGTGGGGGATATGCTAGGCCATGAGGTCACATATAGTGTTCGAGTACAATTCTGCTGCTGCCAATGGCCCACAGTGCCTCATGGATGCCCAGTCTTGAATTCCTAGATCTGTTCGAAATCTATCCCATTTAGCATGGTGGTAGTGCCACATAACACGATGGTGGGTATCCTCAATGTGAAGGCAGGACTTCATCTCCACAACGACTGTACGGTGGTCACTCCTACCGACAGTGTCATGGGCAGATGCATCTGTGGCAGGCAGGTCGGTGAGGATGAGGTCAAGTATGTTTTTCTCTCTTGTTGGTTCCCCCACCACCTGCCGCAGACCCAGTCTAGCAACTATGTTGTCCCTCCCCATCCTTTTAATCTTCTTCAGCTGCATGACTGTCTGAGATAACTGCACTCCTCCCATTCTGGAAACCTGCACATTACCATTTTTAATAACTCCATCATTGGTAGCTGTGCCTTCAGCTGCCAAGGAAGCTTTGAATTTCCCTCCCTAAACCTCTCTGCCTCTCTATCTCTCTCTTCCTTTCAGACACTCCTTAAAACCTCCCATTTTAAGTAAGCTTTTGGTCACTTGTTCTAATATCTCCTTATGTGGCTCAGTATCCAATTTTGGTGATAAGGCTCCTGGGATTTTTAATTATGTTAAAGGCAAATTGTTGTTGTAGCATAGATAATATTATCAAACAACATTCTACAGATGGTCTTATCCAGTAGGATATTCTCCTCGTAGAGATAGACTACAATCTACAAGGGAGTCAAGGGTTATCGGAAGCAGGCAGGACAGTGAATTTGAGGCCATGATCAAATCAGCCATGATCTTAATGAATGGCAGAGCGGGCTTAATGGGCTGAATGGCCTCCTCTTCTCTTAGTTCTTCTATTCTCGTGATGTATTTGTTACAACATTGCCATTGCAGATGGTCTCATGAATTACTAGCTGACAGCAAGATAGAAGGTAGAGAATAGGGGTGATGTTATTCAAAGTGGCTGAATGTTGGAAGTGGAGCCCAACAACGATCAATGTTGTGATCATTTGTTTAAAATTTATGATTACATGTTGGAATACACAAATCATTAAAAAACAAACTAAACACTAGAGCTTATTTCTACAGAGATAGAATTGAAAAGTGTGAAGATATGTTGAATGTGTATCAAACCTTTATCAGACCACACGGAGTACTGTAAACAGTTCTGGTTGCCATATTATTAAAATTATATTTAGAAGAAGGTACAAAGAAGATTTGAAGGGTGATACAAGAATTGTGAGATTTTATCTTTCAAGAAAGGATGAATGGACTGAGTCTTTCTTTCCGAAAAGAGAAGGCTGAGGTGTCCTAATAGAGATCTTTAAAATTATGAAAAGGGTTGATAGAGTAGATACAGGGAGAGTGTTTCCACCGTGGTGGGGAAGAGTGTAACCAGAAGCCATCAGTAGAAGATAGTCACCAAGAAACCAAATAGGGAATTCAAAAGAAACTTCTTTACCCAGAGAGAATAATGAGCTCTCTATCAGAGGCAGTAGTTAAGGTGAATAAAACAAATACATATAAGAGGAACTCAGACAAGCACATGAGGGAGAAGGAAATTGAGAATTATACTTATAGAGCTAGATGAGGAAGGATGGGAGATGACTTTAGTGGAACATCAACACCAGCATATACTGTTGGGCTGCATGGCCTGTCTTTTTCCAGTATGCTTTATGTAATTCTGTATAATTCAATTGTGATATTCCCATTGCACAGGTACCATTGTACAGATATTCTTATCTGTTATTAGATTTTTTCTTTCCCTTTAGATCTTAGGATCTCTAGATTTCTGGGATATTGGGACCAGCTCTGGGGGGGATGGGACCTGTACAGGCCAGAAGGGTTGCACTTAAACAGAGCCGGGACCAGGGCGATTTGCTGATGCTATTGGGAAGGGTTTAAACTAACTTGGCAGGGATGTGGGAACCAGAAGTTAATATCAATGCTGGAAGAAGCAGATAGCATTAGAGTGGGAAATAGTAAGGTATTAGGTGGGTTCAGGGTAAGGGAGAAAGTAGCAAAATCTAAATTGGGGTTGCTGCACATGTATGTGAATGTGCAGAGTGTGTAAATAAGATTGGTGAATTACAAACGCAGATTGCCATGTGGATTACAGAATCACAGTGCAGAAGAGGCCCTTCAGCCCATCGAGTCTGCACCAACATGTGAGAAACACATTACGATGTAGTGGCAATAATAGAGACCTGGCTCAAAGAAGGGAAGGACTGGGTGTTAAATACTCCTGGTTACAAGGTGTTCAGGAAAGATAGGAAAGGAAGGAAAAGGAAGGGTGGCGGTATTTTATTAAGGCAAATATTGCAATGTTGGAAAGAGAGGATGTCCCAGAGGGTCAAGGAGAGAATCTATTTGGCTAGACCTAAGGAACAAAAAAAGGAGCAATTACATTGCTCGGTGTAGTCTATAGGCCAGCAACAAGTGGGAAAGATATAGAGGAGTTCTATATAGAGAGGTGCAAAATTAAGAGAATATAGACTGGGATAGTAGTAGTGTAAAGGAGAGGGGCAAGAGCTCCCAGAGTATGTTCAGGAGAATTTTTTACAGCAGTATGTTTCCAGTCCGATGAGAAAGGAGGCACTAGTAGATCTGGTTTTTGGGAATGAGGTGGGATAAGTAGATCAAGTGTCAATAGGGGAACCTTTAGGGGACAACGATAAAGGTTTAGGCTGACTATGGAAAAGGACAAAGAACAATCCAGAGTAAGTAAGAATAATTAACTGGGGAAAAGCAAAATTCAATGGAGTAAGAATTAATCTGGGCCAGATAAATTGGAATCAAAGGTTGACAGGCAAAACAGTAATTGAACAATGGGCTATTTTTAAAGAGAGGTTAGTTTGGGGATGGTTCGATAGTCAAGGCATATTCCCATAAAGGGAGGGCAAACAAATGCAGGGCTCCCTGGATGCCAAAAGAGATAGAGATTAAGATGAAGAAGAAAAAGTGTGTTTACAACAGATCTCAGGTGCATAGTATAACCAAGAAACAGGCTGAACATAGAAGGTTCAGAGGGGACGTGAGAAAGCAAGTCAAAAAGCAAAGGGAGAGTATGAGAAAAGATAGGCAGCTAACATAAAAAGGAATCCAAAAGTTTCTACAGGCTTATAAATAGTAAAAAGTGGTAAAAGTAGTAGTGGGGCATAGCTGAGGTATTAAATGAATACTCTGCATCTGTCTTTACCAAAGAACAAGATGCTGAATAGGTCAGGGTGAAAGAGAAGGTAATTCAGACACTTGAAGGGGTTAAAATTGATAAGGAGGTGGTATTGGATAGGCTATCTGTACTTAAAGTTGATAAGGCACCAGGATTGGATGAGATGCATCCAAAGATACTAAGGGAAGTGAGAGTGGAAATTTATGAGGCACTGGCCATAATTTTCCAGTCTTCTTTAAACTCGGGTGGTGCCAGAGGACTGGAGAATTGCAAATGTTACACCCTTGTTCAACAAAAGGTGTAAAGATAAGCCCGGCAATCACAGGCCAGTCAGTTTAACCTCAGTGGTGGGGAAACTTCCAGAAACAATAACTTGGGACAAAATTAACAGTCACTTCAGCGAGTATATGTTAATCAAGGAAAGCCCGCAGGGATGGAAAATTGCATTTAAATAACTTGCTGGAGTTTTTGATGAGGTAGCAGAGAAGGGGCAGAATTTTCCTTGCCAGTTGGTGTCGGGCGTCATGGTGGGCGTGAGCGGATAATGTGGCGGGAAGGCCAAAAATCGGTTCCACACCATCATGAAACCAGTCTGCAATCATCCGCTCTGCCCGTCAATGTTGGGCCACCTTTCCCGCCGTCAGACGTCAAGAAATTCATTTTGATACATCTGCATATCATTATAAGCCCAGCCCATCGGAATCATCCCTTCACGCTGGATCATCCAGGATCACGCCGACATGTTTCACAACAGCATTTATAAGGTGTGCACCTGGCGAACTACACTTCAAGGGGAACTCGGAGGTGAGTGCTCGCTAACATTGCGCAGCACTTGTGATCGTCGCCCGTTCAACTTCAAGGTTGAGGCGCCATGCATTCAGGTGAGGACACAGGCAGGTCGCTTTTTCCCAGCTGGCTGATAGTGCGATGCTGGGGCAAAGGCTGCACTGCGGTTGGGGCAAGTCGGTGGGGGCAAGGCAGCACGTTCTGATGGTGGTGCACAAGTACATGTGGGGCAGGGCTGGGGAGGGAAGCGGCCACACATCAGCAAAACATTGTATAAAATGGCCATTCCTCCGCAACTGAGATGGTTCAGTAGCAGCCACATTGACATGAGTCATAGAGTCAAAGAGGTCTACAGCACAGAAAAAGGCCCTTCGGCCCATCAAGTCTGCGCCAGTCAAACAAGTACCCAACTATTCTAATCCCATTTTCCAGCACTAGGCCCATAGCCTTGTATGCCATGGCATCACAAGTGCACATCCAAATACTTCTTAAATGTTATGAGGGTTTCTGCCTCTACCACTCTTTCAGGCAGTGTGTTCCAGATTCCCACCACCCTCTGGGTGAAAAAATTCTTTCTCACATCCCCTCTAAACCTCCTGCCCCTTACCTTAAATCTGTGGCCCGTGGTTATTGATCCCACCACCAAGGGGAAAAGTTCCTTCCTGTCTACCCTATCTATGCCCCTCATAATTTTATACACCTCAATCATGCCCCCCCGCCCCCCCCCACTCAATCTCTTCTGCTCCAGGGAAAATAACCCGTCTATCCAATCTCTCCTCATAACTAAAACATGAGTGGGCAAATACATGGCAGATACAGCATAATGTGGATAAGTGTAAAGTTATCCACTTTGATAGGCAAAACAGAATGGCAGAGTATTATTTAAATGGTGATAGATTGGGAAATGTTGATGTACAAAGGGACCTGGGTGTCCTTGTACACCAATCACTGAAAGCAAGAATGCAGGTGCAGCAAGCAGTTAAGAAGGCAAATGGTATGTTGGCCTTCATTGCGAGAGGACTTGAGTACAGGAGCAAGGAAGTCTTACTGCAGCTGTACAGGGCCTTGGTGAGACCACACCTGGAGTATTTTGTGCAGTTTTGGTCTCCTTACCTAAGAAAGGTTATACTTGCCATCGAGGAGTGCAGTGAAGGTTCACCAGACTAATTCCTGGGATGGCAGGATTGTCGTACGAGGAGGGATTGGGCTGACTAGGCCTATATTCACTGATGTTTAGAAGAATGAGAGGAGATCTCATTGAAATATATAAAATTCTGACAGGGATGGACAGACTGGATGTAGGGATGATATTTCCTCTGGCTAGGGGATCTAGAATAAGGGGTCATAGTCTCAGGATACAGGGTAGACCATTTAGGACTAAGATGAGGAGAAACTTCTTCACTCAGTACGGTGAACCTATGGAATTTTCTACCACAGAAGGCTGTGGAGGCCAAGTCACTGGATATATTTAAGAAGGAAATATTTAGATTTCTGGACTCTAAAGGCGTCAAGGGGTACAGAGAGAGCGCTGGAGTACTACGTTGAGATAGAGAACAAGCCAAGATCATACTGAATGGCAGAGCAGGCTCAAAGGGCCGAATGACCTACTCCTGCTCCTATTTTCTATGTTTCTCTAAGGGCTTCATATGTTGTCTCTACTTTCAATGCCTGTATCCAACGGTCAAATCCACAGATACCTCTTCTGACAGCGATGCATATAATTCATGAGCTCTACCCACCAACCTACTCTGTAAGAGCAATGTCCAGATTCCTTTCGGCCATTTCATTTGCTTAGCTACCTTTTCAAATGAAATAAAGAATGCCTCTACATTCCATTCCTTAAACTTTGGGAAGGCTTGCACAAATTTAAACATCTCCCTACTGGACTTTGTGTTGAAGGTTTATTTCATCATCTGAACCTTTCTCAGTATCTGAGGCCTCTTTTTTAAAGTCCAGCCTTTTAAGCCGGTATTGCCTTTCTCGGAATCTTAACGGCACAGATGGGCACCATTTGGCCCATACTGTCTGCAACAGCTCTCCAAATGAGGACTATGAACTATTGCCATTGCCCTGCCTTTTTCTCATACCCCTGCACATTCTCGTTCCTTCTCTCTCTCTTCCATTGCTAACTTCTCCCTCTGGAGATCATGTTCCCTTTTCTTATTTTGTTCCCTTTCTCTATCCTACATTTCTGCTTGTTCCCTTTCAAATGTTCTCTCTTTTTCTTTTTCCTGTCTTTCTCTTTCCTTTTCTTTATCTTCTGCCTCGAATTCAAGTTTTTTTGGTTCCCTTTCATGTTCGGGTTGCTTCATTCACAACTGGATCTTAGCTAACTCAATTGGCTCACCTCCTGGAGAACGTTGTCTCTCTGGTATTGCTTCCAATCTTAAATGTCGAGCTATTACCTAAACTATGTCTGGTTTCCTCGCCCCTACTGATAATTCTAACTCCAATTTATTCACCAATTCCGTTAGCTGAGTCTTAGATACTTTTTGTAAACCAATCAGAGTTACTTTTTCCATCTGTAGAAAAGTCTTTGCATCCTTCAACGTCATTTTAGTTTACCAATGTACAAGAAACCTGGTCTCCATCCTTTTAACCCTTACCAATTATTATTCCGTGTCCAATCACCCACTGTCCGCGTTTCAAATCCCACAAGAGCTCCTAATTTATGTTACAACTTGGTTCCAAGGACTGTGCAAATTACCAAGCCCCAATAAAGTACCATTAATTTAAATGTTTAATTTTCTCAACGAAATGGCCAATTGTGTACCAATACTTCTAGCACCCAGGAGAAAAGACGACTCTGACCAGGCTTCTCTCAAAAAACTCAGAATGATGAATTTATTTCAAAACAAAACTTGTTTTAACAAGTTGCAAGTACTGGTTAACACACAATTGTGATTGGGAAGTACAACTATCTATCTCTTCCTAATGAATTCTGCCAGCACATGCACAGACAAACAAAGGACCAACAGATACAGTCTCTCTGTAAAAATGGGCCTCGGAGGATGGGCGCCACAAAATACAGCATAAAGTCCCCAGCCTCTCGATGCTGTCGACCTGGAGCTCCCCCGTGCGAAGACAGGCCGCCGGTCCCCGGTGGATGCCTGGAAGCTCCCAACAACCGGCCCCAGCTTCGCAGGCCCAAATGCAGACCAGCCACACTCAGATGAGTGTTCTCTGGCTACAGGTTGACCACCACACACAATCCCAGGCAAGGCAGGGAGAGGATGCCAGCCAGGGTAGCCCTCCCCCCACCAGCCCGTCCCCCAACAAAAGTGCCCTCAAAACAAGCAGGTCCGCAACCCAAGTTCCTTCCTCTCACCCATGTGATCCCCAGCAAGCCACCAACCCTCCCTCCCAGCTTCTCTTCTCTATCAATCAAAGTGACCACTGCTCAAAACAAACAACCAGATCTTCCCCAAGTACACAAAAGTCAGCTGACTTCCCGGAAGAGGCCCACCCGCCGACAGCTCCAAGGTGAACCCACGACCTTCTTTTAAAAAAATCCCAGGTTAGCATCCAAATATCCAGATCATGCCATGTCCTCCCACCCTGCAAAAGAAAAATTCAGTCTTGAAAGATATGATTCCAACAACTCTGTTTCCCTCTCTCTGCAGTTGTTGCCAGGCTTGCCCTGTATGTCTGGCATTTTGTTTTTACTTAATAGCTAGATAATCTGTTTTAAGTACTGTTGACTGAGCTATATTAGTGTCCATCAGGGAGAACTCCCCTGATCTTCTTTGAATGTCATGGGATCTTTTCTGCCCACCTTAGGGGACAGATATTTCATCCTTCAGGATTGCACTGAATTTTCTGCCTGGATTATGTGTTTATATCTCTAGAGTGGGGCTTGAAACTAAGAGCTTCAGACTCAGGGGCTAAAGTCCTGACACTGAGACAAGGTTAACACATACCGCCATACAAGCTCCCCCTCAACTTTCAGCCTCAAGGTACCTCTCTCACGGAATCTTTCTCCCCAGTCTACTCTTGTTCAACCTCTCTCTGTTGGGTCTTTTCATCTCACAACAAATCTTGAATAGTGTCCTCATGCTTGGAGTCTGGCCTCTAGCTTATCTGCCCACTCAAGCAATGCAGAGGCATGAAAGTGCCACCAAGTGTTCCAGAGCCTTTCACCCCCTCGGTCACAAACTGCAAACTAATGAGTGTTTTAGTGGACTGCAAAACAATTGGACAACTGGGCACATTGTACGATCTCCTTGCAAAAGCTGTCCATGAAGCAGTCACTGCTGGAGGCGCTCACAGCATCTTGCAATGTCATCATTCAGATTTGGACCAGTCTCCCCCATGGTTCAAGCTGACAGTGCAGCCTTGCAGTGTGGGTTAGGAGAATGCCTGTGCCTGAGTTGAGAGCACAGCATGCAGTCCAGTGGGAAAAACTGCCGCCAATCAGGGGGAGTGGGGCGGAGGCGGGTGGGGTTTCCGGCAGCAATGCAGCGCACTAAACTCTGGCCATCCAAGTGGTGGCCAGCACTCTCTGGGATGCATTAAGGGGCCTTCAGACTTAACCAAGAGAGGTTCTTAGTACACCCATGCTAACCTGTGCGTCTCTCTGTTTCATCTTGCCGGAGGAGAACATCAGGATCATGGGGCCAGGTGACCTAGCTGTATGCCTCATGGCTTACGGTGAGCGGGGATGGAGGAGAAGAGAGCGACGGAGGTGCCTGGCTGGACAGAGGGAGGAGCAGCCCCTTAAGAAGAAAGGGCAGCTGGGTTTCCTGCGCACACCGCTGAAGAGCCACAGCAGGTTGACGCCTAGCTAGACCCAGGGTTCATAGACGACGCTTATCATTCCTGCAGTTAACCGAGAACCAGTGTCACTGAAGACTGCGCATGCCTAGGGAACTGATCAGTCACTTCTGCCACCTACTGCAGGATTTGCACCATGGGGTCATGGAGGGCATCCACTGCCAGTGGCTGTGAAAATGACCATGGCACTCAACTTTTTACTCCAGTAGCTCTTTCAGGGCTCCACAGGTGACATCTGTGGGATATCGCAAGGCTCCACGCGCAAATGCATCCATGAGGTCACGGACGCCACCTTCACAAGGACACACAAATTTGTCCATTTTGCCCAGGGTCAGGAATGCCTGGAAACAAGAGCACTGGAATTTGCCCAGATTTCAGGTTTCCCACAGGTGCAAGGTGCCATAGACTGCACTCACATGGCGCTCAGATCTCCGTAGCAACAAGCGGTCAACTACGCAACCGTAAGGGCTTTCACTTGCTAAATGTTCAGCTGGCGTGCGACCACCACAAACGCATCCTACAGGTCTATGCATGGTTCCCAGGGAGTGTCCACAACTCCTTCTTTCTCAGTAGGTCTCAGATCCCCGACGTCTTCCAGAGTCCAGAGAGGCTGCAGGGTTGGCTCTTTGGGGACAGCAGAGGAGGCAGCTGATGCCTGTGCGGCAGCCTCAGACTGCAGCAGAGAGAAGGTACAACAAGGCTCATGCTGCAGCTCGCACTTTGGTGGAGCAGACCATCAGAATGTTGAAAATGAGGTTCCGGTGCCTGGACTGGTCTGGTGGAGCCCTGCAATACAGTCCGCAGAGGGTGTCACACATCATCATCGTCTGCTGTGCCCTTTACAACCTGGCGCTGCAACAGGGAGAGGGGCTCGCTGAGGAGGAGATGGAGGAGCTGCATGTCTCCTCTGATGAGGACATTCTTAGGATTTTATTTACAAGAGTGAACATTATGTACAAGTGATTAACACCTTTGCCCAGGCTGTGCAACTGCACCTTCTTTACCTTCCTAACCCTGTCACTAAGTCTTGGTGCTCCCCCGACATCCTCAATGGAGGCGGAGGCAGCCTGCTGACTGCAACGCCCTGTCTGTGGGCGTCCTCTGGAGGGCCGAGACCTGGAGGGCCCCGGCCTGCTTTTGGGGTCCTGCTGTGTGGCAGTGGCACCCTCCTTGGCATGTGGAGCTGGAGCTGCTGGGGTCAAAGGAAGAGGGCATTCAGATGGGCCAGACACTCCCAGAGTCACCAGGATAGATAGCCCAGGGTGTGCACCTGCTGATCCTCCTCTCTATGGGTGCTCGAGGGCCCCTGGCTGACTCCTTGAGGATAAAGGGAAGCTGAAGTGAGATTGAGCTGCCCTGCATCCCTCTCATGTTGACACTGTTGGAGGCCAACAATGGTGTCAGCGATGGAGTTCAGGCCATGCAGCAGTGCAGGACTGATTTTTTGGACCAAGGTCTCCACGGCGGCAACCATTCTACCAATGTTGACCTTGGTGAGTTGGCATGATGGTGTGATCACCTCGGACTGAAGGTGGACAGACTCTTCCATCGTGCTTTGCAAACTGAGTGCAGCTGTAATCCCTTCCTGCTGTCTGTCGCTGCAGCTCCAACAACTGATTGAGGACTGAGTCCAGAGGCTCACCAACTGACTCGGACTCAGCAGATCCCTTGCCTCCAGTAATCCTCTGAGTGCCGGTGACCTTGGGTATCCCTGCCTCCGCCAACTGTGGAACAGATTGCGTGTTGTGCCTACTGTACATGTAGGTTCCACCGAGGCGTGTGTCGCTGCATTAGTGGAGTGTAGGTGAGCACTGTGACGGGTCTTGGAACCATAGAAAAGTTACGGTGCAGAAAGAAGCCATTCAGCCCATCGTGTCTGTGCTGGCCAAAAAGAGAAAAATGAAACTAGCTGCTCATTTTAATCCCATTTTCCAGCACCTGGTCCATAGCCTTGTAGGTTACAGCACTTCAGACGCAGATCCAGGTACCTTTTTAATGAGTTGAGCGTTTCAGCCTCAACCACCAACTTAGGCAGTGAATTCCAGATGCCCACCACCTTCTGAGTGAAAAGGTTTTACCTCAACTCCCCTCTAATCCTTCTACCAATCACCTTAAATCTATGCTCCCTGATAACTGACCCCTCAGCTATGGGAAACAAATCTTTCCTGTCTACCCTATCCAGACCCCTCAATTTGTACACCTCAATTCGGTCACCCCTCAGCCTCCTCTGTTCTAAGGAAAACAATCCCAGCCTGTCAAAACTCTCTTCATAGCTGCAATTTTCAAGCCCTGGCAATATTCTTATAAATCTCCTCTGCACTCTCTCCAGAGCAATTATGTCCTTCCTGTAATGTGGTGACCAGAACTGTGAACAAAATTCCAGCTGTGGCCTAACCAGCGTTTTATACAGTTCCTGCATTACACCCCTGCTTTTGTATTCAATTCCTCACCCAAAAGAGGAAATCAATTCCATATGCTTTCTTGACCAACTTGTCCACCTGTCCTGCCACCTTCAAGGACCTGTGGACATGCACTCCAAGGTCTCTCACTTCCTCAATCCCTCTCAATAACTTCCCGCTCCACCCCGGCCTGGGACCTCTCTCTTTTATTGTGCGCGATCTAGACCTGCATAAAGGCAGGTGGAGAGAGTGTGAGCAAGGCGCATGCCAGGGCAAATGAGATGGATGCCAGGTGTGCATGTGTGTATGCTGAGTGGAGTCATGGATGGGATGAGGAGGCGATCTCCAGAGGACATAGGCCAGATGGAGATGTGAGGGAATGTGTGAGAGAGTGAGTGGTGATGTCCCTTGAGCTGGCAGTGAGTGAGATGCCAGTGAATGTGTGATGGACTTGTGAGTGAGTAAGTTTAGAGTGATGAGGTGGTTGATACCCTGGCGGCATGGATGAGATTGTTCATCCTCTTTCTGCACTGGATGGCTGACCTCTTGTGGGCAGCGTTGGCAGTGACCACCACTGCCACTGCCTCCCAAGTCAGATTCATGATGTTGCTGCCCTCCCTGCAGCCAGAGCAGAGGTACAGGATACCACAGAAGGCCTCCACAGCATCCAGAAGTCATTGCAGGAATGCGTCACTGAATCAGAGGGTTGCAGTCTTCTTGCCTTTAGGGGCCATGTCTTCTGTGCAGTAGTCCTGGGCTGGAGGAATTAAGGGTGTGCACACGGCTGCACTTTAAATATGGCACTCGGCATGAGGAAGTGACGAGATGACGACGTGGCGGGCGAATTGGAGGCTGCCCACCAGTGAAACAGGAATGCATGATTAATGGTGGGATCGGGATGATACAGCGTGAAAACCTGCCTTTGCGGCTGGCAGGTAAAACGTCCTTTTTCCCACCCACTATTGCACTTAGTGCAAATCTGGGACAATTCTGCCAAGGGTCGATGAGGATAATGCTGTTGATGTGGTGTACATACTTTGAAATTGCTGATGATATTTTATGCAGAGAAATCTGAAGTGATTAGTTTTGGTAGGAAGAACGTGGAAAGACAATATGAAATAAAGGGCACATTTCTACAGGGGGTTCAGGAGCAGATGGACCTGGGTGTATATCTTCATAAGTCACTGAAGGTAGCAGGACAGGTTGCGAGAGCGGTTAATAAAGCATTCAGTATCCTAGGATTTATTAATAGAGGCAAAGGGTATAACTGCA
Source organism: Cetorhinus maximus (assembly GCF_964194155.1). Lineage (NCBI taxonomy): Eukaryota > Metazoa > Chordata > Chondrichthyes > Lamniformes > Cetorhinidae > Cetorhinus > Cetorhinus maximus. The sequence goes on from NC_135889.1 coordinate 128,731,075, forward strand.
AGGAGGTTATGTTAAATTTGTATAGAACAGTGGTTTGGCCTCAACTGAGTATTGTGTCCAGTTCTGGGCGCCACACTTTAGGAAACATGTGAAGACATTAGAGAGAGTGTAGAAAAGATTCATGAAAATGGTCCCAGGGATGAGGGGGAAGCTGGGACTGTTTTACTTAAAGAAGAGAAGGTTGAAAGAAGATTTGATAGAAGTAAACAAAATTTTGATGAGAGATTAACTGAACAGAGTAGCTAAGGCAAAACTGTTCCCATTGATGGAAGGATCGAGAACAAGGTGGCACAGATTTAAGATAATTGACAAAAGAAGCAACGGAACATGAGGAAAAGCAATTTCACTCAGTGAAGGTTGGGGTCTGGAATGCACTACCTGAAAGTGTGGTGGAGGCGGGTTCAATCAAAGTATTTCACAGGGAATTGGGTTATTATCTGAAAAGCAAGAATGTGCTGGGCTACAGGGAGAAGGCTGGGTAATGGCACTAGGTAAATTGCTCCTTTGGAGAACCAGGGCTGACACAAAGGGTGGAATGGCCTCCTGTGTGTAACCATTCTGCGATTCTTTGATAATGATATGTCAATCAATTGTGAAATGGTAGAAGTATTAAATAATTACCTTCCTCCAGTATTTATTAGAGAGATAGATCAGGTGTACATAGCATTGAAAGTTGAAATTAAAAATTATATTACCGCCTTTAAAATAGTCGCTTGGTAGTACAGAACTTGAATATTGCTGAAAAGAGAGACATGTTGCATTACATCTTACAATTATCAGGACAATTGCAAGAATACCAAATTTCAAAAGATCACAACAATTTATACAACAAGAGAAAACTGTGCTGATTGGTTGCCAAATTGACTCTGATTGGCTAAGGTACTGACATGGAAAAAGCAATGGAAAACTATAAGCTTATCGCAAGTATAAATGAGCCATGTTACAAGCTCACCTAATAGCTACGCTAAGAACCAATTTAAGATAATCAGTCAAGCTCATAACGTGGCTCAGTTATGCTTGCTACAAGCCATATACACAGTGACCTGTTCTCTGCAAACAAAAGGAATATGTTCAAGCATTGTGCCTTTTTTGAATTACCTGGAAGCTTGAGGAGCCTATAGTTCCCCATTGTGTTGTCCATGGCAAAGCCTTGGCCAATCAGAGTCCACTAGAGTGGCAGGGGAATGGGAACCTGAACGGGGAGACGCAAGACAGGGAAACAAAGATAGGAATGAAAGACAGAACAGTAGAAAGCAAAAGTGGAAGGCAGAGTAAACAAGCGCTAGCAGCAAATAAGTCCATAGTACAAAAGAATGTGTAAAGATGTTTAAAAGGTAAGTCTAAAGGCACTGTATCTGAATGCAAGGAACATTTGCAATACGGTAGATGAATTAACAGCGCAAATAGATGTAAATGGATACGATATGACTGCGATTGCAGAGGCATGGCTGCAGGGTGACCAAGGCTGGGAACTGAATTTCCAAGGGTACTCGATATTTAGGAAGGACAGGCAAAAAGGAAAAGGAGGTGGCATGGCATTGTTAGTTAAGGATGAAACTAGTGCGATAGTGAGAAAGGATATTGGCTTAGAAAATCTAAATTTGAATCAGTCTGGGTGGAGCTAAGAAGCACCAAGGGGGGGGAAAACATTAGTGGGAGTTGTTTATAGGCCTCCAAACAGTAGTGGTAAGAGAGGGGGTGGCATTAAACAGGAAATTAGAGATGCATGTAACAAAGGTGTTACAGTAATCATGGGTGACTTTAATCTATATATAGACTGGGCAAACCAATTTAGCAAGAATACTGTGGTGGATGAATTCCTGGAGTGTATACGAGATGGCTTTTTATACCAGTACGTTGAGGAACCAACTAGGGAACAGGCTATCCTGAATTTGATATTGTACACTGAGAGGGTTTTAATTAATAATCTTGTTGTGAGGGTTGCTTTAGGGAACAGTGACCATAAGATGATAGAATTCTTCATTAGGATGGCAAGTGAAGTAGTCTGATCCGAAACTAGGGTCCTAAAGCTTAACAAAGGAAATTACAAAGGTAGGAAGCGTGAATTGGCTAAGATAGATTGGGGACTTTTATTAAAAGGCACGACGGTGGATAGACAATGGCTAAAATTTAAGGAATGAATGTATGCATTGCAATAGTTATACATTCATTTCAGGTGCAAAAACGCAACAGGAAAAGCAGCCCAACCATGGCTAACAAAAGAAATTAAGGATAGTATTAGATCCAAAGAGGAGTCATATAAAGTTTCCAGAAAAATTAGCAAGCCTGAGGATTAGGAGCAGATTAGAATTCAGCAAAGGAGGACCAAGAGATTGATTAAGAGGGGAAATATAGAGTATGAGAGTGAACTTGCAAGCAACAGAAAAGTGGTATGTAAACACTTTTATAAATATGTGAAAAGAAAATGATTAGAGAAGACAAATGTAGGTCCCATACAGTCTGAAACGGGAGAATTTATAATAGAAAACAAGGAAATGGCAGATAAATTAAACAACTACTTTAGTTCTATCTTCACAGAGGAAGACACAAATAACTTCCCAGAAATCCTAGGGAACCAAGGGTCTAGTGAGAAGGAGGAATTGAAGGAAATTAGTATTACTAAAAAAATAGTGGTGGAGAAATTAATGGATCTGAAAGCCAATAAATTCCCAGGGTCCGATATTGTACATCCCAGGGTACTAAAGGAGGTGGCCATGGAAATAGTGCATGTGTTGGTTGTTACCTTCCAAAATTCTGTAGATTCTGGAACAGTCCAAGCAAATTGGAGGATGGCAAATGTAACTCCACTATCTAAAAAAGGATGGAGAGAGAAATCAGCAAATTATAGGCCGGTTAGCCTAACATTAGCAGTAGGAAAAATGCTACAGCCATTATAAAGGATGCGATAACAGGACACTTAGAAAATATCAACAGGATGAGACAAAGTCAGCATGGATTTATGAAAGGGAAATCATGTTTGACAAACCTGGTGGAGTTCTTTGAGGATGTAACTAGCAGAATAGATAAGGGAGAACCAGTGGATGTGGTGTATTTGGATTTTCAGAAAGTTTTTGATAAAGTCCCATGTAAGGGGTTAGCGTACAAAATTAAAGCACATGGGATTGGGGGTAATATATTGGCATGAATTGAGAATTGGTTAGCAGACAGGAAACAGAGACTAGGAATAAATGGGTCTTATTCAAAGTGGCAGGCAGTGACTAGTGGGGTACCACAATATATATCAATGATTTTGATGAGGGAACCAAATGTAATATTTCCAAAACAAAAACAAAAATACCTGGAAAAACTCAGCAGGTCTGGCAGCATCTGCGGAGAGGAGCACAGTTAACGTTTCGAGTCCGAATGACCCTTCAACAGAACTAAGTAAAAATAGAAGAGAGGTGAAATATAAGCTGGTTTAAGGGGGTGTTGGGACAAGTAGAGCTGGATAGAGGGCCAGTGATAGGTGGCAATAACCAAAAGATGTCACGGACAAAAGGACAAAGAGGTGTTGAAGGTGGTGATATTATCTAAGGAATGTGTTAATTAAGGGTAGAAAGCAGGACAAGCAAGGTACAGATATCCCTAGTGGGGGTGGGGTGGGGTGAAGGAATCAAAAAAGGCTAAAAGGTAGAGATAAAACAATGGATGGAAATACATTTAAAAATAATGGAAATAGGTGGGAAAAGAAAAATCTATATAAATTATTGGAAAAAAAGGGGGGGGGGATCGGAAAGGGGGTGGGGATGGAGGAGAGAGTTCATGATCTGAAATTGTTGAACTCAATATTCAGTCTGGAAGGCTGTAAAGTGCCTAGTTGGAAGATGAGGTGCTGCTCGTCCAGTTTGCGTTGAGCTTCACTGGAACAATGCAGCAAGCCAAGGACGGACATGTGGGCATGAGAGCTGGGTGGAGTGTTGAAATGGCAAGCGACAGGGAGGTCTGGGTAATGCTTATGGACAGACCAAAGGTGTTCTATTTCCAGGTGTAATATTTCCAAGTTTGCTGATGACACAAAACTTGTTGGGAATTTGAGCGATGAGGAGGGTGTTAAGAGGCTTCAAGGCGATTTAGACAGGTTGAGTGAGTGGGCAAATACATGGCAGATGCAGCATAACATGGATTAGTTTGAAGTTATCCACTTCAGTAGGAAAAACAGAATGGCAGAGTATTATTTAAATGGTGATAGGCTGGGAAATGTTGATGTACAAAGGGACCTGGGTGTCCTTGTACATCAGTTACTGAAAGCAAGCATACAGGTGCAGCAATCAGTTAAGAAGGCAAATGGTATGTTGGCCTTCATTTCGAGAGGACTTGAATACAGGGTCAGGGATGTCTTACTGCAGCTGTATAGGGCCTTGTTGAAACCACACCTGGAGTATTATGTGCAGTTTTGGTCTCCTTACCTAAGAAAAGATATACTTGCCATAGAGGGGGTGCAACGAAGGTTCACCAGACTAATTCCTGGGATGGCAGGATTGTCATATGAGGAGAGATTGGGCTAACTAGGCCCTGTATTCACTGGGGTTTAGAAGAATGAGAGGAGATCTCAATGAAACATATAAAATTCTGACATAGATGGACAGACTGGATGCAAGGATGAAATTTGCTCTGGCTGGGGGTTCTAGAACAAGGGGTCACAGTCTCAGGATACAGGGTAGACCATTTAGGACTGAGATGAAGAGAAACATCTTCACTCAGAGTGTATTGAACCTATGGAATTCTCCACCATAGGTTTCTGGACTCTAAAAGCATCAAGGGATATGAGGAGAGTGCAGCAGCATAGTGTTGAGAGAGAGGATCAGCCATGATCATATTGAATGGCGGAGCAGGCTTGAAGGGCTGAATGATCTACTCCTGCTCCTATTTTCTATGTTTGCATGTTTCTATGTTATGCTTCAGTTATACAGGGCATTGGTGAGACTGAGTCTAGACTGCTGTGTGCAGTTTGATCTCCTTATTTAAGGAAGGATGTAAATGTGTTGGAGGCGGTTCAGAGGAGGTTTACTAGATTGATACCTGGAATGAGCGGGTTGTCTTATGAGGAAAGGTTGGACAGACTGGGCTTGTTTCCACAGGAGTTTAGAAGAGTGAGGGGTGATTTGATTAAAGTATACAAAATGCTGAACGGCCTTGACAAGGTGAACATGGAAAGGATGTTTCCTCTTGTGGGTGAGTCCAGAGCTAGGATGTACTGTTTTAAAATTAGCGGCCGTCCTTTAAGGACAGAGATGAGAAATTTTTTCTCTCAGAGGGCTATGCGACTTTGGAACTCTCTGCCTCAGAAGGCGGTGGAGGCGGGGTCATTGAATATTTTTAAGGCAGAGGTTAGATAGATTTTTGTTAGGTAAAGGAATCAAAGGTTATTGGGGGTAGATGGGAATGTGGAACTCGAAACGAAAACAGATCAGCCATGATCTTATTGAATGGCGGAGCAGGCTCAAGGGGCCGAATGGTCTACTCCTGTTCCTATTTCTTATGTTTCTTAAACTTTCTCTAGTCCCTAAAAAAAGTATATAACATCTTAGGCTTTATTAATAGGGGCATTGAGTACAAGAATAAGGAGGTTATGTTGAACTTGTATAAGACACTAGTTAGCCCTCATCTGGAGTACTGTGTCTAGTTCTGAGCGCCATACTTAAGGAAGAATGTGAAGACATTGGAGTGAGTACAGAGGAGATTCACAAGAATGATTCCAGGGATGAAGATCTGTAGCTATGAGGATAGATTGGAGAGGTTAGGACTATTTTCCTTGGAGAAAAGAAGAGCAAATATATTCTTTAAGTTTGATACTGTCTTTAACTATTTTAGTTAACCACGGATGGTGGGTCCTCCCCTTGGAATTTTTCTTTATCATTCTTATCTCTTTGTGTATTCTGAAATATCCCCTTAAATGTCTGCCACTGCATCTCTATTGACTTATCACTTAACCTAATTTGACAGTTCGCTTTAGCTAGCTCTGCTTTAATGCCCTCATAACTGCCCTAATTTAAGTTTAAAATGATAATCTTGGACCCACTCTTCTCTCCCTTAAACTGAATGCAAAATTCAATCATATTATGATTGCTGCTACCTCGGGCACCTTCACTATGATGTCATTAATTAATCCTATCTCGTTACATAATACCAGGTTGAGCGTAGCCTGTTCTCTGGTTGGCTCCAGAACGTGCTGTGATAAGAACCTATCCTGAAAACATTCTATGAGCTCTTCATCTAGGCTAGCTATGCCCATCTGATTTTTCCAGTCTATATGTAGATTAAAATGCCCCGTAATTATCGCCATCCCTTCCTGACAATCTCCCATTATTTCATACATAAAAACAAAAAACTGCAGATGCTGGAAATCCAAAACAAAAACAGAAACAGAAATACCTGGAAAAACTCAGCAGGTCTGGCAGCATCGGCGAAGAAAAGTACAGTTGACGTTTCGAGTCCTCATGACCCTTCAACAGAACTAAGTAAAATTAATTAAAATTTTACTTAGTTCTGTTGAAGGGTCATGAGGACTCGAAACGTCAACTGTACTCTTCTCCGCCGATGCTGCCAGACCTGCTGAGTTTTTTCAGGTATTTCTGTTTCTGTTTCCTATTATTTCATCCTTTCTTCCTCATCCTATCATGTGGTTACTGTTAGGGGGACTGTACATCATTCCCACAAGTGACTTTTTGCCTATATCATTTCTCATCTCTACCCAAACCTCTTTTACATCCTGTTTTCCTGAACTTAGGTCATCCTTCTCTATTGTGCTAATACCATAATTAATTAAGAGCCACCCTTTCACTTTTTCCTCACTTCCTGTCCTTCATAAATATCACATACCCTTCAATATTCAGGTCCCAGTCTGTGTCATCCTGCAGTCATGTCTCTGTAATGGCTATCAGATCGTACTTATTTATTTCTATTTGCACTATCAGTTCATCTGTTTGTTTTGAATGCTATGTGCATTCAGATACAGAGCCTTTAGTTTTGTCCTTTTATTATTTTTCTAACCTTTAACCTTATCTGATGATTTACTCTTAGATTTGTACTCTCTATCTTCTCTGTCATGGTCGGAATTTATCATTTCCCATATTAGTACCTTTCTCTCTTGCTTTGTCTCTGCTCTTTGATTTACCACATCTTTCCAAATTTGAGCCCTTTTCCCCACTATTTAATTTAAAAACCTCTCTACTTCCCTAGTTACATGGCTTGCTAGAACACTGGCCCCAGCACACTTCAGGTGTAGACCGTCCCATTGGTACAACCCCCACTTTCCCCAGTACTGATGCCAGTGCCCACTTCTACTACACCTCTGGTTGAGTCACGCATTAATTTCTCAAATCTTATTTGCCCTATGCCAATTTGCATATGGATCAGGTAATAACCCAGAGATTATAATCTGCTTCTTAATTTGGTGCCTAGCTCCTCATACTGACTATGCAGAGCCTCCTTCCTTATCCTGCCAATGTCGTTGGTACCTACATGGACCACGATGACTGGATCCTCCCACTCCCACTGCAAGTTCCTCTCCAGCCCTGAGCAGATGTCCCGCACCCTGGCACCAGGCAGGCAAAACAGTCATCTGGATTCTCGTTCTTTTCTACAGAGAACAGTGTCAATCCCCTTCACTATACTGTCCCCTTATACCACTACATTCCTTTTTTCTCCCCCCACTTGAATGGCTTCCTGTACCAAGGTGCCATCTCAGGCAGCTCATCCAGCCTGGATCACAGAATCGCACAGTGCAGAAGAGGCCCTTCGGCCCATCAAGTCTGCACCAACACGTGAGAAACACCTGACCTACCTACCTAATCCCATTTACCAGCACTTGGCCCATAGCCTTGAATATTATGATGTGCCAAGTGCTCTTCCAGGTACTTTTTAAAGGATGTGAGGCAACCCGCCTCCACCACCCTCCCAGGCAGTGCATTCCAGACCATCACCACCCTCTGGGTAAAAAAGTTTTTCCTCACATTCCCCCTAAACCTCCCGCCCCTCACCTTGAACTTATGTCCCCTTGTGACTGACCCTTCAACTAAGGGGAACAGCTGCTCCCTATCCACCCTGTCCATGCCCCTCATAATCTTGTACACCTCGATCAGGTCGCCCTTCAGTCTTCTCTGCTCCAACTAAAACATCCCAAGTCTATCCAACCTCTCTTCATAACTTAAATGTTTCATCCCAGGCAACATCCTGGTGAATCTCTTCTGCACCCCCTCCAGTGCAATCACATCCTTCCTATAATGTGGTGACCAGAACTGCACACAGTACTCCAGCTGTGGCCTCACCAAGATTCTATACAACTCTAACATGACCTCCCTACTTTTGTAATCTATGCCTCGATTGATAAAGGCAAGTGTCCCATATGCCTTTTTCACCACCCCACTAACATGCCCTTCTGCCTTCAGGGATCTATGGAGACACACGCCAGGGTCCCTTTGTTTCTCAGAACTTCCTAGTGTCATGCCGTTCACTAAATACTTCCTTGTCAAATTACTCCTCCCAAAGTGTATCACCTCACACTTTTCAGGGTTAAATTCCATCTTCCACTTATCTGCCCATTTGACCATCTCGTCTAATTCTTCCTGTAGCTCAAGACACTCAACCTCACTATTAACAACCCGGCCAATCTTTGTGTCATCCGCAAACTTACTAATTCTACCCGCCATATAGTCATCTATGTCGTTTATATAAATGACAAATAATAGGAGACCGAGCACAGATCCCTGTGGTATGCCACTGGACACTGGCTTCCAGTCACTAAAGCATCCTTCTGTCATCACCCTCTGTCTCCTACAACTAAGCCAATTTTGAATCCACCTTATCAAATTACCCTGAGTCCCATGTGCATTTTCCTTCTTTATAAGTCTCCCATGTGGGACCCCACTGAAGCCTCCGCTCTCATCCAAACAAGCTGAAAAAAACCTCAAAGCTGTCCGACAATTGTGAAGGCTGAGGCTCCTGCACTCCTGTCCCCTGCATCCCCTTACCTGCCTCACTCGCAGTCACACCCTCTTGTCCCTGACCACTGGCCAAATCAGAAGATCCTATCCAAAGGGGTGCGATCACTTCCTGATACAAAGTGTCCAGGTAATTTCCCCCTCCCTGATGCATCTCGGCCTCCAGGTCAATGATTCCGAGCCGAAGTTCTTCAAGCCATAAACATTTATTGCAGACGTGTTTGCCCTGGATCACAATGTTATCCAGGAGCTCCCACATACCGCAACCTTGACACATCACCTGTCCTGCCATCATTAATGTGTTTTAATTAACTGCTTAATTATTTTATTAAATTAAGTATTTTCCATTTCTTTATATATTTTGCTAACCTGACCACCAATTTGCATACTATTTTAAATTTAGGGATAGAAAAGGCCTTAACCACTACCAGATACTCACCTGATACTCACCAAACATCTAGCTTCTTGCCCATAGTAGAATAAGAACCAATTCCTACATGGCAAAAAAGCTAGAAAAGCCAACAAGCTCCTCCTTCCCCTAACTCTCTCACTCACCCAACTCTGAGCACTCCAGTCACTCCAAGATCCCTCATTTTCTCTACACCTCTCAGTATTCTCCTATTTATTTTGTATTCCTTTGCCTTGCTTGACCTCCCCAAATGCATCACCTCACGCTTCTCTGGGTTGAATTCCATTTGCCACCTTTCTGCCCACCTGACCAGTCCATTGATATTTTCCTGCAGTCTACAGCAATCCTCCGCACTATCAACCATGCAGCCAATTTTTGTGTTGTCTGAAAGCTTCTTGATCATTCCCTCTACATTTACATCCAAAACATTTATACCGCAAAAAGCAGCAGACCCAGTACTGAGCCCTGCGAAACCCCACTGGAAACAGCTTTCCAGTCACAAAAGCAGCTATCAACTCTTTGTTTCCAGCCATTGAGTTATCCAGCTTGCTCCCCTTATCTAAGAAAAGATGTAATGTCATTGCAGGCAGTCCAGAGAAGGTTCACTAGGTTGATCCTGGATATGGGTGGATTTTCTTGTGAGGAGAGGTTGAGTTGGTTGGGCCTGTACTCACTGGAGTTTAGAAGAATGAGAGGCGACCCTATTGAAACATATAAGATTCTTGGGGAGCTTGACAGGGTGGATGCTGAGAGGCTGTTTCCTCTTCCGGGAGAGTCTAGGACCAGAGGGCATAACCTCAGAGTAAGGGGTCACCCATTTAAGACAGAGATGAGGAAAAATTTCTTCTCTCAGAGGGTGGTGAATATGTGGAATTCTTTACCGCAGAGGGCTGTAGAGGCTGGGTCATTAAGTATATTCGTGGTTGAGATAGACAGATTTTTAATCAGTAAGGGAATCAAGGCCTATAGGGAAAAGGCAGGAAAGTGGAGTTGAGGATTATCAGATCAGCTGTGATCTCATTGAATGGCAGAGCAGACTAGATGAACCAAATGGCCTACTTCTGCTCCTACATCTTATGGTCTATACATTCCCTTGGATCCCATGGGCTTTTACTTTCTTCAACCAGTCTGCCATGTTGGACTTTGTCAAAAGCCTTACTAAAATCTATGCAGACCACATCAACTGTACCCTCATCAATCCTCGTTACTTCCTCAAAAAATTCAAATTGGTCAGACACAACCTTTCCCTAACAAATCCATGCTGACTGTCCTTGATTAATCTATGCATTTCTAAGTGACAGTTTATCCTGTCCCTCAGAACTGATTCCAATAACTTGCCCACCACTGAGCTCAGACTGACTGGCCTGTAATTATTCGGTGTATCCTTTGCTCTCCTTTTAAACAAAGGTCCATTAGCAGACCTCCAATCCTACGGCACCAGACCAATATCCAGTGAGGATTGGAAAATGATGGTCAGACCCTTGTTATGACCGAGATGGGAGGAGTGTACTGTCCGCCTTCAGTTCCACTGCTCCACAGGTCACAACATGTATTTAAATGAATTTTCCATCTAGCTCTACGGCCAAATATGTGCTTTACCTATGAATGTCAGAATTCAATGCCCAGTTTTCTTCAATAAACAATAAAATTATTAGTTTCTCATAAAACCAGACTTGTCAAGTAGAAAGGCAAAGCTTATTAACATACAGTGTGAAATATGAAGGTATAGTAATTACGCTTTCTAAATACCCTAACTCACACAAAAAAATAATAAATGGCGTCCAGGCTATATGGTTGGTTTCTCAGCACTGATATGCAAAACAATCGATTACTCTTGCACTACTTTTCAGGCAGACTTGAGAAAAACATGTAGACAATTGCAGAAAGTAGAGTGACTTAGGAGCAGCTTTGATTCACTTCCGGTTTTGGACTGGCTCTGGACTGTAAAGAACTGTGGTCTTTTTTACACAAGCAGTTGATCCATCTTTTCCCAAAGCAAAACCAAAACCAGCTTTTAAACACAGTTTTCCAAGGCCTGTTTTTACCCCAAAGCCATAAACCACTATGTGACCCCTTTTGTAAACAGTCCACCAGGGTCAAGAGGTTACCAGTTTCTTTAAAACTGCTCAATTACCTTTTCTTGTAAAATGCATAGGGGAGGTGATGGAGTAGTGGTATTGTTGCTGGACTAATAATTCAGAGACCCAGGATAATGCTCTGAGGACCCAGGTTTGAATCCTGGCACAGCAGATGGTGGAATTTGAATTAAATAAAAAACCTGGAATTAAAAGTCTGGTGATGACTTTGAAACCATTGTCATAAAAACCTATCTGGTTCACTAATGTCCTTTAGGAAAGGAAATCTGCTGTCCTCACCTGGTCTGGCCTACATGTGACTCCAGACCTTCAGCAATGTGGTTGACTCTTAAATTCTCTCTAAACAAGGGCAATTAGGGATGGGCAATAAATGCTGGCCTTGCCAGCGGTGCCCATGTCCCATGAACGAAAAAAAAAAGCAGCAACCAGAGACCCTTTAAGGGACAGTGTATTTGAAAACACACAAATTCTTCCAGAATGTTCTTAGTCCTTGAAGATGAACCATTTTCTTTGATTAAAGTGTTCATGACACTTCCTGCATTAGAGAAATGGAACCCCATATTTATACGTATTTCATTACAAAGTGTAATATAACATAAAATATAAAATTAAAAATATTAAAACACATCCACAGACTCATTCATTCTTTATGTAAAACTTGTACAGTTATTCTTTGTATCATTTTGGCCTTTAGGCAATTTGAAGCACAGTTAAATTCTAAACAAAGCATCAGCAATTACATTGTTTTCCCCACAATGTGGACCATCTTTAATTGATAATCTTTAAGTTCAGAATACCTCGGCTTTCTTTTGTAGCCGGTCCGCCAACAGAGTAGCTGTGGTGTAAAACCCACAAATCCCCAAAAACCTCATGATCTCTCACTTAGTTTTAGGACAGGGATACCAATACCAATGCCGGTACTTTTGCTGTTCTTGGCAGCACTTGTTCTTGCCCTACGACATGCCCTGGGTATGTTACCCACGCTTTTGAAAACTCACTTTTAGCAAGGTTTATTACCAAATCAGCTGACTGTAGTTTTCGAAAGAGGGCTTCTAGCTGTTTCAAGTCGTCCTTCCAAGTGTCACTATATATCAGTGCATCATCAAGATAAACCACAGTTAGGATCATTGGGCTACCACTTGGTTCAATAGTCTCTGAAAAGTTGCTGGGATATTTTGCCAAATGGCATTATGCGGCATTCACAGAATCACAGATTCTTCACAATGCAGAAGGAGGCCATTCAAGTGTGCACTTCCGAAAAAGAATTCTACTTAGTCCTATTCCCCTGCCTTATCCCAGTAACCTTGCGCATTCTTTCTTTTCAGATAGCAATCCAATTCTCTTTTGAATACCTCAATCGAACCTGCCTCCATCACGCTCTCAGGAAGTATGTTCCAGACTCCAACCACCCTCTGGATGAACAACTTTTTCCTCACATCACTTTTATTCCTTTTGCCAATTATTTTGAATCTGTGTCCTCTAGTTCTTGATGATCTCTTGAGTGGGAACAGTGTCTCATTATTTACCCTGCCCAGACCCTTCAGGATCTTGAATACCTCTATCAGGTCAATTGTAAGATTTTATAATAAAAGCAAAATACTGTGGATGCTGGAAATCTGAAATAAAAGCAGAAAATGCTGGAAAAACTCAGCATGTCTGACAGCATCTGTGGAGAGAGAAACCGAGTTAATGTTTCAAGTCCATATGACTCTTCTTCAGAGCTAAAGAGAAGTAGAAATGTGATGGAATTACTGTTTAAGGAGGTTGGAGCAGGTGAAGCTGGATAGAAGGTCAGCAATAGATAGGGGCTAAGCAGAGATTAACAAATATGTCATGGACAGAAAGACAAAGGGAGTGTTAATGAGAGTGATACTGGCTAAAGGAGGTGCTGATAGTGGCATAAAGGTAAGAAAATGGAATGTGTTAATAGCAGAACAAGGGTAAGCACTCTGTGAAAGAACAACATGAACAAGTAACAGATGGCCCTTTTGGGAGTAGGGTGGGGTGTGGGGGGCGTGCTTGGGGAAAAAGGATAAAAAAAGAGAGAAAAAGGGATAAAAAAAGGGATAAAACAATGAATAAAAATAAAATTAAGTAAAGTAAAAATATAAAATCAAAATAAATGTAAAAAAGGGATTAATTTATTCATTATTTTATCCCTTTTTCTATTCTTTTTACCCAACCACCGCACCCTCCCCCAACCCCACCCCCCTCAAAAGGGCCATCTGTGATTGGTTTCTATGTTGTTCTTTCACAGAGCGCTGACCCTTTCTGCTATTCACACAGTCTGCTATCTTACCTCTGTCTCCTACAACTAAGCCAACTTTGAACCTACCTTATCAAATTACCCTGTATCCCATGTGTATTTGCCTTCTTTATAAGTCTCCCATGTGAGATATTGTCAAAGGCTTTGCTAAAATCCATATAAACTACATCAACTGCACTACCCTCATCTACACACCTGGTCACCTCCTCAAAAAATTCAATCAAATTTGTTAGGCATGACCTCCCTCTGACAAAGCCATGCTGACTATCCCTGATCAAACCTTGCCTCTCCAAGTGGAGACAGATTCTCTCCTTCAGAATTTTCTCTAATAGTTTCCCTCCCACTGACGTGAGACTCACTGGTCTGTAGTTCCCTGGCTTATCTCTACAACACTTCTTAAATAGCGGAACCACATTAGCTGTTCTCCAGTCCTCTGGCACCTCCCCCATGGCTAGAGAGGGATTAAAAATTTGGGTCAGAGTCCCTGCGATCTCCTCCCTTGCCTCCCTCAGCAGTCTGGGACACAAATCATCCGGACATGGAGATTTGTCCACTTTTAAGCCTGCCAACACCTCCAATATCTTGTCACTCCCTATATCAATTTGCTCAAGAACCTCGCAGTCGCTCTCCCCGAGTTCCATACCTTCATCCTCATTCTCTTGGGTGAAGACGGATGTGAAGTATTCGTTCAACACTCTACCGATGTCCTCTGGCTCCACCCGTTAATTGCCCCGTTGGTCCCTAATGGGCCCTACTCTTTCCCTGGTTATCCTCCTCCCATTGATATACTTATAGAATATCTTGGGATTTTCCCTTTTACCAGCCAGAGCTTTCTCACATCCTGTCTTTGCTCTCCTAATTGCTTTCTTAAGCTCCACCCTGCACTTTCTGTACTCCACTAATGCCTCCGCTGATTTGCTCCCCTTGTACCTGCTAAAAGCCTCTTTTCCTTCTCATCGTATCCATGGTTCTCTGGGCTTGTTACTCCTTCCTATCACCCTAGAGGGAACAAGTTGAACCTGTACCCTCCCCATTTCCTTTTTGAATGCCCCCCACTGCCCTTCTGTAGATTTCCCCACAAGTAACTGTTCCCAGTCTACCTTGGCCAGGTCCTGCCTTATTTTACTAAAATCCGCTCTCCTCCAATCCAAAACATTTTTTTGCAACTTGTCTATTTCTTTGTCCATAACAAGCTTAAATTGTACCATGTTGTGGTCGCTATCACTAAAATGCTCCCCCACCACCACCTCAGCCAACTGTCCAGCTTCATTCCCCAGAATTAGGTCCAGCACTGCGCCGTCCCTTATTGGACCCTCTACATATTGACCTAAAAGGTTCTCCTGTACACATTTCAAGAAATCCACTCCATCCAAGCCCTTAACACTATGTCTATCCCAATTAATGTTATCCCAAATAATTTATGCACTCCACAAACAGCCAGGGCCCCAGCACTGAGCCCTTCGGAACAGACTTCCAGTCACAGAAACATCCCTCTACCATAACCCTCTGCTTCCTGCCTCTCAGCCAATTTTGGATCCAATGTGCCACTTTGCCTTGGATCCCATGGGTTCTTTCTTTCTTGACCAGTCTGCCATGAGGGACCTTATCAAAAGCCTTGCTAAAGTCCATGTAGACCACATCTAATGTATTACTCTCATCAACACTCCTGGTTATCTCCTTAAAAAAAATTCGATCAGATTTGTCAAACATGATCTTCCCTTAACCCGCCTCCACCACCCTCCCAGGCAGCACATTCCAGACCGTCACCACCCTCTGGGTAAAAAAAGCTTTTCCTCACATCCCCCCTAAACCTCCTGCCCCTCACCTTGAACTTATGTCCCCTTGTGACTGACCCTTCAAGTAAGGGGAACAGCTGCTCCCTATCCACTCTGTCCATGTCCCTCATAATCTTGTACACCTCAATCAGGTCGCCCTTCAGTCTTCTCTGCTCCAACGAAAACAGCCCAAGTCTATCCAACCTCTCTTCATAACTTAAATGTTTCATCCCAGGCAATATCCTGATGAATCTCCTCTGTATCCCCTCCAATGCAATCACATCCTTCCTATAATGTGGCGACCAGAACTGCACAGAGTACTCCAGCTGTGGCCTCACCAAGGTTCAGTACAACTCCAACATGATGTTATGATGTTAAGTTCTTGTAAAGGAAGTGTAAAGCCACTGTAAAGAAACCTTCACAGCAGGGAAGCTTTCTTTCTTCAAAGGCAAAAGGTGTAATGAAACCTAAATTTGCCTTAATCTGAACTTCGGAGGTCGGGGACTCCAGTTCCTGATGAACCTTGGGTCTCCAATGCATATGCCTGCAAGGAACTGAATGCGCATGCGCAGTTAGGTTATTTTATGTGCTTCAGACTAAAGAACGATGCTGCGCACCTCTGCAGAAGAAAAGGAACAGCATGAAAATGCAGGTCAGATGAACTGGAACAGTGGGATATTGCTGTTTGAGTGTCCCAGGGAACAGACATGGGAGGTGGACAAGGAGAGGTCCCAAACTAGGGAGGGGTACAGGAAGAGGTCTTAAACCAAAGGCCCAGGTAAGGGACAAAGACAAGGGACAAAAGCAAGTTCCGTTAAGTCAAGTTAAAAGGAAGGAGCAGAGGCATGGGCTCCAAATTAAACAAGGAGCTGCAGGGAGCAGATTTTGAGTGAAGTGGGCATGAGAGAAGCCCTGAAGATCCGATAAGGCAGTCGAAGGTTCCTTGCCGGGCGTTTTGCTACCGTTGTTGGGAGGACTTTAAATTAATTCGGCATGGGGTTGGGAACCAAGAGAAAATATTAGAGAGGAATACCAGGGTGCACAAAATACTGGGAGGGACAGATAGCAGTAGTATAGAGAATAGTAAGTTAATAGGTAAAGTCAGAACAAGGGAGAAAGTAACAAAATCTAAATCAGGGTTACTATGTATGTATGTGAATGCACGGAGTATAGTAAATAAGGTTGGGGAGTTACAGACGCAGATTGTCATGTGGAAATATGGCAGAACAAGGGGTTAAATATTCCTGGGTACAAGGAAAAGATTTCACTAGAGCTATGGAACAAAAAGGGTGCAATTACATTGCTTGAGTAGTCTATAGATCGCCAACTAATGAGAAGGACGTAGAAGGACAAATCTACAGGGAAATTGCAGAGAGATGCAAACATTATAGAGTAGTTATAATGGGGGACTTAATTACCTGAGTGTAGAGTGGGACAGTGGTAATGTAAAGGATGGAGAGGGCCAAGAGTTGCTGGATTATGTTCAGGAAAATTTTCTACAGAAGTATGTGCCCAATCCAACAAGATGCACTGTTGGATCTGGTTCTTGGAAATGTGGTGGGCCAAGTAGGTCAAGTGTCAATTGGGAAACAGTTAGGAGATAGTGATCATTGTATTGTATCTTTTAGGGTGATGATAGAAAAGGGTGATAGGCAATCCAGAGTAAGAATAATTAACTGGATGAGAGCCGACTTCAATGGGGCAAGAACGGAGCTGGGCCAGACTGGAACAAAAGATTGGCAGGAAGAACTGTAACTGAACAATGGGCTACCTTCAAAAAATAATTGGTTCGGGCACAGTCAAGGTATTTACCATTGAAAGGGAAAGGTAGGGCAAACAAATCCAGAGCTCCATGGATGAAAAAGGAGATAAAAATTAAGATAAAGAAGAAAAAGTGCGCTTATGACAGGTGTCAAGCAGAAAATACATTTGTGAACCAAGAGGAATACAGAACGTTCGGAGGGGAGGTGAAAAAGCATATTAGAGGAGCGAAGAGGGATTATGAGAAAAGATGGCAGCCAACATAATCCCAATAATCCCAAAGCCTTCGAAAGGCATACAAATAGTAAAAGGGTGATAAAAGGAATAGGTCCGATTAGGGACCTAAAAGGTAATTTACACATGGATGAAGGGACCATGGCTGAGGAATTAACTGAATACTTTTCAGCCGTCTTTACCAAGGAGTTAGATGCTACTCAGGCCGTGGTGACAGGCGAGGAAACTCTGTCACTAGAAAGGTTCAAAATTGATAAGGAGGAAGTGTTGAATAGATTGTCGGTACTTTTTTTTTGAAAAGGTAACAGAAAAGGTCGGTGAGGGTAATGCTGTTGATGTGGTGTACATGGACTTTCAAAAGGCCACACAAGGATACAGTGCCACACAACAGACTTGTGAGAAAAGTTATTGCTCATGGAATAAAAAGGACAGTAGCAACATGGAGTCTGGGAAGAGTGTCCTCTGCAGTCACCGTCGCCAAGTGAAATAAAAAGTGACATCACAGGAAAACCGTAAGTTCATTGGTTGGTAAGTAACTGCTAGTTTGAACTACCTATTCTAAGTTGATTTCAGATTAAAGGTGACTACCGGGGCCCAGGATCGGAGGCCTAACACTTCAGCTTCAACTCAGCAAAGAGAGCGAGTTCCAGCTGATTTTAAAAAGTGTATTTTGAATCTCTATTCTAACTTGCTTTCAGATTAAAGGTAAATAGGAGAAATATTTTACAGATTGATAAAGACCGCTAGGAAATTTAAAAACAAATTTTAAAAGTAATTAAATAAATTAGAGATGCAGGGCCAGGCGATGTGTTGTAGCTGCATGATGTGGGAGCTGGTGGACCCCATTGTGGTTCCTACTGACCACATCTATAGCAAATGTTGGTTGCTCGATGAACTCTGGCTCAGAGTTGATGAGCTGGAGTCTGAGCTTCGGACACTGCGACACATCAGGGAGGGGGAGAGTTACCTGGACGCTGTGTTTCAGGAGACAGTCACACCCCTTAGATTAACTACCTTAAATTTGGCCAGTGGTCAGGGACAGGAGGGTGTGACTATGAGTGAGGCAGTTAGAGGGATCCAGGAAGTAGCACTGCAGGAGCCTCAGCCCTTGCCCTTACCCAACAGGTTCGAGATTCTTGCTCCCTGTGTGGACGAGAGCAGGGGCTGTAGGGAGGATGAGCAAACTGACCATAGCACCGTGGTACAGGGAGCCATTCAAGTGGGGAGGAGAAAAGAGAAATGTCGTTGTAATCAGGGATAGTATAGTTAGGGGAATAGACACTGTTCTCTGTAGCCAGGATCGAGAGTCCCAAAGGCTGTGTGGCCTACCTGGTGCCAGGGTTAAGGATATCTCATCTGGGCTGCAGAGGAACTTGGAGTGGGAGGGGAAAGATCCAGTTGTTGTGGTCCACGTAGGTGCCAACAATATAGGTAGAACAAGGAAAGAGGTTCTGCTGGGGAATACGAGCAGTTAGGGGCTAAATTAAAAAGCAGAACCGAAAAGGTAATAATCTCAAGGTAGTGGCTCAAAGATTGGTGTGGGAGAAGTGGGTTCAAATTCATGGGACATTAGCACCAGTACTGGGAAAAGAGGGAGCTATTCCGTTTGGACGGGCTCCACTTGAATCAGGCTGTGACTAGTGTCCTGGCAAATCGCATAACTAGGGTCGTAGATAGGGCTTTAAACTAAATAGTTGGAGGGAGGGTTCAGTTGCATGGAAATATAAAAAATCAAAGTTTAAGGAGAGGGTAAGAGTGCAGGCTAGTGACGAGGCTGATTGTTATCAAAAAGTGAAAGGAAGGGACAGAGTGTGTGAATGCCATATTGCGCCTAAGAATCATATAAGAGTAGGGAAAATTGATAATAGGGCAAACTTAAAGGTTTTGTATCTGATTGCGCGTAGCATTCGGAATAAAACTAATGAGTTAACAACGCAAATAGAGATAGATAGATATGATTTGGTGGCAATTACTGAGAAATGGTTACAGGGAGAACAGGTTTGGGAGTTGAATATCCAAGGGTACTCAGTGTTTCGGAAGAATAGGCAGGAAGGAAAAGGAGGTGGTGTAGCTTTGTTGGTAAAGGAAGAGATCAGTGCTATAGTGAGGAATGATATAGGTACGGGACAGCAAGACATAGAGTCAGTCTAGGTAGAAATAAGAAATAGCAAGGGAAAGAAGTCCCTGGTGGGAGTAATCTATAGGTCCTCAAACAGTAGTTTAGCAGTAGGGCACAGTATAAACTAGGAAATACTGGGAGCATGTAAGAAAGGCACGGCAATAATCATGGGTGATTTTAATATGCATATAGACTGGACTAATCAAATTGACAAGGGTAGTCTCGAGGGAGAGTTCATAGAGTGTATTAGAGATTGTTTCTTGGAGCAATATGTTGTGGAACCAACCAGGGAGCAGGCTATTCTGGATTTGGTTTTGTGTAATGAGATGGGATTAATTAATGATCTCATAGTAAAGGATCCTCTAGGGAAGAGTGATCATAGCATGCTAGAATTCCAAGTTCAGTTTGAGAGCGAGAAACATGAGTCCCACACTAGTGTTCTGGAGTTAAACAAAGGTAACTATATAGGTATGAGGGCAGATTTGGCGCCAGTGGACTGGACAGGAAGACTACAAGGTAGGACAGTTGATGAACAGTGGCAAATATTTAAGGAGATATTCAATTCCTCCCAAGTAAAATATATTCCAAAGAGGAAGAAAGATGGTAAAAGGGGAAAAAAGCATCCAAGCAAGTAAGTTAAAGATAACCTAAAGGCAAAAACTAAGACATACCAAATTGCAAAGGTCAGTGGCAGGCTGGAAGATTGGGAAACTTTTTAAGATCAACAAAGGGTAACTAAAAAAAAATAAAAAGAGCAAAGGTAAATTATGAAAGAAAACTAGCACAAAATGTAAAAACTGATAGCAAAAGCTCCTACAAGTATAAGACATAGACATAGGATCAGAAATTAGGCCATTCGGCCCATCGAGTCTGCTCCGCCATTCAATCATGGCTGATAAGTTTCTCAACCCCATTCTCCCGCCTTCTCCCCGTAACCTTTGATCCCCTTACCAATCAAGAACCTATCTATCTCGGTCTTAAATACACTCAATGACCTGGCCACCACAGCCCTCTGTGGCAATGAATTCCATACATTCACCACTCTCTGGCTAAAGAAGTTTCTCCTCATCTCTGTTCTAAAAGGTCTTCCCTTTACTCTGAGGCTGTGCCCTCGGGTCCTAGTCACTCCTACTAATGGAAACATCTTCCCCACGTCCACTCTATCCAGGCCTTTCAGTATTCTGTAAGTTTCAATCAGATCCCCCCCTCATCCTTCTAAACTCCATCGAGTATAGACCCAGAGTCCTCAAATGTTCCTCATATGTTAAGCCTTTCATTCCTGGGATCGTTCTCGTGAACCTCCTCTGGACCCTCTCCAGGGCTAGCACATCCTTCCTAAGATATGGGGCCCAAAATTGCTCACAATATTCTAAATGTGGTCTGACCAGAGCCTTATAAAGCCTCAGCAGCACATCCCTGCTTTTATATCTAGTCCTCTTGAAATAAATGCCAACATTGCATTTGCCTTCCTAACTCAACCTGCAAGTTAACCTTAAGAGAATCCTGGACTAGGACTCCCAAGTCCCTTTGCACTCCAGACTTCTGAATTCTCTCCCCATTTAGAAAATAGTCTATGCCTCTATTCTTCCTACCAAAGTGTATGACCTCACACTTCCCCATGTTGTATTCCATCTGCCGCTTCTTTGCCCATTCTCCTAACCTGTCCAAATCCTTCTGCAGCCTCCCTGCCTCCTCAATACTACCTGTCCCTCCACCTATATTTGTATTATCTGCAAACTTAGTCAGAATGCCCTCAGTTCCTTCATCTAGATCATTAATGTATAAAGTGAAAAGTTGTGGTCCCAACACTGACCCCTGCAGAACTCTACTGGTCACCGGCCGCCATCCTGAGAAGGACCCCCTTATCCCCACTTTCTGCCTCCTGCCAGACAGCCAATCTTCTATGCATGCTAGTACCTTGCCTCTAACACCATGGGCTCTTATCTTACTGCGCAGCCTCCTGTGCGGCACCTTGTCAAAGGCCTTCTGGAAGTCCAAGTAGATAATATCCATTGGCTCTCCTTTGTCTAATCTACTCGTTACCTCCTCAATGGATTCTAACAGATTTGTCAGGCATGACCTCCCCTTGATGAAACCATGCTGTATATAAAAGGAAGTATATAAAATGTATATAAATTATATAAAAGGAAAGAGTCACATGTAGGCTAGACCAGGTAAGGACAGCAGATTTCCTTCCCTAAAGGACATTAGTGAACCAGGTGGGTGTTTACAACAATCGACAATGGTTTCATGGTCATTAGACTTTTAATTCCAGATTTTTATTGAATTCAAATTCCACTATCTGCCGTGACGTGATTTGAACCTGGGTCCCCAGAGTATCACCCTGGGGACAATTTCAAAGTTTGTGGATGATACAAAGCTTGGGAGTGTTGTAAACTGTGAGGACAGTGTAGAACTTCAAAAGTACATAGACAAGTTGGTGGAATGGGCAGATAGGTGGCAGATGAAGTTCAATGAGGAAAAGTGTGAGGTCTTGCATTTTGGTTGGAAAAACATGGACAGATAATATAAAGTAAGGGGTGAAATTTTGAAAGGGGTGCAGGAGCAGAAAGACCTGGGTGTATATGTGCATTGATCATTGAAGGTGGCAGGACAGGTGGAGAGAGCAGTTAATAAAGCATATAGTAGCCTGGGCTTTATTAATAAGGGTACAAGAGCAAGGAGGTTATGCTTAATTTATTTAAGACACTCGTTCGACCTCAGCTGGAATATTGTGTACAGTTCTGAGCACCACGTTATAGAAAGGATGTGAACACATTAGAGAGAGTGCAGAAGAGGCTTACAAGAATGGGTCCAAGGATGAGAAACTTCAGTTATGAAGATAGTTCGGAGGTTGGGACTGTTCTCCTTGGAGAGAAGAAGGCTAAGAGGAGATTTGATAGAGATATTCAAAATCATGAGGAGGCTGGACAGAGTAGATAGGAAGAAAAAAGCAAAATACTGCGGATGATGGAAATCTGAAACAAAAACAAAAATAGCTGGAAAAACTCTGAAGGGTCATACAGACTCGAAACATTGACTGTATTCCTCTCCGTAGATAGGAAGAAGCTGTTCCTGCTCATAAAAGGATGAAGAACAACAGGGCACAGATTTAAAGTGATTTGCAAAAGAAGCAAATGTGATGTGAGAAAAAGCTTTTTCACACAACGAGTGGCTCGGGTCTGAAATGCACTACCTGGAAGTGTGGTGGAGGCATTCAAGAGGGCATTAGATGATTATTTGAATAGAAACAATGTGCAGGGGTATGAGGAAAAGGCAGGGCAATGGCACTAGCTCATAATGCTCATTTGGAGAGCCGGTGCAGACACGATGGGCTAAAAGACCTCCTTCTATGCCATTAAAATTCTGTGATTCTGTGATTGTAAATTGGCTTATCTTTCTGAACTTGTATAGTAAATTTTATTTTGTTTATTCAAATCCCATGGAATCTTCTGGCTTTATTCACTTAGTAAGCGTCGTGAATCTCAGACTTTATCTACTTTAAACAAAATGTTATTGGTCTCTAACTGGATTGCTCCCTACGACCTGGGGTCTGGCCAAGGATCAGAACACATGTTAGAAGCTATTATTAGAGACATTATAGCGGGGCACTTTGATAAACTCAAGGTAATTAGGCAGAGTCAACATTGTTTTGAGAGAGGAAAATCACATTTAACCAACTTGTTGGAGTTCTTTGATGAAGTAACATGTGCTGAGAATAAAGAGGAACCACTGGATGCACTGTACTTAGATTTCCAGAAGGCATTTGATAAGGTGCCACATAAGACCATAGAACATAGGAGCTGAAGTAGGCCAGCCATCCCATCGAGTCAGCCCTGCCATTCAATGAGATCATGGCTGATTTGATAATCCTCAACTCCGCTTTCCTGCCTTTTCACCATAACCCTTGATTCCCTTACTGATTAAAAATCTACCTGTCTCCGCCTTGAATATACATAATGATCCAGCTCCTATAGCCCTCTGTGGTAAAGAATTCCACAGATTAACTACCCTGAGAGAAGAAATTCCTCCTCATCTCTGTTTTAAATGGGCAACCCCTTATTCTGAGATTATGCCCTCTGGTCCGAGACTCTCCCAAAAGGGGAAACAACCTCTTGGCATCTACCCTGTCAAGCCCCCTAAGAATCTTATATATTTCAATAAGGTCACCTCTCATTCTTCTAAATTCCAATGAGTACAGGCCCAACCTACTCAACCTCTCCTCATAAGAAAATCTCTTCATGCCTGGGATCAGCCTAGTGAGCCTTCTCTGGACTGCCTCCAATGCCAGTACATCTTTCCTTAGATAAGGGGACCAAAACTGTTCACAGTATCCTTGGTGTGGTCTAACTAGTGCCTTGTATAGTTTTAGCAAGACTTCCCTACTTTTATACTCCACTCCCTTTGAAATAAAGGCCAACATTCCATTTGCCTTCCCTATTACCTGTTGAACTTGTACGTTAGCTTTTTGGGATTCATGCACAAGGACTTCCAAATCCCTCTGTGCTACAGCGCTCTGCAGTCTTTCTCCATTTAAATAATATTCAGTTCCTCTATTCTTCCTGACAAAGTGCATAACCACACATTTACCCACATTATATTCCATCTGCCATTTTTTTTGCCCACTCACTTAACCTGTCTATATCCCTCTGTAGTCTCCTTGTGTCATCCTCACCACTTGTCTTTCCACCTATTTTGTATCATCCGCAAATTTAGCAATAGTACATTCACTTCCCTCATCTAAGTCATTTATATATATTGTAAATAATTGAGGCCCCAGCACTGATCCCTGTGGCACTCCATTAGTTACAGGTTACCACCCTGAAAATGCCCCTCTTATCCCAACACTCTGTCTTTTATTAGTTAGCTAATCCTCTATCCATGCTAATATGTTGCCCCCATTATTAAGTAGCCTTACCTGTGGTACCTTATTGAACGCCTTTTGGAAATCCAAATATATTACATCTCCTGGTTCCCCTTTATCTATCCTGCTTGTTACCTCCTCAAAGAATTCT
This sequence comes from Cetorhinus maximus, assembly GCF_964194155.1. NCBI lineage: Eukaryota > Metazoa > Chordata > Chondrichthyes > Lamniformes > Cetorhinidae > Cetorhinus > Cetorhinus maximus. The sequence goes on from NC_135889.1 coordinate 128,755,689, forward strand.
AATAAATTTGCCAGGCATGATTTACTCTTCATGAAGCCATTCTGACTCTACTTGATTAGATTATGTAATTCTAAATGCTCTGCTATTACATCCTTTATAATAGACGGTAACATTTTCCCAATGACAGATGTTAAGCTAACTAGCCTATACCTGTTTTTTGTCTCCATCACTTTTTGGATAAGAATGTTACATTGGCAGTTTTCCAATCCTTCTGGGACTTTTCCTGAATCTAAGGATTCTTGGACGATTACAACTAGTGCATCCACTATCTCTGTAGTGTCAGGAAGAGATATTAATATATATAATGTTATTGGAATTTTGTTTTAAAATAGAGGTTTGGTCTGTGTGTGTGTTAATTGGATTAAAGCCAGATAGTCTGGATGCCTTGATGTATAGTAGTTTTGAGATGTAAACAGTAGTAAAGGGTGTATTTTCATTTTGTTGAATAAACCATTCAAAGACTGTGGGTGAAATCTTGCACCTAGCTAGGAGACACCAAGCAATGTTTAGATTACTAATAAAATTGGTACTATGAAAGGGGTCCAAAGGGCCTGGTGATATAATGAAAATTTACAATCAAAGGTGAAAGCTGGGTATAACAGAAAGGAGTGTGTGTGTGCACATCAGGGGCATGTACGATCTAAGCCTGTAAACCTACAACTGTCTGCAAAGGAACCAAATTGAAAGGAACCTCATTTTGAATTTGTAAAATGAAAAATGCTTTGCCTGATGTCTGTTTAAATCTGTTGGTTATTGTTGCCTTGATGGAGATTAATTTGGGAATTTGTTAAAAGTTATTATAGTAGTAATTTGTAGACATATGTGTGTGTTTAATACCTTGTAGGTAAATTAATAAATGTTTTATTTGGTTTGATATAAAAACCTCTGGAGGCTTGGTGGGTTCATTTCTGAATTCAGAGCTGAAAATATAGGTTATGACAGTTATTTAAAGTTTCCCTCTGGGATTTTAAATATCAGCCTTTACAAACTACTGTGTCATAACAGTAGCTACTTCCTTTAATATTCTAGGATGCAATCCATCAAGTCCAGGGGACTTAGCGGCCTTTAGCCCCATTAGTTTCCCTAGTACTTTTTCTCTAGTGATAGTTATTGCATTTATTTCCTCCCCCTCTTTTGCCCCTTGATTATTTAGCAATGGAATGCTATTAGTGTCTTCTACCATGAAGACTGAAGCAAAGTATTTATTCAACTCCTCTTCATTTCCTGGTTCCCCATAATTATTTCCCCAGCCTCATTCTATAAGGGGCCTATGTTCACTTTGGTCTCTCTCTTCCTTTTTATATATTTAAAGAAGCTCTTACTGTCCAATTTTAAATCACTTGCTAGTTTACCTTCAAAGTTTATTTTCTCCCTCTTTATTATTTTTTGGTCATCCTTTGTTGGTTTTTAAAACTTTCCCAATCTTCTGGCTTACCACTAATCTTTGTCACGTTGTATGTCTTTTAACTTGACACTATCCTTAACTTCCTTGGTTAACCATGGTTGCTTTATCCCCTTCCTTGAATCCTTCTTCCACACTGGGATATATCTTTGTTATGAGTCATGGACTATTTTCTTAAACGTCTGCCATTGTTCATCAACCATTTTTTCTGCTAAAATCCTATCCCAGTCAACTCTGCCCTCATTCCTTTGTAATTACCCTTATTTAAGTTTAGCACAGTTATTTCTGACCCAAGTTTCTCACTCTCAAACTGAATGCTAAATTCTACCATATTATGGTCATTGTTTCCTAGAGTATTTTTTTACTCTGAGATTATTTATTAAACCTGCCTCATTCCACATTACCAAATCCAAAACAGCCTGATCCCTGGTTGGATCCACAACATATTGTTCTAGGAAACTGTCCCGAATACACTCTATGAGGTTATTGTGGAAAATAAAAGTTCTTGCTGTAGTGGGTATCATATTGGCATGGATGGAAGACTGGCTAGCTAACTGGAAACAGAGAGTAGACATAAATGGGTCATTTTCTAGTTGGCAAGATGTAAGTGATGTGCCACAGGGATCAGTGCTGGGGCCTTAACTTTTTACAATTTATATAAATGACATGGATGAAGGGACTGACGATATGGTTGCTAAATTTCTTGAAGATACAATGATAGGTAGGAAAGTGTTATGATCCCAGCTGATTTCAATGTTGGACGAGTCAGATCCCAGAGTGGAACCTGGCTTGATAGATCCTAACTTTTATTTATTTTTTGTTTAGAAACTGTGGAGGGGCAGTTACTGAACAGATTCACAGGAGTCTGCTCGTACCTTTAACAAAAGAACAAAACGTTTGTTCAACAAGATGAATATTACACTACTCCGTCGCCTCACTATACCTTTACAGATATCCATGTAAATTAATAGATGAACTGTGGTCGGACACACCACACTCCAAATCCAAGTTTCTACGGATTTCTCATCAACCCCCTAGACGCTTCAATCCCCCAGACACTTGTCACAATGTGAGCCAATCAGTCTCACTGAAATCCTGTCTTTCTCATGAGGGCTTCCTATGTCCATGTTCAAAGAACTTGCCTTGGAATTCTCTCCCAAATGACGCTTTCACTTGGACGTTTCCATCAAGAATTGACCTCCAGGGTTTCAGCTTCTCTGATGTTCCTTTCCCCTGGGTCTCTAGGTGCATTCAAGCTTCACCTTCCACATGCAACCTCTTAGATATTCAGCTGTGCCAAGCAGAACACCACTGCTCCAAAAGCCCAGAGTAAGGAGTCACCAATCTTTGGCTGCCTCCATGGATCTTCTGGCTTCTCATTTTGCTTTAGGTCTGTTCCCTGCAGCTCTGTCTCTTTAATTTGGAGTCTGTTCTTCTGCTCCTTACTTTCAATTCCACTTAACAGGACCTGTCTCAGAGTCCTGTTCTTGTCCCTTGACTTGACTGTCTTCCTGGGACCTCTTTTTGTCCCATTCCCTGGTTTTGCGATTTTCTTCGCTTAGCTCTCCCTGTAGCTCTCGTGTCCTGCTACTGCTAGCACTTTTGGCTGAATGGTGGTCCTCTGTGGAGATGCAGTCACCTGACCTTCTTTTCGTGCTGTTTCACTTTTTCTTCTTCTTTCCCTTCTACACTGGCATGCAGGAACAGTTTCCATCTAAAAGTATTTTTAAAAATGAACTGTGCATGTGTGCAGGGCTGTTTACCAGCCTGGAATCGAAACAATGCACCAACTGGCAATTCCCCAGCCGGCAGTTGCACAGAACCTGAAGATTGGGAAAAAACAAACTGTACATCTGTGGCCAGTCAGTGCATGCACAGAGACCGCCTGGGCCCGCTGGGAACTGTAGCTCCCAAACTCCAAGCCCAATCTCTGCTTCAAGATAAGTTTTCTTTTCCTTTTTGGGTTTGTCACAAAAGTAAGTTCTGAAGAGAACATAAGGAGGCTACAAAAGGATATAGATATGTTAAGTAAGTTGGAAAAGATCTGGCAAATGGAATATAATGTACAAAAATGTGAAATTGTCTATTTCTCTTTATTCATTCATGGGATGTGGGCATCACTGGCTAGGGCAGCACTTATTGTCCTTGAAAAGGTGGTGGTGAGCTACCTTCTTGAACCGCTGCAGTCCATGTGATATAGGTACACCGACTGTGCTGTTGGGGAGGGAGTTCCAGAATTTTGACCCAACGACAGTGAAGAATGGTGATATATTTCCAAGTCAGGATGGTGAGTGGTTGGAGGGGAACTTCTAGGTGATGGTGTTCCCATGTGACTGCTGCCCTTGTCCTTCTAGATGTTAGCAGTTGTAGGTTTGGAAGGTACTGTGTAAAGGAGCTTGGTGAGTTCCTACAGAGCATCCTGTAGATGGTACACAGATGCCACTGTGAGCCAGTGCTGCAGGGAGTGAATGTTCATGGGGAATGAGGTGCTAAGCAACTGGACTGTTTTGACCTGGGTGGTATCAAGATCCCTGAGTATTGTTCAAGCTGCACTCATCCAGGCAAGTGGAAAGTATTCCATCACACTCCTGACTTGTGCCTTGTAGACGGTGGACAGGCTTTGGGGAGTCAGGAGGCGAGTTATTCGCCACAGGGTTCCTAGCTTCTTACTTGCTCTTGTAGGCACAGTATTTATATGGCTAGTCCAGTTTCTGGTCAATGGTAACCCCCAGGATGTTGATAGTGGGGGATTCAGTGATGGTAATGCCATTGAATGTCATGGGGCAATGGTTAGATTCTATCTTGTTGGAGATGGTCATTGCCTGACACTTGTGTGGTGTGAACATTACTTGCCACTTGTCAGCCCAAGCCTGGATATTGTCCAGGTCCTGCTGCATTTGGACATGGACTGCTTTAGTATTGGAGGAGTCGTGAATGGTGCTGAACATTGTGCAATCATCAGCGAATATCTCCACTTCTGACATTATGGTGGAAGGAAAATCATTGATGAAGCAGTTGAAGATGGTTGGGCCTAGAACACTACCCTGAGGAACTCCTGCAGTGATGTCCTGGAGCTGAGATGACTGACCTCCAACAACCACAGCCAACTTCCTTTGTGCTAGGTATGTCTCCAACCAGTGGAGAGTTTCCCCCGATTCCCACTGACTCCAGTTTTGCTAGGGTTCCCTGATGCCACACTCCGTTAAATGCTGCCTTGATGTCAAGGGCAGTCATACTCACCTCTCCTCTGGAGTTCAGCTCTTTTCTCCCTGTTTGAACCAAGGCTGTAATGAGGTCAGAAGCTGAGTGAACCTAGCGCCACCCAAACTGAGTGTCAGTGAGCAGGTTATTGCTAAGCAAGTGCCGCTTGATAACACGATTAATGACCCCTTCCATCACTTTACTGATGATCGAGAGTAGACTGATGGAGTGGTAAGTTGCCGGGTTGGATTTGTCCTGATTTTTAACAACAGGATATACCTGGGCAATTTTCCACCTTGCTGGGTAGATGCCAGTATTGTAGCTATACTGGAACAGCTTGGTTAGAGGCGGAGCAAGTTCCGGAGCACAAGTCTGCAGAACTATTGCCAGAATAATGTCAGGGCCCATAGCCTTTGCTGTATCCAGTGCCTTCAGCTGTTTCTTCATATCATGTGGAGTGAATCGAATTGGCTGAAGACTGGCACCTGTGATGCTGGGGACCTCTGGAGGAAGCCAAGATGGATCATCCACTCGACCCTTCTGGCTGAAGGTTGTTGCGAATGCTTCAGCCTTATCTTTTGCACTGATGTGCTGGGCTCCTCCATCATTGAGGATGGGGATATTTGTGGAGCCTCCTCCTCCAGTGAGTTGTTTAATTGTCCACCATCATTCAGGTATAAATGTTGCAGGACAGAGCTTAGATCAGATCCATTGGTTGTGGAATCGCTTTGCTATGTCTATCACTTGCTCCTTATGCTGTTTGGCATGCAAGTAGTCCTGTGTTGTCGCTTCACCTGGCTTACACCTCATTTTTAGGTATGCCTGGTGCTGCTCCTGGTATGCCCTCCTGCACTCTTCATTGGACCAGCATTGATCCCCTGGCCTGGTGGTATTGGTAGAGCAGGGGATATGCTGGGTCATGAGGTTACAGATTGTGTTTGAGTAAAATTCTGCTGCTGTGGATGGTCCAGAGCGCCTCATGGATGCCCAGACTTGAGTTGCTAGATCTGTTCAAAATCTATCCCATTTAGCACAGTGGTAGTGCCACACAACACAATGGAGGGTATCCTCAATGTGAAGATGGGACTCCAGAAGGACTGTGCAGTTGTCATTTGTATAGATAATGTCATGAACAGATGCATCTGCCGCAGGCAGCTTGGTGAGGATGAGGTCAAGTATGTCGTTCACTGTTGTTGGTTCCCTCACCACCTGCTGCAGACCGACTCTAGCAACTATGTCCTTTAGGACTCGGCTAGTTCGGTCTGTGGTGGTGTTTACAAGCCAATCTTGGTGATGGACATTGAAGTCCCCCATCCAGAGTGCATTCTGAACTCTTGTCACCCTCAGTGCTTTCTCCAAGTGGTGTTCAATATAGCAGATTATTAATTCATCAGCTGAGGGCTGGGGGGGTTGCAGTATGTGGAGGTTTTAGTTAGTTAGCTAGTTGTTCTGGTGATCTGGGTACTATTGATGGCAAGGACATATCACAGAATCACACAGTGCAGAAGACGCCCTTCGGCCCATCGAGTCTGCACCAACACGTGAGAAACACCTGACCTACCTACCTAATCCCATTTACCAGCACTTGGCCCATAGCCTTGAATGTTATGACATGCCAAGTGCTCATCCAGGTATTTTTTAAAGGATGTGAGGCAACCCGCCTCCACCACCCTCCCAGGCAGTGCATTCCAGACCGTCATCACCCTCTGGGTAAAAAAGTTTTTCCTCACATTCCCCCTAAACCTCCTGCCCCTCACCTTGAACTTATGTCCCCTTGTGACTGACCCTTCAACTAAGGGGAACAGCTGCTCCCTATCCACCCTGTCCATGCCCCTCATAATCTTGTACACCTTGATCAGGTCGCCCCTCAGTCTTCTCTGCTCCAACGAAAACAACCCAAGTCTATCCAACCTCTTCATAACTTAAACGTTTCATCCCAGGCAACATCTTGGTGAATCTCTTCTGCATCCCCTCCAGTGCAATCACATCCTTCCTATAACTTGGCAACCAGAACTGCACACAGTACTCCAGCTGTGGCCTCACCAAGGTTCTATACAACTCTAACATGACCTCCCTACTTTTGTAATCTATGCCTCGATTGATAAAGGCAAGTGTCCCATATGCCTTTTTCACCACCCCACTAACATGCCCCTCTGCCTTCAGGGATCTATGGAGACACACGCCAAGGTCCCTTTGTTCCTCAGAACTTCCTAGTGTCATGCCGTTCATTGAATATTTCCTTGTCAAATTACTCCTTCCAAAGTGTATCACCTCACACTTTTCAGGGTTAAATTCCATCTGCCACTTATCTGCCCATTTGACCATCCCGTCTAATTCTTCCTGTAGCCCAAGACACTTAACCTCACTATTAACCACCTGGCCAATCTTTGTGTCATCCGCAAACTTACTAATCCTAATGTCATTTATATAAATGACAAATAATGGGGATACTGGACACTGGCTTCCAGTCACTAAAGCATCCTTCTGTCATCACCCTCTGTCTCCTCCAACTAAGCCAATTTTGAATCCACCTTATCAAATAACCCTGTATCCCAAGTGTATTTGCTTTCTTTAGAAGTCTCCCATGTGGGACCTTGTCAAAGGCTTTGCTGAAATCCATTTCCTTGCCCGTGTTTGACCTAATGCCATGAGAATTCATGGGGTCTGGAGTCAATGTCGGGGTCTCGTAGGGCAACTCCCTCCTGATATACCACTGTGCTGCCAGCTCTGCTGGGAATGTCCTGCAGGTGGGATAGCACATACCCAGGAATGTTGATGGTGGTATCTAGGACATGATCATTAAGCTATGATTCCATGAGTATGACTATGCTGGGTTGTTGCTTGATTAGTCGGTGAGGTAGCTCTCCCAATTTTGGCACAAGCCCCCAGATGTTAGTAAGGAGGACTTTGCAGGGTCAACAGGACTGAGTTTGCTGTCATCCTTTCTGGTGCCTAGGTCGTTGCCGGGTGGTCTGTCTGGTCTCATTCCTTTTTATTGACTTTTTAGCGGTTTGTGACAACTGATTGGTTTGCTAGGCCATTTCAGAAGGCATTTAAGAGTCAACCACATTGCTCTGGGCCTGGATTCATACCTAGGCCAGACCGGACCAGCAGATTTCCTTCCAAACGGGCATTAGTGAACCAGATGAGTTTGGACGACAATCGGTTCATGGTCATCATTAGACTTTTAATTGCAGATTTTTATTTAATTCAAATTCCACCATCTGCCATGATGGGATTCAAACCGGGGTTCCCAGAGGATTACTGTGTCTCTGTGTTACCAGTCCCGTGACAATACCACTACGCCACCACCTCTCCAACCAGTGGAGAGTTTTCCCCCTGGTTTGTACTGACTCCAGTTTTACTAGGTCTTCTTGATGCCATACTTGGTCAAATGCTGCCTTGGGCAGTCACTCTCACCTCACCTCTGGAGTTCAGCTCTTTTGTCCATGTTTGAACTGAGGCTGTAGTGAGGTCAGCAGCTGAGTGACCCTGATGGAATTCAAACTGAGTGCCAACAAGCAGGTTATTGCTAAGCAAGTGCCGCTTGATAGCATTGTTGATGACCCCTTCAATCACTTTACTAATGATCGAGGGTAGATTGATGGGTTGGTAATTGGCCAGGTTGGATTTGTTCTGCTTTTTGTGTATAGGACATACAAAATTTTGGCGGGAAGAGTGAAGCAGCATATTATCAAAATGGTGAGAGATTGCAGACTTTTGAGATGCAGAGGGATCTGGGTGTTCTAGTGCATGAATCGCAAAAGGTTAGTATGCAGGTACAGCAAGCAATTAGGAAAGCTAATAGAATGCTAGCGTTTATTGCGAGGGGAATTGAATACAAAAGTAGAGTGGTTATGCTTCAGTGATACAGGGCATTGGTGAGGCTACATTTGAAGAATTGTGTAGAATATTAGCCTGCTTATTTAAGGAAGGATGTAATTGAGTTGGAAGCAGTTCAGAGACGGTTTACTGGACTAATACCTGGAATGGTTGTGTTGTCTTATGAGGAAATGTTGGACAGGTTAGGCTTGTATCCACTGGAGTTTAGAAGAGTAAGAGTCGACTTGATTGAAACATAAGATCTTGACAGGGTGGATGTTTCCTCTTTTGGGAGAATCTAGAACTAGGGATCGCTGTTTAAAAATAAGGGATCGCCCATTTAAGACAAGAGATGAGAACTTTTTTCTCAGAGTGAGTCTTTGGTACTCTGTTCCTTAAAAGGTGGTGGAGCAGTCTTTGAATATTTTTTAGACAGAGCTAGATAGATTCTTGATAAGAAAGGGGGTTAAAGGTTTTTGGGGGTTGGTGGGAATGTGGAGTTGAGGTTACAATCATAAGACCATAAGACATAGGATCAGAAATTAGGCCATTCGGCCCAACGAGTCTGCTCCGCCATTCAATCATGGCTGAGAAGTTTCTCAACCCTATTCTCCCGCCTTCTCCCCGTAACCTTTGATCCCCTTACCAATCAAGAACCTATCTATCTCGGTCTTAAATACACTCAATGACCTTTCCTCCACAGCCTTCTGTGGCAATGAATTCCATACATTCACCACTCTCTGGCTAAAGAAGTTTCTCCTCATCTCTGTTCTAAAAGGTCTTCCCTTTACTCTGAGGCCGTGCCCTCGGGTCCTAGTCACTCCTACTAATGGAAACATCTTCCCCACGTCCACTCTATCCAGGCCTTTCAGTATTCTGTAAGTTTCAATCAGATCCCCCCCTCATCCTTCTAAACTCCATCGAGTATAGACCCAGAGTCCTCAAACGTTCCTCATATGTTAAGCCTTTCATTCCTGGGATCGTTCTCGTGAACCTCCTCTGGACCCTCTCCAGGGCCAGCACATCCTTCCTGAGATATGGGGAAAATTGCTCACAATATTCTAAATGTGGTCTGACCAGAGCCTTATAAAGCCTCAGCAGCACATCCCTGCTTTTATATCTAGTCCTCTTGAAATAAATGCCAACATTGCATTTGCCTTCCTAACTCAACCTGCAAGTTAACCTTAAGAGAATCCTGGACTAGGACTCCCAAGTCCCTTTGCACTCCAGACTTCTGAATTCTCTCCCCATTTAGAAAATAGTCTATGCCTCTATTCTTCCTACCAAAGTGTATGACCTCACACTTCCCCATGTTGTATTCCATCTGCCACTTCTTTGCCCATTCTCCTAACCTGTCCAAATCCTTCTGCAGCCTCCCTGCCTCCTCAATACTACCTGTCCCTCCACCTATATTTGTATTATCTACAAACTTAGTCAGAATGCGCTCAGTTCCTTCATCTAGATCATTAATGTATAAAGTGAAAAGTTGTGGTCCCAACACTGACCCCTGCAGAACTCTACTGGTCACCGGCCGCCATCCTGAGAAGGACCCCATTATCCACACTTTCTGCCTCCTGCCAGACAGCCAATCTTCTATGCATGCTAGTACCTTGCCTCTAACACCATGGGCTCTTATCTTACTGAGCAGCCTCCTGTGCGGCACCTTGTCAAAGGCCTTCTGGAAGTCCAAGTAGATAACATCCATTGGCTCTCCTTTGTCTAACCTACTCATTACCTCCTCAAAGAATTCTAACAGATTTGTCAGGCATGACCTCCCCTTGATGAAACCATGCTGACTTTGCCCTATTTTACAATGCACTTCCAAGTATTCTGAAATCTCATCCTTAATAATGGACTCTAAAATCTTACCAACAATCGAGGTCAGGCTAATTGGCCTGTAATTTTCCGTCTTTTGCCTCACTCGCTTCTTAAACAGGGGGGTTACATTAGCGATTTTCCAGTCCTCTGGGACCCTCCCTGACTCCAGTGATTCCTGAAAGATCACCACTAACGCCTCCACTATCTCTTCAGCTATCTCCTTCAGAACTCTGGCGTGTAATCCATCTGGTCCAGGTGATTTACTCACCTTCAGACCTTTCAGTTTTCCTAGCACCTTCTCCTTGGTAATGGCCACCATACTCACCTCTACCCCTCAACTCTCTTGAACTTTGGGGATGTTACTCGTGTCTTCCACCGTGAAGAATGACGCAAAGTACCTATTCAGTTCCTCTGCCATTTCTTTGTTTCCCACTACTACTTCTCCAGCGTTATTTTCCAGCGGCCCAATGTCCACTTTTGCCTCTCTCTTACCCTTTAGATATCTAAAAAAACTCTTGCAATCTTCTTTTATATTGCTGGCTAGTTTACCCTCATATTTAATCTTCTCCCTCCTTATTTCTTTTTTAGTTGTCCTCTGTTGGTCTTTGTAGGCTTCCCAATCCCCTGGTTTCCCACTGCTCTTCACCGCATTGTATGCTTTCTCTTTAGCTTTTATGCTGTCCCTGACTTCCCTTGTCAGCCATGGTTGCCTCGCCCTCCCTTTAGTATGCTTCTTCTTCCTAGGGATGAATTTTTGCTGTGTCTCCCAAATTACTCCCAGAAACTCCTGCCATTGCTGTTCCACTGTCTTTCCTGCTAGGCTCATCTCCCAGTTAATTCTGGCCAGCTCCTCCCTCATGCCTCTGTAGTTGCCTTTATTCAACTGTAATACCGTTACATCTGATTCCAGCTTTTTCCTCTCAAATTGCAGGGTAAATTCTATCATATTATGATCACTTCCTCCTAAGGGTTCCTTCACCTTAAGCTCCCTTATCAAATCTGCCTCTTTTCACATCACTAAATCTAGAATTGCCTGTTCCCTAGTGGGCTCCACCACAAGCTGCTCTAAAAAGCCATCTCGTAGACATTCCACAAATTCCTTTTCTTGGGATCCACTACCAACCTAATTTTCCCAGTCTACCTGCATATTGAAATCCCACATGATCACTGTAACCTTGCCTTTCTTACACACCTTTTCTATCTCCTGGTGTATCTTGTGCCCCACATCCTGACTACTGTTCAGAGGCCTGTACATAACTCCCATTATGGTTTTTTTACTTTTGTGGTTCCTCAACTCTACCCACACAGATTCTACATCATCTGACCCTACATCATTTCTTGCTATCGATTTAATTTCATTTCTAACAAAGCAACCCCACCCCCTCTGCCAACCTGCCTATCTTTTCGATAGGATGTATATCCTTGGATATTTAGCTCCCAGTCCTGATCCCCTTGCAGCCATGTCTCCGTGATGCCCACCACATCATGCCTGCCAATTTCAATCTGCGCCACAAGCTCATTTACCTTATTTCATATACTGCGTGCATTCAGATACAACACCTTCAGTCCTGTATTTCCCGTCCCCTTTCTCATTGTCGTCCCTTTATCTGATGTGCTTGAAGTTAGATTCCTAGCCCTTTCCAAACACTCTGTCCTATTTTGTGTTCTGGAGAATTTAATAGCCTCTCCTGGGCTCTCCTTTCTTATCAGTTTTTTCATAATTTTCCATGAAGTTGAATCCACCCCCCTACATGCTAACCTGCTGCTTTGTTTCCCATTAGTCATACTTCTTGGAGTTTTACCATTCCCTTCCCCCCCACTTTCTAGTTTAAAGTCCTGTTGACCACCCTATTTACCCTTTTCGCTAGAACATTGGTCCCAGATTGGTTTGGGTGGAGACCGTCCCAACGGTACAGATTCCTCCTGTTCCAATACTGATGCCAGTCCCCATGAAATGGAACCCCTCTTTCCCGCACCACTCCTTTAGCCACGTGTTTACTTCCCTTATTCTCGCATCCCTATGCCTATTTGCACGTGGCTCGGGTAGTAATCCGGAGATTGTAGCCCTTGAGGACCTGTTCTTTAATTTAGTTCCTCGTTCCTGATAATCCCCAAACAGGTCCTCTTTCCTAGTCTTACCCTATGTTATTTGTCCCGACGTGGACCACAACAACTGGATCCTCCCCCTTCCTCTCCAATATCCTTTCAAGCCGGTCAGAGATGTCCCTCACTTTGGCACCGGGCAGGCAACATACCATGCAGGACTCTCGATCCTGCTTACAAAGGATGCTATCAATTCCCCTAATTATAAAACTCCCTACAACTACCATTTGTCTTTATGCTCCCCCCTCTTGAATGGCCTCCTGTGCCACGGTGCCGTGGTCAGCTGGCTCATCCTCCCTACAGCCCTCTTCCTCATCCACACAGGGAGCAAGTACCTCGTACCTGTTGGACAAGGTCAAGAGCTGAGGCTCCTCTGTTCCTGAACACAGGATCCCTCTACCTGCCTCACTTGCAGTCACACCCTGCTGACCCTGACCACTGACCGAATTTGAGGTACTTAATCTACCGGGTGTGACCGCCTCCTGAAACAAAGCTTCCAGGTAACTCTCCCCCTTCCGGACGTGCCACAGCATCCGGAGCTTGGACTCCAGCTCATCAATTCTGAGCCGGAGTTCCTTCAGCAACCAACACTTGCTGCAGATGTGATCACTGTGGCTCGCAATGGGATCTGCCAGCTCCCACATCTTACAGCTACAGCACATCACCTGCCCAGCCAACTCGACTTAATTAATTTATTAATTAGCTTGCAGTATTTTTTTTTCAAATTTGGTGCAAATTTCCTACCAACCAATCAGGTCACAGCTTTCCTGTGATGTCACTTTTTCAGTTTTGGATCGGCCATGACCTTATTGAATGGTGGGGCAGTTTCGAGGGGCTGAGTGGCCTACTCCTGCTACTAATTTGAATGCTCATGTGTACAGCAAGCAATTCGGAAGCAAATGCCAAGTTGGCCTTTATTGCAAGGGGGTTGAAACACAGGAATAAATAAGTCTTGCTTGAGTTGTACAGGGTTTTGGTGAGACCACATCTGGAGTACTTGTCTCCACATTCAAGAAAAGATATACTTGCATTTGAGGCAATACTGCAAAGGTGCACTTGTCAAGAAGATATAATAATTCTCATGTTATTGGAATTTATTGTAAAATAGAGTAATAGTGGGATATGTCTATGTGTCTATGTGTGTGTGTTTGTGTAAGATTTAATTGAATTAGTCTGATCTAAGAAGAGGTTAGGTTTGAAATGTTAATTCGGTAAACAAGGGAAGTTTAGAAACATAGGTGTCAAGGGAAAATTTGCATTTTGAAATAAATCTGACTAGGTTGTTGTCAAAGGAGGGGTGAAATGTGTCACCTAGCCAGGTGAAGTTTAGAAACAGTGTGTTTATTTTTCCCAAAGATTACTGGTTAAAACTTAGTGCGATGAGATGGTTTTATTATCAGGAAGATAAAGTCCAAAGGCTTAGTGAAACAATGGGTATTTGCATTCAAAGCAGAAGATATGTATAAAGAAGAGAAGACTGTAAGGGAAGGCATTTTAAAATCTTACAAGTATGTGAAAAGCCTTCAGCATCTATGCCTCAAGCTGCTGTCTCCAAGGACCGAAGTGAAGAGAACTCACTTTGAATTAGACTTGTTCAGGGTATCATGTTTCTTTGCCTGGGTCTTTTAAAATCTATGTGTCTCATTGTTGCCTTAACGAAAGTGTAACTGGGAGTTAAATTACTAGGGGATTTAGAAGTTATCATAGTAGTAATTTGTAGATCTACATATGTATTCAAAATCATTTCTCTTATGAATAAATGGTTAATCTAGTTTTGTAAAAACCTATAAGACTTAGTGGTCTATTACTATTGAATTCAAGGCATGCATCTCCAAATTTATACAAATTTAAAATTAGTTATGACAGTTGTTTCAAGTTTCCTTCTGGAATTTGAACAACTCAGCATTTACCATCTGCTGTGTCATAACACACTAAATTGGTCTCTTGGATGAGGAGGTTATCCTAAGATGAAAGGCTGAACAAATTGGGTCTATTTTCCCTGGAGTTTAGAAGAATGAGAGGCAAACTCATTGAAACAAAGAAGATTCTGAAGGGGCTTGATAGGGTTGACGCTGAGAGATTGCTTCCACTGGTAGGGGAATCTAAAATGCGGGTCACAGTCTCATTTAGGACTGAGATGAGGGGAAATTACTTTATTCAAAGAGTTGTGAATATTTGGAATTCTGCCCCAGAGGGTTGTAGATGATCCATCATTGAATACATTTAAGATTGGGATAGGCAGATTTTTGGTCTCTGAGGGAATCAAGGGATATGGAGAACAGGCAGGGAAGTGGCGTTGAACCCCAAGATCTGCTATGATCGTATTGAATGGTGGAACAGGCTCGACATGCCATACGGTCTACTCCTGCTCCTATTTGTTGTGTTTGTGATAATTTTTTCTCACTATTCCAGTACTGTTCTAACAGATTTATTAATCCTGCTCTCCTTCATTAGTATCAAATTTAAACATTTCCCATTCGACCATACTAGTTTAATTCATTCCCCATTCCTCCATTTGCTGCCTGCATTATCTGGTACAGGAAATCATTGTATAAGATCAGTTACTAATTGTGCCAAGCATTCAAAGCTAGCTTTTATTTTCTCCTGCCGGATTGATGAGCAAAGAACCAACTGTGCAAATGCAGACAGCTGTGGAATGATTGTAGAAACAATGTTTATCTGAGAAAATCTATCTTGTAAAAAATCAATGTAAACATTCTTGCAGCTTGAGTGGTCTATCACTGTTGCACGAACCCATGACATTTCCTTCTTCCAGATCTCACAGTCACCGTCCACTCCTCCATTTGGGAAGTTTCAGCTTACATCATATCAAGCTGCAACAACAATATGCAAGTGAGAAACAGATTAAAGCAGGGCTCGATAAAAGTAGCCAGCACTGGACCCAAAGTCAATACTCGGTTGGCCATATAATTCCTGGGGTACTGTTTATTTTCTAGAATTGCTCATTCTACGATTGTTCTCGAGTTTCTATCGCAATCCATTTCCTCTTACACTCTCTAGTTCTCTGAAAACTGGAACTGCAAATGCCATCAAAACTAATGTTATTGTGATGGCAGATTAAAGCAATGGTACTCTTAATGGAACAAGTGCAGGGGCGAGGACACAGTCCAAATACTATACACACATGCTGGCATAATCTCTGCTGGATAATAAATGATGTTAAACAACTACTCAAAGGGAAATAAAATCACAGCCTAGAAACAAAATATCCAAAAACAATACGGCTGAGCTTCCCAGCAAGAAAATTGTACCTCCACTGCCGGCACTCTCCCCACAGTCCAATATCAACTAGAAACTAATCCCACTGCACTGCACTCTCCCCATGAGCCAGTATCAATTTCAAACAAATCCTACTGCCTCACTCCTGCATTGGCCTATATTTCACTCTTCGCTAAAAGTTTATTTAATCTCCCCTTAAATGATGTAATGTTCTTTGGCTCAACCACTCCCTATGGTCAAATATTCCAAGCTCCAAAAATCTTCTGTTTAAAGACATTTCTCCTAACTCTGTCCTTAGTCCCTTAATGAAATTTTAAATTGTCCATCCATCATCACTGAGACAGAAATCAATGAAAACAGTCTTCCTCTATTCACAATTAAGTCTCTTCATTATTTTATAACCATTATTAAATCTCTCAAGTGCTGACTTCTCTTCTCTGTTGGTATCTCTAGTCTCTCCCAGTATTCCCAGGTGAATCTACACTGTCTGCAGCCTATGGCTTTAATGTCCTTTCAATACTGAGGTACCCAAACTTCACATAATGCTAATCAATGCTTTGTAAAAACATATCACTGCTTTACTCCAAGCCCAATTTATAAGTTCCAAATGTTAGTGGCCTTTATCTACTTGCACTCACTTTCAGAGACTGAGGTGGTCCTAGGTCTCCATTCAGCTACAGCATCATTGAATGTACTTAAATTCTGTGCTATTCCCTCTAAATGTATCACCTGGCATTTCCACTAATTTGCCTGTGTCTTCTTAAAATCTATTAGAATTGTCCTTACTTTTGTATCATCAGAAATATTTTAGATTGTGCTCCCGATCTCATTGATCTACACCGAGAGAAAAAGTGGAGGCAGCAATGACCCCTTGGGTGGTCTACTTTCGATCTTTCTCCACCCATGCAAGACCTTAACCAATTACACTACACGCATTGACTGGAGATTTAATATTTGGGCAGAAAGTTGTTGCTGACTTTATGAGCAATGGCATTGGGGTAAAACAATTACATAATCAATCCTTTACCCTGGAAATTCCAAGAAAACCTATTGTGACACTAACCAGATCATCCACATCTCCATCGTCCTCGGGAACTGCTGATTCTTCCATGGGCCTCTCCTCCGAAGCCAAAAACTGAAGATGAGAAAGAAACAACTCAGAAATACAGAAAGGATCAATAAGTGGATCAAGAGCATCTGCAGGAAAACAAGGCTGACACTGCTAGGCCATTAGATTTGTTTGAACTTAGGAGTTATCTCTGACCAATACATTGGTTGTATGCCATTCTGCAGCTGTTAGATTACTGACATAATCACACATAAAATAAAAGCATTTACCTGACACCTGTGAATTCCAAATCTCAGTGTAATCAACTGCTGTAATATTTAATAGTCCCTATATTAGAAAGGCTATTCGCAGTACTTTAAAGCTGTTCAATTGTTGGGGAATACAGCTGCATTGAAGGGGAACAAAAAAAATAAGCTGCTCATACATTTTTTGTAAGGAATTAATTTGGCCATTTCAGTAACAAAAGTGCTCTCAAATAGTGAATAGTAGTCCCAGACCTACAGGACCTGGAGACCATGGTAGTGACTGGGATACAAGCCCCAATTTTGTCTGGTATCCAAACCAAGCGATTAGTCTACCTGTTTGGCTTCATCAATGGTCACTGTGCTTTCTGCAGCTTCATCCTTTGATATGAGAGTGACAGTGTCTGCAATTAAGAGATAGGTTGTAAGTATTAGTGTCAGGTATCATATCCTATACAACGCTTGGATTGACTAGAGCCTGGATTGTTTGTACTGTGTGCAGTTCTGGTCACCATTTATAAAAAGGATATAGAGACACTGGAGAAGGTGCAGGGAAAATTTGCAAGGACGGTACCAGAAATTTGGTTAGGGGCACAGTGGGGTATCCATATCAGGAAAAGATTGACAGGCTAGGTCTCTTCTCTTGAAAAAGACGACTTGAGGGGCAACCTAACCGAGGTCTTTAAAAATATGAAAGGTTTTGATAGAGTGGATACAGAGAGAATATTTCCTCTTGTGGGGAAAAGCATAACTAGAGGTCATCAGTAGAAGATAGTCATCAAGATATCCAATAAGGAATTCAGAAATTTCTTTACTGGTAGAGTGGTGACAATGTGGAACTCACTAAAACAGGGAGAGGTTGAAATGAATAGTATAGATGCATTTAAAGAGAAACCAGACAAGCATTTGAGAAGGGATCAGTGGTAGATTTAGATAAGAAAAGCTAGGAGGAGGCTTGAGTGGAGCACAAACAACTGCATGGACTGGTTGAGCTGAATTGTCTATTTCTGTGCCATATATCCTGTGTAGTGTACAACAGGCTAAACATCCGAAAGGAATTAGTGGAGTAGGACTATCCTAAATAGAAAGCTTAATTCTCTGTGGTTCATAAAACCAGCACAGAATTAGGTCATTCAGACCAACCCGTGCCATTGTTTCTCACCATTATCCACATAGTCTAATCCCATTATCTTTCCTGCTCTCCATACCCTTGGATATTCTTCTAAGTAACTAACTAATTGCTTTTTATAAATTGTTTCAACCATGATTTGTGGTGCATTTCTGCACTGAAGAGCTACTATGGGCTGCATTAGAGTGCTTAAGTTGGAGTTTGGTGAAGAGGGAAGGGAGAGATCCTTCATTTTCTACCTTTCCTCAGTAAGAAAAGTGGCAACCTTGGCAAGTAGGACCTGGTGAGTATTGCTTCTGGCTTTAATATTCTCCAAACTCAAGGATGTAAAAGTAAAGGGAGTAATTTAAGGGTAAGTCACGGCAGGGCAGCTCCGACAAGTGGAATGCTCCTCCTGTGTGATGTGGAAAGTCAGGGACACTTCCAGTGTCCAGGACAACCACGTGTGCAGGAGGTGTCTCCAGCTGCAGCTACTCGAAATTTGCGTTTCAGAGCTGGAGCTGCAGCTGGAGTTACTGTGGAACATCTGCAAGGATGAGATCTTCATTGATAGCACATACAGTGAGGTGGTCACACCACAGGCAGAAAGGGAATGGGTGACTGCCAGACAGAGTAACAGCAGTAGGCAGGTAGTGCAGGAGAGCCCTGGGGCCATCTCCCTCTAACCGATTTTCCATTTTGGATACTATCGAAGGAGATGGTTTCTCAGGGGAATGGAGCACGAGCCAAGTCCATGGCACCACGATTGGCTCAGCTACACACAGGGTGGGGGGAGTTTGAGAAAAAAAAAGAGTGGAAGAGCAATAGTGATAGGGGATTCTATTGTAAGGGGAACAGACAGATGTTTCTGCGGCTGCAGACGTGACACCAGGATGCTATGTTGCCTCCCTGGTGCCAGGGTCAAGGATGTTACTGAGCAGCTGCAGGACATTCTGAAGGGGGAGGGTGAACAGCAAGAGGACATAGTCCATATTGGTACCGATGACATAGTTAAAAAGAGGAATGAGGTCCTGAAAGCAGAATATAAGGAGCTAGGAAATAAATTAAAAAGCAGGACCTCAAAAGGATTACTCCCAGTGCCACGAGCTGGTGAGGTCAGGAATAGGATAACAGGCCAAATAAATGCGTGGCTGGAAAGATGGTGTAGGAGGGAGGGATTTAGATTCCTGAGGCATTACGACAGATTCTAGGGAATATGTGGCCTGTACAAGTTGGACAGGTTGCACCCCTGCAGGACCGGGACCAATATCCTCGCAGGAGTATTTGGTAGTACTGTGGGGGAGGTTTAAAACTAGAGCGGCAGGGGGATGTGAACCTGAACGGGCAGACACAAGACAGGGAAACAAAGATAGGAATGAAAGACATAAAACCTTATGGGAATGATGGCGTAGTGGTATTGTCACTGGACTGATAATCCAGAGACCCAGGGTAATGCTCTGGGGATCTGGGTTTGAATCCCACCTCAGCAGATGGTGGAATTTAAATTCAATAAATATCTGGAATTAAAAGTCCAATGATGACCATGAAACCATTGTCGACTGTCATAAAACCCATCTGGTTCAATAATGTCATTTAGGAAGGGAAATCTGCTGTCCTCACCTGGTCTGTCCTACATGTGACTCCAGACCCACAGCAATGTGGTTGACTTTTAAAAATACCCTCCAAACAAGGGCCATTAGGGATGGGCAATAAATGCTGGCCTAGCCAGCGACGCCCACATCCCATGAATGAATTTTTTAAAAAGTGGAAGGCAGAGGAAACAAGCGCTAGCAGCAAATAGGGCCATAGTACAAAAAATGTGTAAAAATGTTAAAAAGACAAGTCTAAAGGCACTATACGAATGCACAGATCATTAGCAACGAGGTAGACGAATTAACAGCGCAAATAGGTGTAAACGGGTATGGTATGATTGCAATTATGGAGACATGGCTGCAGGATGACCAAGATTGGGAACTGAATATCCAAGGGTACTCAATATTTAGGATGGACAGGCAAAGGGGGGAAGGAGGTGGGGTGGTGGTGTTAGTTAAGGATAAAATCAGTGAGAGAGGATATTGGCTCAGAAAATCTAGATGCAGAATCAGTCTGGGTGGAGCTAAGAAGGAACAAGGGGCAGAAAACATTAGTGGGAGTTATTGGCCTCCAAACAGTAGTGATAAGGTAGGTGGGTGGCATTAAACAGGAAATTAGAGATGCATGTAACAAGAGTGCTACAATGATCATTGGTAACTTTAATCTACATACAGGCTGGACAAACCAATTCGAAATAATACTGTGGTGGATAAATTCCTGGAGTGTGTATGAGATGGTTTTTTTAGGCCAGTAAGTCGAGGAACCAACTAGGGAACAGGCTATCCTAGATTTGGTATTGTGCAATGAGAAGGGGTTAATTAATAATCTTGTTGTGTGGGGTCCTTTAGGGAACAGTGACCATAATACAATAGAATTCTTCATTAGGATGGATTGTAAGGTAGTCCGATCCAAAAATAGGGTCCTAAATCTAAAAAAAGGAAACTACGAAGGTATGAGGCGTGAGTTGGCTAAGATAAATTTGGGAACTTCATTAAAAGGATAGACAATGGCTAATATTTAAGGATGAATGTATGCATTGCAGCAGTTATACATTCCTTTCTAGCACAAAAACATGATAAGTGGCCCAACATGGCTAACAAAAGAAATTAAGGATAGTATTAGGTCCAAAATTGCTAGAAAAAGTAGCAAGCCTGAGGACCGGGAGCAGCTTAGAATTCAGCAAAGGAGGACCAAGAGATTGATTGAGAGGGAGAAAATAAGCATCAGAGTAAACATGCAAGGAACATAAAAGTGGACTGTAAAAGCTTCTATAAGTATGTAAAAAGAAAAAGATTAGTGAACACAAATGGAGGTCCCTTACAGTCCGAAATGGGAGAATTTATAGGAGACAACAAGGAAATGGCAGAGCGATTTAACAACTATATTAGTTCTGTCTTCATGGAGGAAGACACAAATATCTTCCCAGAAATATTAGGGAACCAAGGGTCTAGTGAGAAGGACGAACTGAAGGATGGGAACCTGTGCAGGGAGACAGAGGAGGGGGACACAAGGATAGAAACGAAAGACAGAAAAGTAAGCAAAAGTGGAAGGCAGGAAAAATGAGGGTGAGTTACAAATGGGGTCGTAGTGTAAAATAAAGTTAAGATAACAAACAACGTTAAAAAGACACGTCTAAAAGGTACTGTATCTTAATGCGTGGAGCATTTGCAATAAGGTATATGAAGTAACAGTGCAAATAGATATAAACGGTTATGATATAGTTGCAATTATGGAGACATGGCTGCAGGGTGACCAAGGATGGGTACTGAACATCCAGGGGTATTCAATATTTAGGAAGGCCAGAAATAGGGAAAGGTGGTGGGGTAGCAATGTTAGTAAAGGAGGAAGTCAATGCAATAGTGAGGAAGGATACTGGCTCAGAAAAACATGATATAGAATCTGTTTGGGTGAAGGTGAGAAAGACCAAGGGGCAGAAAACATCGGTGGGGGTTGTCCATAGGCCCCCAAACAGTAATGGAGACGTAAGAGAAGGCATTAAACAGGGAACTAGAGATGCATGCAATAAGGGTACAACTGTAATCATGGGTGACTTTAATCTACATATAGATTGGACAAACCAAACTAGCAATAATATTGTGGAGGAGGATTTCCTGGAGTGAGTATGTGATGTTTTTTAGGCCAATATGTTGAGGGACCAACTGGAGAGCAGGCTATCCTAGATTGGGTATTGTGCAATGAGAAAGGATTAATTAACAATCTTTTTGTGTGGGGTCCCTTGGGGAAGAGCGACCATAAAATGATAGAACTGTTCATTAGGATGGAGAGTGAAAAAGTTGAATCTGAAAGTAGGGTCCTGAATCTAAATCAGTAGTGGGGAAAATGGTAGAGTCTATTATAAAAGACATGATAACAGAACACCTGGAAAGCATTAACAGGATTAGACAAAGTCAGCATGGGTTTATGAAAGGGAAATCATGCTTAACTAATCTACTGGGGTGTTTTGAGGATGTAACTAGTAGAACAGATAAGGTAGAACCAGTGGATTTGGTGTATTTGGATTTCAAGAAGGCTTTTGATAAGGTCCCACATAAGAGGCTAGTGGGCAAAATTAAAGCACATGGGATTGGGGGTAATATAAATCTCTACCACAGAGGGCTGTGGAGGCCAAGTCATTGAACATATTTAAGAAGGAAATAGATAGATTTCTGGACTCTAAAGACATCAAGGGGTATGGGGAGAGAGTGGGATTATGGCATTGAGTTAGAGAATCAGCCGTGATCACACTGAATGGGGAAGGGCCGAATGACCTAGTGCTGTTTCTATTTTCTATGTTTCTATGCTTGCTGCACCTGCATGCTTGCTTCAGTGACTGGTGTACAAGGTGGTGTACCAGGTCCCTTTGTACATCAACATTTCCCAATCTATCGCCATTTAACTAATACTCTGCCATTCTGTTTTTCCTACCAAAGTGGATAACTTCACACTTATTCACGTTATACTGCATCTGCCATGTATTTGCCCACTCACTTAACCTCGCTAAATCATCTTGAAGCCTCTTTACATCCTCCTCATCACTCACATTGCCACCTAGTTTTGTGCTGACGGCAAACTTGGAAATATTACATTTGGTTCCCTCATCCAAATCATTGACATACATTGAGACTAGCTGAAGTTCAAGCAGTGATCCCTGCGGTACCCCACTAGTCACCACCTGCCACTGCGAAAAAGATCCATTTATTCCTAGTCTGTTTCCTGTCTTTTTGAGAGGAGGTTTTTTTTTTCCTGGAGGCAGGTAGAATCGGGGGATTCAAGAGGGCATTAGATGATTACTTGAATAGAAACAATATGCAGGGGTATGGGGAAAAGGCTGGACAATGGCACTAGGTCATGATGCTCATTTGGAGAGCTGGTGCAGACATGATGGGCTGAATGGCCTCTTTCAGCCCCGTTAAAATTCTGTGAAAATCTGTGTTTAACTTTGTCTAATCCCATTGATATTTTCTATGTGTCACATCTTTTATAATACTCTAGCATTTTCAATACTACTGATGTTAGGCTAACCGGTCTGTAATTCCCTGTTTTTTCCCTCCTGCCTTTTTTTAAATGGTAAGGTTACATTTGCCACCCTCCATAAGACCATAAGACATAGGAGCAGAAGTAGGCCATTCGGCCCATTGAGTCTGTTCCGCCATTATATGAGATTATGGCAGATCTGATAATCCTCTACATTGGAGAGACCAAACGCAAACTGGGCGACCGTTTTGCGGAACACCTGCGGTCTGTCCGCAAGAAAGACCCAAACCTCCCTGTCGCTTGCCATTTTAACACTCCACCCTGTTCTCTTGCCCACATGTCTGTCCTTGGCTTGCTGCATTGTTCCAGTGAAGCCCAACGCAAACTGGAGGAACAGCACCTCATCTTCCGACTAGGCACTTTACAGCCTTCTGGGCTGAATATTGAATTCAACAACTTTAGATCTTAAACTCCCCCTCCCCCCATCCCCACCCCGTTTCTTTTCCCCCCCCCACCCGCCTTTTTTTTCAATAATTTATATAGATTCTTCTTTCCCCACCTATTTCCATTATTTTTAAATCTAAAACTAAAACCTTTAGTCTTTCCACCCCACCCCCACTAGAGCTGTACTTTGAATATCCTGTCTTGCATTCTTAATTAGCACTTTTCTCAGACAAAGACCACCACCTTCAACACCTCTTTGACCCTTTTGTCTCTGACATCTTTTGATTATCTGCTCACACCACACCCTCAATGTGTCTCTTCCCCCCCACCCACCTTAAACCAATTTATATTTCTCCCTTGTTGAAACTATGCTTCAGTTCTGCTGAAGGGCCATGAGGGCTCGAAACGTTGACTGATTTCTTCTCCGCCGATGCTGCCAGACTTGCTGAGTTTTTCCAGGTAATTCTGTTTTTATTTTGTTTTGGATTTCCAGCATCCGCAGTAGCTTTTAGCTTTTTGTTTTTATCTGATAATCCTCAACTCCACTTTCCTGTCTTCTCCCCATAACCCTTGATTCCCTTACTCATTAAAAATCTGTCTATCTCAGCCTTGAATATACTTAACGACCCAGCCTCTACAGCCCTCTGCGGTAAAGAATTCCACAGGTTCTCTACCCTCAGAAGAAATTCATCCTCATCTCTCTCTTAAATGGGTGACCCCTTACTTGGAGATTATGCCCTCTGGTCCTAGACTCTCCCACAAGGAGAAACAACCTCTCAGCATTTACCCTGTCAAGTCCCCAAAAATCTTATATGTTTCAATAAAGTCACCTCTCATTCTTCTAAACAGGCCCAACCTACTCAACCTCTCCTCATAAGAGAATCCTGCTGGGACTATTCCAGAATCTATCAAATTTTGGAAAATGACAACCAAAGCTTCCAATATTTCCTGGCCACTTCCTTTAGTACCCTGGGGTGTAGATTATCAGGCCCTGGAGGTCTATCAGCTTTCACTCCCATTAATTTCTCCAGCACTATATTTTTAGTAATACTAATTTCCTTCAATTCCTCCCACTCACTAGACCCTTGGTTCCTTAGCGTTTCTGGGCAGTTATTTGTGTTTTCTTCTGTGCAGAAAAAACTAAAGTAGTTGCTTAATTGCTCTGCCATTTCCTTTTCTCTACTATAAATTCTCCCATTTCGGATTGTAAGGGACCCACATTTGTCTTCACTAATATTTTTCTTTTTACATACTTATAGAAGCTTTTACAGTCCACTTTTATGTTCCTTGCAAGTTTACTCTCCTACTCTATTTTTCCCCTCTTAATCAATCTCTCGATCCTCCTTTGCTGAATTCTAAACTGCTCCCAATCCTCAGACTTGCTACTTTTTCTAGCAACTTTGTGATTCCTCTTTGGATCGAATGCTATTCTTTAATTTCTTTTGTTCGCCATGTCTAGGCCACTTTTCATGTGTTTTTGTGCCAGAAAGGAATGCATAACTGTCACGATGCATACATTCATTCCTTAAATATTAGCTATTGCCTATCCACTGTCATGCCTTTGAATGAAGTTTTTATTATAGTCAACTCACCCCTCGTAACTTCGTAGTTTCCTTTTTTTAAGATTTAGGACCCTAGTTTCAGATTGGACAACTTCACTTTCCATCCTAGTGAAGAATTCTATCATGTTATGGTTGGTGAACATATGGAATAATGAAATGCTTCCCACCTTGCACGATCAACTCCCAGAAGTCTTGTAGCCCCTTTGCCTCCACATTCTCCTTAAGGTTTTTCAGTAACATGTTGAAAAGTTCGGATTCTCCGGCCTGGAAATAAATTAACAGGCAATAGGACAGTTTTAGCTGACAAAAGCAGTGCCCTTGTTACAAAACTACAACCTCACACTTATTCAAACTGTGGTATAAACAACATTACTCACCCACCTAAAGTGTGGTATAAATGACGACATTACATGTCTACGTAAACCATTGTTGAGTATTGCTGTAAAGACATCCTGTCAAAGCTTTTTGTCTTGCACTCATCAGGACAACTTCAATATCACCAATGTCAGGGGAAGTAACTTCCCAAAGCCTGTTCACCTTCTACAAGGCACAAGTCAGGAGTGTGACGGAATACTCCCCACTTGCCTGGTTGGGTGCAGCTCAAACTACATTCAAGAAGCTCGACATCATCCAGGACACCCTTGACTGGCACCCCATCCACTACCTTCAACACTCACCCCCTCCACCACTGACACAGTGGCAACAGTGTGCACCATCTACAAGCTGCACTGCAGAAACTCACCAAGGATCCTTTGACAGCACGTACTAAATCTGCGACCTCTACCATCTAGAAGGATAATGGCAGCAGATGCATGGGAACACCACCATCTGTAAGTTCCCCTCCAAGCCACAAGTAACTATATCACTGTTCCTTCAGTGTTGTTGGGTCAAGATCCTGAAACTCCTTTCCTAGCTGCACTATGGGTGTACCTACACCACATGAAAGCAGTTCAAGAAAGCAGCTCACTCCCACCTTCTCAAGGGCAATTAGGGATGGCCAATAAAAATGCTGACCTAGCCAGTGAGGCCCACGTCCCATGAAAGAATAAAAAAACTTCCTCTGCAACACAGCTGCCACCAAATGCTTCTGGGCTTCCCCTAGCCCCAATCTCCCCAGCTGCATTGAGCAAATCCTGCTCCTGGGCTTCCCTGAACCCCAGTCCCTTCAGCAGCAAGGAGCTAACAGCCGCACTTCAGCTGTTTGGAGCTGATCCTCCTCTCCATCTGCTCCCAAACGACCTTGTCATGTGAGCTCGTTTTAGTGTCGTGTCCTAGCACTGAATTTCGCTGAAAAAAAAAATGCTTGCTGCCCTTCTATAAGAGCGACAGGCTGCTTTGTGACATCTATGATAGGGTTTGTCCTTATGGCTCGCTGCATTCACGTATGTGTGGGCTGCCCATGACACACAAAAGCAATGTCCCTTTACATCCTATCTTATCTATGACCGGTTCTGCACAATGAGAATTAGCCAACTGGTTGCGTGAATTGTTACAAACAGTTTTAAGCAAGTTTTCCACATGCATGGTGAAGGATTCCTTCACATTTGTGAAGGCCATACAGGACTTGCATATTGATAGCAATGCTGTGTCCATGTGCTCAAATGACATTGCTAGCATATTCACCAATGTTCCATTGAAGGAAGCCATAGATCTTTGCACTACAGCATTACATCACAGCGATCTAGACTTGCCACCATTGCGTGAATCAGTATCCATTGAATCTATGAACTCGGCAACTCGTGCAGTTGATTTCAGTTTTAATGACACCAAGTATGTCCAAATAGATGGTGTTTACCATGGGATTCCCTCTAGGCCCAGCTCTAGCAAACATCTTTGTTGGGTTCCATGAGAAACGTGTCTTTGATCAGATGACACCCAACCTCCTACCCCTTGCATATTTCCAATATGTCGATGATATGTTTGCTATATTTCGCTGCATGTAATTATTTCCTTACATGTTTGAATGGACTCCATCCTGCGTTCAAATTCACCTTTGAAATAGAGCAATCAAATGTACTGCCCCTCCTTGTTGTACTAGTTGAGAAATCTGCCAGGGGGTTCTCTACCATGGTCTACTGCAAGCCTACCTTTACTGGTCAATGTATGTGCTGGGGTTCTTACAGTTCCATGCACCATAAGATTGGTCTTATCGGTCACCTCATAAGTAGAGCCGAGCCATTTGCTCACCATGCATGCTTGATGCTGAAATAGGGTGCATCAAAGGCAACTCACTGCCACCTTCTCAAGGGCAATTGGGGATGGGCAATAAATGCTGGCCTAGCCAGTGATGCCCACATCCTGTAAATCAATAAAAGGGGAAAGAAAAGAAACACAACTGAGTATGGTGAAATGGAAGAGAAAATAAAGAATCAATACAGGCAAGATAAAGAGAAATGGAATAATGAGATGTGTGATGAAGTATTGCAGCTGGAAAGAAATCACACAATAAGAGCTATGCAAGGTGAAATTTTTGACAGGTAGGAAGAAAGGGATAACAACAGATAGTGGGTGCACAAAGACAAAAATGGCAAAATATGGGTTGAAAGGGATGCAGTAACAAAAAGATGACAGAAAATCTAAATGAATTGCATGATGATCCAAATTGAGGGAGTCCTCAAGATAGAGGCAAATGAAGGACCAAATGATATCAGAGGTAAAGAATACTTTTAAACTGAAGAGTACAGGAAAAGCTGCAGGCATAGATGATGCAGCAACAGAACATCTAAAAGCCCTTGGAGAAACAGAATTAGAAGCGATAACAGAAATTTGTGATCAAACGTACACCAAAGGATACATTCCAAGTTGTTACCTGAGAAATCTAAAACAAGGAAGTGCAATCGCTTTAGAAATATAAGCTTAATGAGTCATCCTGTTAAAGTGATCTTGAAAATCAGTTATCACCAAAAGCTAACAGATGCGTGCTAAAATGTGATAATGACAGTAAGATGTGAGATTTATCTAACGCCTATATTGGGACCTAATAGCAAGAATCAGGCTAAAAGAAGGACGGGTATGTTTCAGGTGAAGAGAGGAGTACGACAAGGCAGTGTACTGTCGCCAAAATTATTCAATCTGTACATAAAACAAATATTCAGAGAATTAGATGTACTTCCAAGAGTAAAAATTGGAGGCAAGAACGTAAATTTGTGGTTCGTTGATGGCACAGAACTATTTGCAGAATCAGAAGAGGCCCTACAAAATATCATAGATAAAGTAAAATCTAGAAGTTTAGAAAATGGATTGAGCATGAACAAGACAAAACCAATGGTAGTTAGAAGGAATACATTAGAAGAAACTAAAGCAAAGATTGAAGTGGATGGTGTCACACTGGAACAAGTAGATAAGCCTGTCTATTTAGGACAAATTATAACAAAAGATGGTAGATGCGATGTCGAAGTCAGAAGGCGGCTAGAGATAGCCAGAAGTAATTTTGGGAAGATGAAGGATATTTTAATCAACAAGAAAACTCAAGCTTGTAACAAGGCAAAAAACCTCAAAATGCTATATTCTATCCACTTTCCTGTATGCCTCAGAAACCTGTGGAAGAAAATAGAGGCTTTTGAAATGTGGAAGCTAAGATATATGACAGGCAGCAGCAGCAGCTCTTATTTATATTCTCTTACAGGCTGTAAAGCATTTCTCACTCCATCCAAATGAGTCAGGGATCTAAAATGGTAGATGACACTCTGCTTACCTTGCCAGCTTCCTCCCTGCAGATTTTGATACAGTTCATGCTTTTCATGTAATACTCCCAATTCTTGACTTCTAGGAACTGGTAGACGCGCTCCATCAGTTGCTTGGTTACTGTTTGGAGACAGAACTTTCAGAACTTCTATTCACTGCAAGTCAAGATTCTTGAATTATGGACATTATACACCTCCATTCTTGCCAGGATAGATTCCACTTCTTCCTTGAACAGTGCCCTAATCAATCTCCTCCGGCTATTACACTTCTCCAACTGGCTGAACTTGATCTTAACCTTCAACTATTTCTCTTAACTCTACTTACTTTGTCTAGGTTAAATGTTGCATGAGTCCCAGGCATGCCTGTCTTTTTGTGAGTATGTTTGTTCCAGTCCTACTCAGGTCCCCCCCAGCTCTCCTCTCCTACAACAATGCTGATAGTGCAGGTACTGCTTCTTGATCTTGCCTTGAGAATTTTATTAATAATGCTTCCAATTCCCACTCATCCTCACCATCGCATGCTTTATCTTTAACTTCTCATTTCCCCTTCTGGACTTCTCTCTATCTCCAGAGATGGGTTACCCGCAACATCTATTATATCAACTCCCACAGCTACTTGGAATACAGGAACATAGGAATTGCTAGGAGACAAAAGACATAAAGTCCATCTAGTTTGCCTCTTAACATCCAGGTTGTTGCACAATATAATGATAATGGATAAAAGCAAAATATTGCAGATGCTGGAGATATTAAATTAAAAACAGAACGTGCTGGAAAAAAAAAATCAGCAGATCTGGCAGCATCTATAGAAACAGAGTCTTCAAAATGGGTCTTCTTTGGAACTGAAGAAGGGTAAGGATGGATTTTATGCTGTTGAAAAAGGGGGAAAGGGCACATGCAGCAAAAGAGAAGGTCAGGGATAGGTTAGAGGGTGAGGAAGATTCAATGATAAAGATGTCATGGAACCAAAGGCAAGGGAGTGCGAATGACAGTATTAAAGAAACAAAGGATTGGTCCAGAGTAGGTGTGAATAGCAGAATAATGGTCAGCGCTGTCTGAAAGCAAGATAGTAGAATGTGTTAATAGCAGAATAAAAGTTAGTGCTGTCTGAAAGCAAAAACATGAGAGCAAAATACAGAAAGGCACTTGAGGAAAATAAAACTCAAAATGGAGAACAGAGTTCATGGTCTGAAGCTGTTGAACTCAATGTTGGGTCGAGAAGGCTGTAACGTACCTAACTGGAAGATGAGGTTCTGTTCCTCCAACTTGTGTTGGGCTTCATCAGGATGAGGGACTTTGGTCACGTAGATGAATTGGAAAGGCTGGGGTTATAGTTGTAGGAGACAGAGGGTGATGACAGAAGGATGCTTTTGTGACTGGAAGCCAGTGTCCAGTGGCGTCCCACAGGGATCTGTCCTGGGTCCCCTATTATTCGTCATTTATATAAATAACATGGATGACTATGTAGGGGGTAGGATTAGTAAGTTTGCGGATGACACAAAGATTGGCCGGGTGGTTAACAGTGAGGTTGAGAGTCTTGGGCTACAGGAAGATATAGACGGGATGGTCAAATGGGCAGATAAGTGGCAGATGGAATTTAACCCTGAAAAGAGAGGTGATACACTTTGGAAGGAGTAATTTGACAAGGAAGTATTCAATGAATGGCATGACACTAGGAACATCTGAGGAACAAAGGGACCTTGGCGTGTGTGTCCATAGATCTCTGAAGGCAGGTGGTGAAATTTGAATTCAATAAAAAGTTAAAAGTTTAACAATGACCATGTCATAAAAATCTTGTTGTAAAAACCCCTCTGATTCACTTTAGGGAATTAAATCTGCCATTCTTACCTGGTCTGGCCTACATATGACTCCAGGCCCACAGCAATGTGATTGACTCTGAAATGGCCTAACAAGCTACTCAGTTCTTAAGGGCAATTAGGGATAGGCAATAATTGCTGGCCTAGCCAGCGACGCCCCGATCCCAAGAACGAATAAAAAAAAAAATTCTCTAATTGTACAATCCAGGTCTCCAAAACCTTCTTGGATGTAAGATAGCAACTTGCGGTAATCTGACATACTCCATTCGGTGACCATAGGGAGTGTGGTGGAGGTAGGTTCAATTGAAGCATTCAAAAGGGACTGTCATCTAAAAAAGGGAGAATGTGCAGGGTTACAGGCAGAAGGCAGAAAATAGTAGTAGGTGAGTTGCTCATTCGGAGAGCTGGTACAGACATAATGGGCCAAATGGCCTTCTTCTGCACCATAACAATTCTGTGATTCCATTCCCACTCTGAGCCCTCAGTCATTAAATTCATATAACATTTCAAATAAGCACACCACAAGCTTCATTAATCGTATCACATCTTTCTCCTAGGCAAATTCTTAAATACTGATCTGTAATTTCAGTTATGCTATATCCTTATTTTCAAGTTGTGGTTATTCTACATTTGAACCAAATGTTTTCCATCTCTTGCCTCACATTTCCTATGCCCCGTCAGAGACTTGCATGTCCTTTGTCTGCAATGTCTGAATGTTTTGTTTAGGACTTAATTCAGGTTACATTGACTTGTTTGCTCAGTGATGCACATCCACCTAGCATCAAGACATCACAAGGCCCAAACGTGCAAGAGGAAGATCCATGTCTCAGCCCTAAAGCAACTCACGACCAATCTGGAAAATCTTCACACATCTAGCTCAATTCCAGAACAATCGGATCAAATAGTCACCTGTACTAGACTTATGCGCTCAGACAACTAGGTTTGCGCACCATCGTCACCAGAACTGGTTTGACAAAAACAATGCTGAAATATGTGACCTCCTAAAACAAAAGTGAGCAGCCTTCATTGACTGGCAAAACTCAAGGTCACAAGTCAAGAAGGCAGCATTCCATCAGCTCAAGGCTGACATTGAAAGACAAATCCCAAAGATAAAGGATGTAGTGGGAGGAGAAAGCACAAGAGATCCAACATTATTATGACATGTGAAGATTTTTGAAGCCACCAGAGCCACCTACAGACCAAGGTCAAATGGACAAAATCCCCTTTGCTCACAGGATGGTGTCTCTCTTTTTAAGGATAACAATGCCATCTGTCAATGCTGGAAAGAACATTTGAACAACTCCTCAACTGTGAATCACAGTAGCAACTGATACTTTCCAGGCTATCCCCCAGTACTCTGGTAGGATCCACAGGTGACCCATCATCAAAGGGAGAGCTGCAAAAGGCAATCACACTGATGAAAAACAACAAAGCCTGCAGCCTTGATAGTATTCCAACTGAGATCTTCAAAGTTGGCAGACTTTTGCTCACATCAAGACTCCATGTGCTCACCCTACAGATTTGGGAGGAAAAAGAACTTTCCCTGGCTTCAGGAATGTGACAATAGTAACTATTTTCAAGAAGGGAGATAAATCATGCTGTGGGTAGTTCTCTCTTGTCCACAGAAAGGGAAAATCCTGACACGCATTCTCCTGAATCACCTACTTCCTGTGGCTGAGAAAATCCTTTCAGAGACGCAGTGTGGCATTAGATCTTCCAGAGGAAACTCTGACATGCTCTTTGTTGCCTGAAAAGTGACATAAAAATGTCGAGGTCTACACCAGGAACTCTCCATTGTATTCATCGATTTGACCAAAGCATTTGACTCAGTAAATTACGAGGCTCCACGGATTGTGTTCCAAAGATCTGGACGTCCAAGAAACTTCAACACAATCCTACAATTGCCTCATGATGATATGACTGCAACTTTCTTGAGTGGGAGAACTGAAACAGTTGCTTTCAAAATCCGGACTGGGGTCACTCCATACTATTCATAATCTACCTGACAGTGGCTATTCACCTCAGCAAAGATCAACTGCCCTATGGTGTTAGTATTAAATACTGCCTAGATGAAAAACTCTATAACCTTATTCGCTTCTGTGCCAAAACTAAACTGATCACCATAGATATACGTGGTCTACAGTTTGCTGATAACTGCAGTGTTGCTGTCCACTTAGCATCAAATTTGCAAGCCACTCTCGATCTCTTCAATTCTACATACAAGAAACTCGGCCTGCCCTTGAATGGTGCCAAAACAAAACTCATATCAATCAATACCTGGTCCGCCAAATATTCCACCTCTCATAAACACTGAAGGAGAGGCTCTAAGATATGTTCAGCACTTCCCATACCTTGGCAGCCATCTAACGCAAAAGGCACAACAAAGGCCTCAGCAAGTCAACTAAAGTCCTGGTGTAATGAGCAGTTGTTGTCACCACACTCCTGTATTGCAGTGAGACCTGGAATATATATCAGTGTCAAAAAGAGAGCTTGAGAAATTTCATCAGTAATGCCTCCGCTGCGTCCTCTGGATTCAATGAGAAGGTCGTCAAACAAATGGTATTGTTCTTCTTGAAGCCAACTGTAGAAGCATTCAGGCAAAACTCCTGCAAAATCAACTTCAATGGACTGGACACTGTCCGAATAGCCAAGAAGCATTGCCTCCACCAAGTCCTGTTTTCTCAACCCAACTGGCCAATTTCAGAGAAGGACAAAGAAAACATTTCAAAGACACACTGAAGCACTCCTAGAAGCAGGTAGGATTAATGACTGGGCGGAGATTGATATCAATTGTTCAGAATGGCGACAACATATCCATCAAGTTGCATTATGCTTTGAGCCACAACATACCAATGATAAGGCAGAGAAGAAAAGGAAGCAAATCTTGCATTCCGGATCCCACTACCTGGTAAGACTTGCTGCCCCATGTGCCCAAAGATCTCTAGGTCAAGAAGCGGCCTGTTAAATTCCATGGGAGAAACTCGTGACCCCGAATAGGCATCCTCCTTGAATCGAGGGACAGCTGACAACGACGATTGTGCCAGTCATGTTTCCCTCAGAGTTTGTCTGGCCTTTTACTATACGTCTTGTCCTCTCCCCTTTCTCTGCTCATGACCTGCCACCATTTACTTTTCAGTTTTGAAGGAGGATCTGGACCTGAAGCTTTTCTATTCTCACTGCAGATGCTAACTAATCCACTGCATATTTTTGCCACTGGAATGGATGGCTGTAAATCGAACACTAGCATGTCACAGGCAATAGGGAAAGTAAGAGTATGCTTCCAGATATATCAACTCAATCCAAACTAGCCCATCCACCCCAGAATTAACCCTCACTGCCACATCCACCCCAGAATTAACCTTCATTTGCTCATCCCAATGTTTCCTCTAAGCTGATACGCAGATGTGCAGCAATCAGGAATGCGCTGTGCAGGGATAAACGAGTTGCTTACAAGCAGCAGCCCCTTTAAGATGCGTACATGCAGCCATCTTAAAGGGATGGTGCGGCGCAAGAAAAGGGCTGTGCATAGCGAAGTGAAATTAGAGGGAACACTGGCTAATTCCCCAGAGTTAACACTCACTCACCCAACCCCCAGAAGAAACCCTCACCTGCCCAGTTCCCACACCTCTAGGTTGCTTTTAAAAATTATTTTATGGGATGGGGCGTCACTGGCTAGGCCAGTACATATTGCCCATCCCTAAGCATACTTGAGATGGTGGTGAGCCACCTTCTCAAACTGCTGTAGTACATGTGGTGTAGGTACACCACAGTGCTGTTAAGAAGGAAGTTCCAGGATTTTGACCAAGCGACAGTGAAGGAATGACGATATAGTTCCAAAGTGTTCTATCCATTGTCCAATGTTGCGCACCTTCTCTGAAGTTTGAGTTCTTCTGATGGAGTAGAGCCTGGAAGTCCTTTGCTGGAGTGAGACTGCCAACCTATAAACAGGAGACAAGGCAAATCCAGTTTGAATGTCTATATTATACAGTATCTTTAAAACAGAGCAGCACAGGCCTTGATTAAACCTAATTACAAAATAGTTAAGAAGAAGGTTGTCCCATCAGATTAGGGTTTATGGGATTGGGGTACTACATTAGCATGGATTAAGAATTAGTTAATGGATAGAAAACAGCAAGTAGACAAATGGGATACATAGTGAGGAAGTGGATAGGTGAGGGTTACTTCTGGGAGTTTGGTGAGTGAGTGTTAATTTTTTTTGTTCTAGTGGGCAGCATAGAAAAGCAGAATTATCTTAAATAGGTGAGTAGCTAGGAAATGTTTTACAGTATAATATGCTTTAAAATGATATTAGAGAAGGACGTAAGAATGACGGAATCCAAGTTAATAGAGTGGAGTAAAGCTGATTTTGAGAGGGTGAGAATAAAACATGAGAAAATATAATGGACAACAATACTAGTGAACAATGATGTAGAAAAACCATGGGAAACATTTAAAAAATTTTCAACAGAGTGCATGGAAAATATATTCTGCTCAAAGGAAAGCACAAGCTAAACACTAGTGGGACTTATTATGAAACCCAAAATTACTTTACTTAATCGCGCAGGTTGGGAACTCCAAGTCCCGACAAACATTGGACTTCCCGCACATGCACAGACATAGGAGTGGGCTGCATCTTTAAGTTCCTCGGGCCCAGGACAGGTTCAACCCGCCCGTGCACAAAGAGAGAGAAAGAAAAGAATGACACGAAAACCTAGGTCAAGTGACTGGGGGCGGATCACCATGAAAGACTAGTGTCCCAGGCAGGGAACAGGGAGAGGGATCAGGCAGAGGTATCAGAAAGAGAGGGGACAGTGACAGGTCCCAAAAGGAAGTCCCAGGTAGGGGACAGAAAAAGGTCTCAGTTATGGAAAAAGAGAGGAGCAGAGAAACAGGTTCCAAACAGGAAAAATGCTGTGGGGTTTAGAACATATGAATTAGGATCAGGATTAGGCCACTCGGCCCCTTGAGCCTGCTCTGCCATTCAGTAAGATAATGGCTGATCTGAATGTAACCTCAACCCCACATTCCTGCCAACTCCTGATACCTTTTCACCCCCTTGTTAATCAAGAATCTACCTAGCTCTGTCTTAAAAATATTCAAAAACTCTGCTTCCTCTGCTTTTTGAGGAAAGGAATTCCAAAGACTCAGCCCTCAGAAAAAAATTCTCCTAATCTCTGTCTTATTTTTAAACAGTGACCCCTAGTTCCAGAGTCTCCCACAAAAAGAAACATCCACTCCACATCCACCCTGTCAAGACCCCTCAGGATCTTCAAGGTTTCAATTAAGTCATCTCTTACTCTTCTAAATTCCAGTGGATACAAGCCTAACCTGTCCACTTTTTCCTCATAAGGCAACCCGCCCATTCCTGGTATTAGTCTAGTAAACCTTCTCTGAACTGCTACTAATGTATTTACATCTTTCTTTAAATAAGGAGACCAGTACTAAACACGATACTCCAATTGTGGTCTCACCAGTCCCCTGTACAACTGAAGCATAACCTCCCTACTTTTATATTCAATTCTCCTCACAATAAATGATAACATTCTATTAGCTTTCCTAATTACCTGCTGTACCTGCAGACTAACCTTTTGTGATTCATGCACCAGGGCATCCAAATCCCTTTGAATCTCAGAGCTCTGCAATCTCTCACCATTTAGATAATAAGCTTCTTTTTTATTCTTCCTGCCAAAATGAACAGTTTCACATTTGCCCACACTATACTCCATTTTCCAGATCTTTGCCCACTCACTTAACCCATCTGTGTCACTTTGTAGCCTCCTCACGTGCTCTTCATAATTTACTTTCCTACCTATCTTTGTGTTGTCAGCAAATTTCGCAACCATTCTTACAGTCCCTTCATCCAAGTCATTTACATAAAATTGTAAAAAGTTGAGGCCCCAGCACTGATCCCTGTGGCACACCACTCGTCGCATCCTCCCAACCAGAAAAAGACCCATTTATGCCAACTCTCTGTTTCCTGTTAGCTAGCCAACCTTCTATCCATGCCAATATGTTACCCCCTACACCATGAGCTTTTGTTTCCTGCAATAACCTTTAACGTGGCACTTTATCAAATGCCTTCTGGAAAAGTACAGTACATCCACCAGCTCCCCTTTATCCACAGCACATGTGACACCTTCAAAGACCTTCAATAAATTAGACAAACATGATTTCCCTTTTACAAAACCATGTTGACTCTGACTGATTGCCTTGAATTTTTCTAAGTGCCCTGCTATAACATCTCTAATAGCAGCTTCTAATGTTTTCCCCATCACAAACGATAGGCTAACTGGCCTACAGCTTCCTGCTTTCTGTCTCCCTCCCTTTTTGAATAAAGAAGTCATATTTGCTATTTTACAATCTAATGGAACCTTCCCCAAATTAAAACCAGCGCATCAACTATCTCACTAGCCACTTCTTTCAAGAACTTTGGGTGAAGTCCACCCAGACCTGGGGATTTGTCAGCCCGCAGCCCCAACAATTTACTCAATAGCACTTCCCTGGTGATTGTAATTTTCCCGAGTTCCTCCATCCCTTCCATTTCCTGATTTTCAGCTAGTTCTGGGATGTTACATGTGTCCTATATAGTGAAGACCAAAGCAAAATACCTGTTTAATTCATCCGGCATCTCCCTTCTTTCTATTATCAATGCCCCAGGTGCACTTCATATAGGACCAACATTCACTTTGTTAACTCTTCTTATTTAAATATCTATAGAAACTTTTATTATCCGTCTTTATATTACTAGCTGGCTTTCTCTCATACTCTAATTTTTCCCTCCATGTTAATCTTTTTGTCATTCTTTGCTGTGCTTTATATTCTTTCCAATCTATTGACTTGCCACCCGTCTTTGTGTAATATGCTTTGTCTTTGGGCAGAAATTTTCACTCGACAGGCGGGCGTGCGCCCGACCCGCTCGAGAATGAAATGACAAGCTTTAGCGTTAGCCAAGTGTGCCGACGTGCAGTCGCGTGATAGTTCGGTCTGCGCCAGAGTCGGCAGCGCGCTCACCGTCAATTAAAAGGCTTGAAACAAAAACAAAAATTGCTGGAATTACTCAGCAGGTCTGACAGCATCTGTGGAGAGAAAGACAGAGTTAACGTTTTGCGTCCGTTTGACTCTTCTTCAGAACTAAAGAGAAGTAAAAATGTGGTGAAATATATACTGTTTAAGGGAGGGGTGGGACAAGTGAAGCTGGATAGAGGGCCAGTGATAGGTGGAGGCAAAGGAGAGATTGCAAAAGATGTCATAAACAAAAGGTCAAAGGGGTGTTGTTGGTGGTGATACTGGCTAAAGGAGGTGCTAATGGGGACATTAAGGGTAGAAAGCAGACTGAGCAAGTGACAGATAGCCCTAGTAGGGGTGGGGTGGGGACGGTGTGGGAAAAAAATCGAAATAGGCTCAAAGGTGGGGATAAAACAATGAATGGAAATAAATTTAAAACATAATTTAAAAAATAGGTGGGAAAAAAATGAATAAAAATTAAAAAATAAATATGAGAAAAAAGGGAATCAAAAAAAGGTTGAGGGTGGAGGAGAGAGTTCATGATCTGAAGTTTTTGAACTCGATGTTAAGTCTGGAAGGCTGTAAAGTGTCTAATCGGATGATGAGGTGCTGTTCCTCCAGTTTGCATTGAGCTTCACTGGACAATTGCAGCAGGCCAAGGACGGACATGTGGGCATGACAGTAGGGTGATGTGTTGAAATGGGAAGCGACAGGAAGGTCTGGGTTATGCTTGCAGACAGACCAAAGATGTTCCTTCGGCCTGTTAAAAGGCCTGTTAAGGCCATTAAATAATCAATTAACCTAAATTTTCCGCTGCCCGTCCAACCTAATGGTTGGCGGGCAGGCAAAAGGTCAAGGGGTCTTCGCATTTTTTTTGGAAACTTCATCCATGGGTGGGATGTGGTTTCCAAAAGCAAATAAAAATAAAATAAAAAAAAGTTTTGCAATTGAACTAATAACTTGTCGCTGCTCATATGACAGAGTCACATGAGGGGACATATTTTATTACATTTTTATTTTCTTTATTTGCTTTTTTAAACAACGCTTCATCTCCCTGAGACAGGTCTGTGTCTCAGGGAGATTATGAAGCGCTCACTTGTGCACATGCGCAAAGTCCTCCCCTGCCCGCACAGGCAATGCTGAGCACTGCCGCTCACTTTTCACTCTGGGCGGGCCTTAGTTGGCCCACTGGCGTGAAATTGTGGTCCGGTGCCGATCGCAGGCGGTGGCTGGCTTCCCCACCACCCCCCGCCCACCCTTGCCGAGCCCTGTGCCCTTGCCAAGCCCGCCCGCCAAGGGCAATATTCTGCCCTTTAAGTTTGATACAGTCCTTAACTTTTTTAGTTACCATGGATAGTGGCCCTCCCCTTGGAATTTTTCTTTCTCATTGGAATGTATATGTTCTGTGTATTCTGAAACATCCCTTTAAACATCTGCCACTAAACTTCCATTGACCTATCCCTGAATCTCATTTGCCAGTTCACTTTAGCTAGCTCCGCTTTCATGACCTCATAATTGCCCTTACTTAAATTTAAAATACTAGTCTTGGATGCACTCATTTCTCCCTCAAAATGAATGAAATTCAGTATTATGGTCGCTGTTACCTAGGGGTGCCTTCACTAGGCAGTTATCAATTAATCCTATTTCATTGCTCAATA
Organism: Cetorhinus maximus; assembly: GCF_964194155.1. NCBI lineage: Eukaryota > Metazoa > Chordata > Chondrichthyes > Lamniformes > Cetorhinidae > Cetorhinus > Cetorhinus maximus. The sequence goes on from NC_135889.1 coordinate 128,794,930, forward strand.
CAAGGTCTAGTATAGCCTGATCTCTGTTTGGCTCCTGAGCATACTGTTCTATTCCAAATACATTCTATGAACTCCTCATTTAGGCTACCTTTGCACATCTGATTTTTCCAGTCTATATGTAGGTTAAAATCTCCCATGATTATTGCTGTACCTTTTAGGCAAGCTCTCATTATCTCTTCTTTTATACTTTGTCCTACTGTGCAGTCACAATTAGGGGGCTTGTACACCACTCACAGCAGTGACTTCTTGCCTTTATCATTCCTCATCTCAACCCAAACCGCTTCGACATCCTAGTTTCCTAAACTTTGGTCATCACTCGCTAATGTGCTAATACCATCATTAATTAACAGAGCCACCATTCCATCTTTTCCTAACTTCCTGTCCTTCCTAAATGTCACATACCCTTCAATATTCAGGTCCCAATCTATGTCATCCTGTAGCCATGTCTCTGTAATGGCTATCAGATCGTACTTATTTATATGTCTATTTGCGCTATCAGTTCATCTGTTTTGTTTCAAATGCTACGTGCATTTATTTACACAGCCTTTAGTTTTGTCCTTTTATTATTTTTGTAGCATCTAGTCTTATCTGCTGATTTACTTTTAGATTTGTACTCTCTGTCCCTTCCTGTAACAGTCTGTTTATCATTTCCCATATTAATACCTGTCTCTCTTGCCTTGTCTCTACTCTTTGGTTTACATCTTCCCAAATTTGATTCTTTGCCCCCACTATTCAGTTTAAAACCTTCTCTACTTGATAGAGAGTCAGTTGGTAAGAATTCAGGACCGGCATGTCCCTGCTAGGATGAAGGATAAGTATGGCAAGTCTCAGGAACCTTGGATAACGAAGGATATTGTGAGATTAGTCAAAAAGAAAAGGGAAGCACTCGCAAGGGCTAGAAGGCTGGGAACAGATGAAGCCCGTGGAGAATATAAAGAAAGTAGGAAGAAACTTAAGCAAGGAGTCAGGAGGGCTAAAAGGGGTCATGAAAAGTCATTGGCAACCAGGATTAAGGAAAATCCCAAGGCCTTTTATACATTTGTAAAAAGCAAGAGAGAAGCCAGGGAAAGGGTAGGCCCACTCAGGGACAGAGGTGGGAATCTGTGTGTGGAGCCAGAAGAAATGGGAGAGATACTAAATGAGTACTTCTCATCAGTATTCACTAAAGAGAAGGACTTAGCGGTCGATTTGTCTAGGGAAGAGTGTGTAGATAGTCTGGATCATGTTGAGATCAAAAAAAGGTGTTAGGTGTCTTGAAGAATATTAAGGTGGATAAGTCCCCAGGGCCAGATGTGATCTACCCCAGAGTACAAAGGGAGGCAAGGGAGGAGATTACTGGGGCCTTGACAGAAACCTTTGTATGCTCACTGGCTACGGGTGAGGTCCCAGAGGACTGGAGAATGGCCAATGTTGTTCCATTGTTTAAGAAGGGTAGCAGGGATAATCCAGGAAATTGCAGGCCGGTGAGCCTTACGTCAGTGGTAGGGAGGAAATTATTGGAGAAGATCCTTCGTGACAGGATTTACTACCATTTGGAAGCAAATGGGCATATTAGTGAGAGGCAGCATGGTTTTGTGAAGGGGAGGTCGTGTCTCACTAACTTGATCGAGTTTTTCGAGGAAGTGACAAAGAAGATCAATGATGGAAGGGCAGTGGATGTTATATACATGGATTTCAGTAAGGCCTTTGACAAGATCCCTCATGGCAGACTGGTACAGAAGGTAAAGTCGCACGGGATCAGAGGTGAGCAGGCAAGATGGATACAGAATTGGCTTGGTCATACAAGACAGAGGGTAGCAGTGGAAGGGTGCTTTTCTGAATGGAGAGCTGTGACTAGTGGTGTTCCGCAGGGATCAGTGCTGGGACCTTTGCTGTTTGTAGTATACGTAAATGATTTGGAGGAAAATGTAACTGGGCTAATTAGTAAGTTTGCAGACGACACTAAGGTTGGAGGAGTTGCAGATAGTGAAGAGGATTGTCAAAGGATACAACGGGATATAAATCGGTTGGAGACTTGGGCGGAGAAATGGCAGACGGAGTTTAATCCGGACAAATGCGAGGTAATGCATTTTGGAAGGTCTAATACAGGTAGGAATTATACAGTAAATGGCAGAACCCTTAAGCGCATCGACGGGCAGAGGGATCTGGGTGTACAGGTCCACAGGTCATTGAAAGTGGCAACGCAGGTGGATAAGGTAGTCAGAAAGGCATATGGCATGCTTGCCTTCATCGGCAGGGGTATTGAGTATAAAAGCTGGGAAGTCATGCTGCAGCTGTATAGAACCTTGGTTAGGCCACACTTGGAATATTGCGTGCAATTCTGGTCGCCACATTACCAGAAGGATATGGAGGCATTGGAGAGGGTGCAGAGGTGGTTTACCAGGATGCTGTCTGGTCTGGAGGTTATTAGCTATGAGGAGAGGTTGGAGAAACTCGGATTGTTCTCACTAGAGCAACGGAGATTGAGGGGCGACTTGAAAGAAGTTTACAAAATTATGAGTGGCATGGACAGAGTAGATAGCCAGAAGCTTTTTCCCAGGGTGGAAGAGTCAATTACTAGGGGACATAGATTTAAGGTGAGAGAAGAAAACTTTAGAGGAGATGTGCGGGGCAAGTTTTTTTTACACAGAGGGTAGTGAGTGTCTGGAATTCGCTGCCAGAGGTGGTGGAAGCAGGTACGATAGTGGTGTTTAAGAGGCAGCTTGACAAAAACATGAACAGGATGGGAATAGAGGGATACAGACCCCGAAGTGCAAAATTGTTTTAGTTTGACAGGCAATATGATCGGTGCAGCCTTGAAGGACCGAAGGGCCTGTTCCTGTGCTGTACTTCTCTTTGTTCTTTGTACTTCTCTAGTTAGGCAGCTCGCGAGGACACCAGCCCTAGCCCCGTTCAGGTGTAGACATTCCCAACGATACAGATTCCACTTTTCGCAATACTGGTGCCAGTGCCCCACAAATTGGAACCCACTTCTCCCACACCAGTCTTTGACCATGCGTTCATTGCTCTAATCTTATTTGTCCTATGCCAATTTTCACATGGCTCAGGTAATAATCCGGTAATAAGAAATTATTACCTTTGAAATTCTGTTTCTTAATTTGGTGCCTAGCTCCCTAGCTACCTAGGGCTGACTATGCAGAGCCTCCTTGCTCATCCTGTGTAGTCGTCGATACCTACATGGATCACAACCACTGGATCCTCCCCCTGCAAGTTCCTCTCCAGCCCTGAGCAGATGTCCTGAACCCTGGCACCAGGCAACAAAAGCCTTCTGGGCTCTCCCTCTTTGCTACAGAGAACAGTGTCAATGCCCCTCACTATACTATCTCCTACTACCACTACATTCCTTTTACTCCCCCACTTGGATGGCTTCCTGTACCACGGTGCCATGGTCAGTTTGCTCATCTACCCTGCAGCCCCCACTCTCATCCAAACAAGCTGAAAGAACCTCAAACCTGTCGCACAATTGCAGAGGCTCACACTCCTGCACGCTGAGTCCCCTTACCTCCTCACTTGCAGTCACACCCTCCTGTCCCTGACTGCTGACCAAATCAGAAGACCCTATCCTAAATGGTGTGACTGCCTCCTGGTATAAAGCATACAGGTAACTTTCCCCCTCCCTGATATGTCGCAGAGTCTGCAGCTCAGCCTTCAGCTCAATGACTCTGAGCTGCAGTTCCTCAAACCATAAACACTGCAGACTTGTTTGCCCTGGATCACAATGTTATCCAGGAGCTCCCACATGCTGCAGCCTTGACACATCACCATCCTGCCATTCTTAATGAGTTTTAAATAATTACATTAATCACTTATTTATATTGCTTTCTTATATATTTTATGAACTTTACCACCAAATTGTGTACTATTGTTAACCTTAGGAATAGAATAGAACTTACCCACGTACCAGATACTGACATAACAGCTAGCTCCTTTTCCTGTAGTAGAGCAAGAACCAATTTCTATGGGGTGAGAAAGGTCAAAAGGGGAAACGTACAAATCCCCTCTCACCAAATGCCCAGTCTTCACTCAGTTAGGCAGCTGCACTCCATTTGCCAAGGGTGCATTTAAGAACCCTGAACTCTGATCCTCAAAAGGCAGTGGAAGCAGAGTCTTTGAATATTTTTAAAGCAGAGCTAGATAGTATCTTGATTAACAAGGGGGTGAAAGGTATCGGGGATAGGTAGGAGGTTACAATCAGAACAGCCATGATCTCATTGAATGGTGGAGCAGGCTTGAAGGGGCAAGTGGCTTACTCTTGTTCCTAGTTCGTATCTACGTATGTTCGTATGTAGACCTTAAGTGAAGAAGAGAATTCGAAGGTGAGATCTTCGAAGGGTGAAGATTGGAATTTCTCGTGAAAGAGACAGAGTTTCACTGAGATTGGTTGGCTCAGTGTTACTGACATCTGGATGGATTGTTGAGAAATCTGCGGAATCTGTTTTGGTTGCATTTATTGTGCAGTGTGGTGTGTTCAACCACAGCTGGCCTGTTAATTCACATGTACCTCATACTTGCCCTGAACGTAAAGTATAAGGTAGAAAATGTAACTTGATTTATCTTTCTGACCTTGTACAGTAATGCTTGCTTTTGTTTGCTCAAAACCTGTGGAATCTTGTGGCTTTTATTCACTTAGTGTCTGAAATCTCAAGCTTTGTCTGTCCCTAACCGGATCTTACCAAAAACTTGGGGGTCTAGCCAAGCATCATAACATAAATTGGGGACTCATCCAAGATTTTGAATTCACAGACAAATACGCATGGTGGTACTTGCTGAGGCTAGGGTTTATCAGATTTCCACAGTGAATTTTACTAAAATGATTGAAAAGCAGAATGGCCTTGTCAATTTTTATGACTTTTCTGGAGAGGGAAGATTCATCCCGGAGTGATATGCAACAATTACATTAATCACATTTGCAGAGAAGTTGAAGTTAGAGTTAAAAGCAGGGGCTAAAAAAGCAGACATAATTGAGATAATTGCACAGCATTTGGGGTTGGAAGAAGAAAAAGTTAATTCAGAAAGTAATTCAGTTGAGTTAGCTATAATTCAGTTGCAGATGAAGCAGTTTGAGACAGAAAAATAAATGAAGCTGAAATTGGAAAAAGAGGAAAAGGACAGAGAAATGAAAAAAAATTTGAACTTGAGGAAAAGAAAATTGAAATGAAAAAGCTCGAACTGGAAAAGAGGAAAAAGAGCGAAAGAAATGGAAATGCAAAACTTGAGCTTTAGTTTCAAAGAGAGAAAGAAATCAGACATTGTGAACTGGCTACAGAATAGCTTAGGTTGCGAGGCGAAAGAGCCATTTCAGATGAGGAATCGAGTCCCATTCTGAGCACAACAAACAGTCTTCGACTATTGCCTAAATTCACTGAAGGCGGAGTCGAGAGATACTTCATCTCATTTGAAAAGGTGGCTACAAAGGATACGAGGACTCCCGTTTGGAAGACTATGGATGTATATTCTAGTCTTTCAGAAGAACAATCTTCAGATTATGGGGCGGTTAAAACTGAGGTACTTAATGTTTACGAGCTTGTCCCTGAAGCATATCAGTTGAAATTTCGGACTTTAAAGAAAAGACTGAATGAAACATTTGTAGAATTTGTTAGGGAGAAAGAAATGTTGTGGGGCTGGTGGTTTTGATCACTGAAGTTAGAACAAAATTTTGAGAATGTGAGGGACCTGAATTTTGAAATAGCATCCCAAAAACTATTAGGACACACATGGAAGACCGTAAGGTACGGGAAGCAGCAGCTCTGGCAGATGGGAATGATATATCACAAATGCAGTTAGGGGGCAGTAGGTTTCCATTTGTAAACCCACAGGGAAGCTGAAGGATCAGAAAAGAGTCTAGCTTTATGGAGGCAGAAGATGTTCCAGTCAAGAAAAACTATAGAGAAGAGGATAAAAGTGATGTAAAGAAACAAGTATGTTTTTATAGCCATAAGACTGGGCATCTCAAAGCTGGAAGCTGAATGGTAAAATGGTGGCAGTAATAGGAACAGTTAAAGAATCTTTAGAAAAGGCTGTACCAGGAAAGGAAGTGGGTGATCAAACCATGACAGTGGTACAGGTGAAACGTGTTCTCACAGAACCTACTAGAAAGAGGGACATAGGTCAGGATAGTCAAGGGAATTCTTCCTTGACTACTGCTAAAGTGAGTCAGGCTACTGCAGATTTTAGAAGTTTTGTCTTGAAGGGAGAAGTGTTTGCTTACTCCTCCAACAAAACAAGTAAACAAACTAATATTTTGAGAGACACTGGGGCAGATCAGTCATTGATGATGGCTGATCATACAATTTGTATTTCAGATGGTTTGAGGGAGGAAAATAAAATTAATAGGGGGTATTAATGAGATTTTTTTAACCCTGTCCCTTGTGTAAAGTCAATTCATGAAGTGACTTAGTAAACAGGATTGTTACTATGGCAATTGTTCCTAGTTTACCTATTGAAGGTGATTTTATTCTGGGTAATTATTTGGCTAGCATAGACAGTAAGATGGTGACGACTGTGTTGCAGCAGGCACCTGATCATGCTGATCTTGCCAAACTTCTAAAAATTTCTGTGGCCAAACATGAGAAGCTTGTTGCTGATAACGAACAATTGGAAGAAAATCAGTGGTGAGAGCCAACTTTCACGCACAAAAGATGAGTTTGCTAATGAAAAACAGAAACTGGTGAAAACACTTGAGTGTCAGCCACGGGAAAAGGAATTGCTGATAAATCAGGACAGTTGCTTCAATGTAGAAGTAAAAACCAAAACCAATGAACTGTCGGAATTTCATGGTGAAAAAAGCAATGGGATTCTTGAACTCTAATACAATCTGGAGAACAAGAAAGATGAGGTGTGTAGCATGGAAGAGCAGATCCAAACTTTGAAAGCAGATAAGGAACATTTTAAGAAACAGAGTGAGGATGTAACAAGTGAATTGAAAAAGTCTGAGGAGCAGCCAGTAACCATGAAAGAAAGATTCTGTAAAGGAACTGAACTGCCCATGTGAAGTTGTTCAGCTTGTATACAGGTTCTGCATATAACTCTGAAACAAAGACAACTGAACTCAGTAGTAGCTGAGCTGAATGAAAAGATTAATCAGCTTGAAAAAGGATTGGGAAATGAGAGAGTGAGTACGTGGACAAAATTGTGAAAGAAATGGAGATGAAGGTTCCATTTTTCAAACATCAGCAAGAAGAAAATGAATGTGTGCAGAAGACTATAGCATAACTATTGCATTATCTAGAAATAGTTGAGTAAAGAGAGGAAAACTCCCTCAGTGCAAATTTATTCATCTGGTTTTGATCAAAACAATGAAAAGAGAAAATCTATATTGGAGGAAGTGATTGAGGAAGATAATTTTGAAGCTGGTTGTCAATCAGACATACACTGTTTCTGAAGCAAACTTAAAGGACCCATTGAAGGCATGTTTCCATTAACAGAGGAGAAGAGTAAGTAAAACCTCATGTTCTTTTGTATTAAAGTTTTGAAACCTATGCAAAAGTCATTTGTATCACACAGCATGACTAATATGCATCCATATTTGAAGAGACCACCAAAGTGTTGGTTTGCAGTCACACCAACAAGGTTGGAAGCCCGAGTACAAAATAGAGGATCAAGCTGGTCAAGATGTTTCTAAAGAAAACTTTAATGTATCTTCACTACCTTTGGTTGACCATGAAAAGATCATAGCCAAAAACCATGTAATTGTCGCTGTTCTATTCAGAGTTTAAAGAAAGAGTGTAGGAGAAAAGGCAGATACTGAGTTATGATAATTCTATGATGAAATTTATACTGTTTTAGGGGGGGTGGAGCAGGTGAAGCTGGATGGAAGGCCAGTGATAGGTGAAGGCAGAGATTGACAAAGATGTCATAAAAGGACAAAGGGGCGTTAATGGTAGTGGTGTGGGGGTGGAGCAGGTGAAGTTGGATGGAAGGCCAGCGATAGGTGAAGGCGAAGGAGAGATTGACAAAGATGTCATCAACAAATGGACAAAGGGGTGTTAATGGTAGTGATACTGGCTAAAGGAGATGCTGATGGTGGCATTAAGGTCAGAAAGCAGAATGTGGTAATAGCAGGATAAGGGTAAGCACTCTGGAAAGAACAACATGACCAAGTGACAGATGGCCCTAGTGGGGGTGGGGTGGGGGGAATGTGACAGTGGTGGAAATAAGATCGAAAATAGGATAAAAGGTGGGGATAAAATAATGAATAAAAATGAAAATAGATAAAAAATAAAAATAAGTGCCTAATCGGAAGATGATGTGTTGTTCCTCCAGTTTGTGTTGGGCTTCACTGGAACATTGCAGCAGGCCAAGGACAGACATGTGGGCATGAGAGCAGGATGGTGTGTTGAAATGGCAAGCGACAGGAAGGTCTGGGTCATACTTGCGGACAGACCGAAGGTGTTCCGCAAAGTGGTCACCCAGCCTGCGTTTGGTCTCTCTAATGTAGAGAAGACCGCATTGGGAGCAGTGAATGCAGCAGACCAAATTGAAAGAGGAGCAAGTGAAGCGCTGCTTCACCTGAAAGGAGTGTTTGGGCCCTTGGATGGTGAGGAGAGGGGAAGTAAAGGGGCAGGTGTTGCACCTTCTGCGATTGCATGGGAAGGTGCCGTGGGAGGGATTTTGAATAAACAAAAATAAACTTTACTATGCAAGTTCAGAAAGATAAAACAATTTACAATGTCTATCTTATACTCTAACATGGAGGGTAAATATGAGGTACACATAAATTAACAGACGAACTGTGGTTAGATACACCACCCTACACAATAAATGAAAGATGCAAATCAGATTCCATGGATTTCGCAACAGTCCACCCAGACACTTGTCGCATCACTGAAACTTCGTCTTTCTCACAAGGGTTTCCAATCTCCACAGTTGAAGATCTCACTTTGGAATTCTCTCCAAAGGTCACTCCCACTCAGACGTTTTCAACAATGACCCACCTTGCAAGATTTCAACTCTGCCTTCCGGGATTCTTTCCCCTGGATCTCTGAGTAGACTCAAGCTTCACCTTCCAAGCATAATCTCAGATTTTTGATCGTGCCAAACAGAACACCACTGCTCTGAAGGGGTACCTTTGCTTCAATGGCCCGCAGCACAGAGTCACCAGCAGTCGGCTGCCTTCTCAGATCTTCAGGGCTTCTCTCGTGCCCACGTCACTTAAAGTCTGCTCACTGCAGCTCTTTCTTTAAGTTGGAGCCTGGCTCTCTGCTCCTTTCTTGTCACTTATTGGGACCTATTTCTGTCCCGTCTTTTATCTCTTGCCTGGGACTTTCTTTTGCGACCTCTCCCTGTCTCCATCCCTGCTTTGGGATTGCTCCCTGTCCTCCTCCCATATCCTGCTCCCTGGGACACCTATTAAATAATGACACTCTTGTATTAGGTTATTTGACCTGCCTTTTTGCACCGTTCTTCTTTATTTTGCGCAGGGCTGGTCCCTGGCCTAAAAAGCATAACATAAACATAAGTGTGCATGTGTGGCCATTTCCTAGCCGGCACATGCACAGAAGGCCCGAGGTTCACTGTGACTCAGAGTTCTTGACCTCCGAAGGTACGTATATGTTTCTTAACACCCTTTGGAGCAATAGTGTTCTGTTCGGCGTGGCCGAAGATCTGAAGTTGTGACTGTAATATGGTGAGTGTATACTTGGGAATCCTGGGGAACGGAATCTCAGGAGATGAGATTGAAACCCAGTGAGGTGGGCCATTGTTGATGTTGTCCGAGTCTAGTAATTGATGGAGGCTCAGGGGTCGCCCTGAGGATCTAAAAAGGCAGTCAAAGGTTAGTGGCTCCGTGCTGTGGGCTGTTGGAGCAAATGTATTCCCGGGAGAGGTAGTGTTCTGCTTGGTATGGCAAAAGAGCTAAAATTGTGCTTGTGAGCTGGTGCTTGGTACTTGGAAATCCAGGGAACCGAGATTGAAACCCTGTGAGGTGGGCCGTTGTTGAAGCTGTCCGAGTTGGAGTGACTTTTGGAGAGAATTGCAAGCTGAGATCTTCGAAAGTGAAGATCAGAATCCTTCGTGTGTGAGAGAGAGAGAGTTTCAGTGAGGTTGGTTGACTCGCACTGTTATTGACGTTTGGGTGGGTTGTTGAGAAATCTGTGGAATCTGGTTTGGTCGTATTTGGCAGGAATTGTGCAGTGTGGTGTGGTCGATCACAGGTTGCCTGTTAATTGACATGTACCTCATACTTACCCTGAATGTTAGAGTACAAGATAGATGTTGTAAATTGTTTTATCTTTCTGACCAAACAGGAAAGTTTGTTTTTGTTTTTTCACAATCCGTGGAACCTTGTGGCATTGTTCACTTAGTCAGTGTCTTGAATCTCAACCTTTGACTAAACAAAATGTTATTGGTCTCTAACAGGATCTTACCAGAAACTGGAGGTCTGGTCAAGGATCATAACAGACTCCATGGAGGAATAAAGACATAAGAAAATAATTGAATGTTACAAATAGTCGTTTGGTAGTACAGAATTTGAGTATTGTGCAAAAAGAGACATGCTGTTGAAGCTTTTTGTCTTGCACTCATTAGAATACATTTGCAGGAATACCAATTATAACGGGAATAACAATTTGTACTGCATGAGAAGAAAGTGCTGATTGGTTGACAAGTGGACTCTGATTGGTAGAGGCACTGCCATGGAGAATGCACCAAGGAACAGTTAATTGCCAACCTTTTGTTTAAATTCAAACCAGGCAGGTTGACTCTGGTCAAGGAAATGCCATGGGGAATGAGCCTGTTCCCCCAAGCATTTTGTTTAGTGACGGCCTTAGGCCCATTCATGAGTTTGTGCAATATTCAACACAAAATGATCTGATCAGGGTAGGCTTTATCTCGTAGGATGGTCTTTGATGGCCTTTTTCAGCATATAGCTTGCATAGTGAACAAATGGTTTGGGCCCTATTTATGAGGTTGCTGATAAGGCCAATCTCATAGTGGATGGAACTATAAGAATCCCAATGCGTGTATTGATAAGTAGGCTTGCAGAAGACCGTGGAACAGAACCTCCTGGCAGATTTCTCAACTAGTACATCAAGGAAAGGGAGTTCATTTGACTGCTCCATTTCAAAGGTGAACTTGAGTGCAGGATGGAGCCCATGAAGACATGCAAGGAAATTATTACATGCTGATATGGATTTAAATATAACAAACATATCATCCACACGTCGGAAATATGCAAGTGGTAGGAGGTTGGGTGTCATTCTATCGAAGATACGATTCTCATGGAACCCAACAAAGATGTTTTCGAGAGCTGAACCTAGAGGGGATCCAATGCTAACACCATCCATTTGGGCAAACATGGTGTCATTAAAGCTGAACTCAACTGTGTGAGCTGCTGAGTTCACAAACTCAATGAATACTAATTCACGCAATGGTGGTGGGTCTAGTTCGCGATAGTATAATGCTGCAGCGCAAATATCTACGGCTTCCTTAAGTGGAACATTGGTGAATAGGCTAGCAATGTCAAATGAGCACATGGGGCAGCAGTACATAAGTGAAACATAGAAAACAGGAGCTGGGGTAGGTCATTCGGCCCTTCGAGTCCGCTCCACTATTCAATATGATCATGGTTGATCCTCTATCTCAATGCTCTCCTGCTCTCTCCCCATACCCCTTAACTGCTTGTTGCACCTGTATGCTCGCTTTCAGTGACTGGTGTACAAAGGCACCCAGGTTCCTTTGTATATTCACATTTCCTCATCTATCACCATTTAAATAATACTCTGCCATTCTGTTTTACCTACTGAAGTGGATAATTTCACACTTATTCAGATTATGTTGTATCTACCATGTATTTGCACACTCAACTTATCTAAATCGCCTTGAAGCCTCTTAACACCCTCCTCATCGCTCACATTCCCACTAAGTTTTGTGTTGTCAGCAAACTTGGAAAATTACATTTGGTTCCCTCATCCAAACCACTGATATATATTGTGAATAGCTGGGGTCCAAGCACTGATCCCTGTGGTATCTCACTAGTCACACCTGCCACTAAGAAAAAGACCTGTTTGTTCCTACTCTCGTTTCCTGTCTGCTAACCAATTCTCAATCCATGCAAATATATTACCCCCAATCCCATGAGCTTGAAAAACTAACCTTTTATGTGGCACTTTCAGAAGTTTTCTGAAAATCTAAATACATCACATCCACTGGTACTTCCTTATCTATTCTGCTGGTTACATCCTCAAAGAACTCCATTAGGTTTGTCAAACATTATTTCCCTTTCATATATCCATGTTGACTTTGTCTAATGCCATTGATATTTTCTGAGTGTCCTGTTATAATATCCTTTATAATAGACTCTAGTATTTTCCCTATTCCTGGTGTTAAGCTAACCGGTCTGTAATTCGCTTTTTTCTCCCTCCTTTTTTAAATAGTGGGGTTACATTTGCCAACCTTCAATCTGCTGGGACCTCTCCAGAATTTTGGTGGATGACAACCAACGCATCCAACTATTTCCACGGCCACCTTCTTTAGTACCCTTGGATGTAGATTATCAGGTCCTGGAGATTTATCGCTTTCAGTCCCATTAATTTCTCCAGCACTATTGTTTTAGTCAAGGGGAGGTGGTTCACTAATGTCCTTTAGGGAAGGAAATCTGCCATCCTTACCTGATCTGGCCTCTCCAGACCCACAGCAATTGGATGACTCTTTTAAAAAAAAAAAAATGCCCTCTGAATGAGGGCAATTAGGGATGGGCAATAAATGCTGGCCTAGCCAGTGGCACCCACATCCCATGAGTGAATAAAAAAAAACTATTTTCCTTTAATTAGACCCATGGTTCCCAGTATTTCTGGGAAGTTATTTGTATCTTCCTCCGTGAAGACAGAACTAAAGTAGTGGTTTAATTGTTCTGCCATTTCCTTGTTCATGGAAACTTGATGCTGAATAGGGTGCATCAAAGACATCCTGCAGGGTAATGGCTACCCTGATCAGATCATTTTGCACTGTATATTGTGCAAACTCATGAACAAGCCTACGGCCGTCACTTTTGGCCCTGAAAAGTGCCCAGTCTACCTCAGATTATGCTGGAAGGGCAAGGTACCTGAAAGATTTGAGCAACTGGTGAAGCTAGCTGTTTCACGCTGCTACTATGCAGTAGCAACGGGTGGTATTTGCCACTAACAGGATGCTGCTGTCAAGCCAAAAAGACGTTCTGCCTATCTCACAAATGAGTAATGTGGTATATGAATTTCAGTGCTAGTGTGATGCTAGGCATGTAGGCCATCCGTCCCAAAAACCCATGGCCCTCTAAGAGAAAAAATTTTGCCTCATCTTCGTTTTAAACAGGCAGCCCCTATTTTTAAACAGTGACCCCTGGTTCTAGATTCTCCTAGAAGAGGAAACATCCTCTCGACATCCACCCTGTGAAGACCTCTGAGGATCTTATATGTTTCAATCAAGTCGCCTCCTATTCTTCTAAACTTCAGTGGATACAAGCCTAGCCTGTCCAACCTTTCCTCATAAGACAGCCCACCTATTTCAGTTACCAGTCTGGTAAACCTTCTCTGAACTGCTTCCAACGCATTTACATCCTTCCTTAAATAAGGAGACCAATGCTGTACACAATACTCCAGATGTGCTCTCACCAGTGCTTGGTATAACTGAAGCATAACTTTCCTACTTTTTGTAAATTCCACTCGCAATAAATGATAACATTCCATTCCTAATTACTTGCTATACCTGCACACTAGCCTTTTACAATTCATGCACTAAGACACCCAGATCCCTTTGCATTTCAGAGCTCTGCAATCTCTCACCATTTCTCTTTTATTCTTCCTGCCAGAATGGACAATTTCACATTTTGCCACATTATATTCCATTTGCCAGATCTTTGCCCACTCATTTAAATTATCTATACCATTTTTTGTAGCTCCCTTTTGTCCTCTTCACTATTTACTTTCCTACCATTCTTTGTGTCATCAGTAAATTTGGAAAATATCCCATTTTATCCCTTCATCCAACTCATTTATATAAATTGTAAACAGTTGAGGTACCAGCACTGATCCCTGTGGCACACCACTCGTTACATAGAAACATAGAAAAGCACAAGAGTAGGTCATTCGGCCCTTCAAGCCCGCTCCACCATTCATGGGAGCATGGCTGATCCTCTATCTCAACGCCATACTCTTGCATTCTCCCCATACCATTTGATGCCTTTAGAGTCCAGAAATCTATCTGTTTCCTTCTTAAATATATTCAGTGACTTGGCCTCCACAGCTATCTGTGGTAGAGAATTCCATAGGTTCACCACCCTCCAAGTGATAAAGTTTCTCCTGATCTCAGTCCTAAATGATCTACCCCATATCCTGAGACTGTGACCCCTTGTTATAGACACCCCCCCCAGCCAGAGGAAATATCATCCTTGCATCCAGCCTGTCCAGCCCTGTCAAAATTTTATACGTTTCAATGAGATATCCTTGTCATGAAGCTATTAATGTATATAATATTTTGGAAAAGATTCTTCTTTTAAAATAGAGGTTTAGTCTGTGGGTATGTCTTAATTGGATTAAAGCCAGCTAGTCTGGGTGCTTTGATGTGTACTAGTTTTGAAATGTAAGAGAGATAGCGTGCATTTACATTTTTTGAATAGAGCTTTCAAGAAGCAGAGTGAAAACGGACACCTATCTAGCAGCTACCAAGCAATAAGTTTATATTACTAATAAAATTGGTAATATGAAAGGGGTTTTATTGTTAGAGAGGTTTAGTTCAGAGGTTGTTGATACAATGAGAATTAACATTCAATGGGCAGTGGTAGGTATATCAAGACAACCATTTTGGAATTGCAGAGCAGAGGCAATGCAAGATTAAAAGGCAGCTGCAAGCCTCCAACTGGCTCCACAGGTTTTGAATTCGAAAGGTGAAAATGCTTTGCCTGGTGTTTGGTTAAGTCTATGGGTTGCTGTTGCCTTAAATGGAGATTAGTTTGGGAATTTGTTAAAAGTTATGACAGTAGTAATTTGTAGCCATGTGTATATATATTTTAACCTGTGTACATTAATAAAATGTTTCATTTAGTTTAATGAAAAACCTCAAGAACTGGTGGTCTGATTACTGAATTTAGAGTTGCATCTCAAACATAACACTTAAAATTATTGGTTATGACAGTTTTTAAAGTTTCCCTCTGGGATTTTTAAATAACTCTGTTTTACCAACTGCATCGGTCATAACACTCCTCTCATTCTTCTAAACTCCAGTGAATACAGGCCTATTCAGCCCAATCTCTCCTTATACAACAATCCTGCCATCCCAGGAATCAGTCTGGTGAACCTTCTGTTCACAGTAAGAATTTATTGAAAGGGAATTACTTAGAATCTCCAGGCAGACTGTGCCATCAAATACATTAACAGCTAAGGGTTACCAGATGAACTTTTCACACCCTTAGGGCCTGCAATCGCCAGAAAGATCCTGGGAATCAGACAGGAGATGGAGGATGAAAACAAGATAGATTAAGTGTGCTCTTCAACAGATAAGGAAAGGACAGATGGTCCCAGCCTAGATAGGGGAAGAAGGCTCTGCCTGGGTGAAGGGGGATGTATGTACTGAACAATGTTCTTGTACGTAATCAGTGGTGTATAAATAAGCTGTATAGTTGTAATTTGGTAGAGTGCTACCTCAAGTTGCTTTGAGGTGGTTCTCTCCTTGCAATTGCTCGAATAAATAATCGTAACCTGTACCTGACCCTCCTGTGGTTCGTTTGTCAAAGATACCACAACACTTCGCTGCACTCCCTCTATGGCAAGTATATCCTTTCTTTGGTAAGGAGACCAAAACTGCACACAATACTCCAGGTGTGGTCTCACCAAGGGCCTGTAGAGCTGCAATAAGACATCCTCGCTCCTCTACTCAGGTCCTCTCGCAATGAAGGCCAACATAATATTTGCCTTCTTAACTGCTTGCTGCACCTGCATGCTTGCTTTCAGTGATTGGTGTACAAGGACACCCAGGTCCCTTTGTACATCAACATTTCCCAATCTATCACCATTTAAATAATACTCTGCCATTCTGTTTTAACTTCACACTTATCCACGTTATACTACATCTGCCATGTATTTTCCCACTCACTCAACTTACCTAAATCACCTTGGAGCCCCTTTACATCCTCCTCACCACTCACATTCTAGCCTAATTTTGTGCCGTCAGCAAACTTGGAAAATTACATTTGGTTCCTTCATTCAAATCATTGATATATATTGTGAATAGCTGGGGTCAAAGCACTGATCCCTGTGGTACCCCATTCTTCATCGCTTGCCACTCCAAAAAAGACCCATTTATTCCAACTCTCTGTTCCTGTCTACTAACTAATTCTCAATCTATGCCAATGTATTACCCCCAATCCCATGTGCCTTAATTTTACACACTAGCCTCTTATCAAAAGCTTTCTGAAAATCCAAATACACCACATCCACAGATTCTCCCTTATCTATTCTGCTAGTTACTTCCTCAAAAAACTTCAGTAGGTTTGTCAAACATGACTTTCCGAAATCCGTGTTGACTGTGTCTAATCACATTGATATTTTCTAAGTGTCTGCTATCACATCCTTAATATGCTCTAGCATTTTCCTTACTATTGATGTTAGGCTAACTGATCTGTAATTCCCTGTTTTTCCCTTCCTCCTTTTTTAAATATTGGGGTTACATTTGCCACCCTCCATTGTGCCGTGACCGTTCCAGAATCTACAGGATTTTGGAAGATGTCAACCAACGCTTTCACTATTTCCACGGCCACCTCCTTTAGTATCCTGGGATGTAGATTATCAGGACCCTGGGGATTTATCGGCTTTCAGTCCCATTAATTTCTCCAGCACTATTGTTTTAGTAATTCTAATTTCTTTTAATTTCTCCTCCCCACTAGACCCCTGGTTCCCTAGTATTTCTGGGAAGTTATTTGTGCCTTCCTCCATGAAGACAGAACTAAAGTAGTTATTTAATTACTCTGTCATTTCCTTGTTCTCTATTATAAATTTTCCCGTTTCAGACTGTAAGGGGCCTACACTTGTCTTCACCATTCTTTTTCTTTTTACATACTTATTGAAGCTTTCATGGTTTGCTTTTATGTTTCTTGCAAATTTACTCTCATACTCTATTTTTCCCTTCTTAATCAATCTCTTGGTCCTTTTTTGGTGAATTCTAAACTGTTCCCTTTCCTCGGGCTTGCTACTTTTTCTAGCAACTTTATATGACTCCCCTTTGGATCTAATACTATCCTTAATTTCTTTTGTTAGCCATGGTTGGGCTGCCTTTCATGTTGTATTTTTGCACCAGAAAGGAATGCATAACTGTTGCAATGCATACATTCATTCTTTAAATATTAGCCATTGCCTATCCACCATCATAATGAAGTTAATGAAGTTAAAACCTTTTAATGAAGTTCCCCATTCTATCTTAGCCAACCAACGCCTCATACCTTCGTTGTTTCCTTTAAGATTTAGGACCCTAGTTTCAGATCGGACAACTTCACTTTCCATCCTAATGAAGAATTCTATCATGTTATGGTCACTGTTCCCTAAAGGACCCCACACAACAAGATTATTAATTAACCCCCTCTCATTGCACAAAACCAAAGTCAGGATAGCCTCAACTCCCACCTATGGCACCTCCCCATGCCCACGCAAAAGATGCAACACCTGCCCCTTCACTTCCTCTCTCCTCACCGTCCAAGGGCCCAAACACTCCTTTCAAGTGAAGCAGCATTGCACTTGCATTTCCCCTTAGTCTACTCCATTCGTTGCTCCCAATGCGGTCTCCTCTACATTGGAGAGACCAAACGCAAACTGGGCAACCGCTTTGCAGAACACCTGCGGTCTGTCCGCAAGAAAGACCCAAACCTCCCTGTCGCTTGCCATTTTAACACTCCACCCTGCTCTCTTGCCCACATGTCTGTCCTTGGCTTGCTGCATTGTTCCAGTGAAGCCCAACGCAAACTGGAGGAACAGCACCTCATCTTCCAATTAGGCACTTTACAGCCTTCCAGACTGAATATTGAATTCAACAACTTTAGATCTTGAACTCCCTCCTCCATCCCCACCCCCTTTCCGTTTCTTCCCCCTTCCTTTTGTTTTTTCCAATAATTTATATAGATTTTTCTTTTCCCACCTATTTCCATTATTTTTAAATCTATACCTTTTATGCCCTGTTAGTCTTTCCACCCCACCCCCACTAGAGCTGTACCTTGAGTGTCCTGCCATCCATTCTTAATTAGCACATTCATTTAGATAATATCACCACCTTCAACACCTCTTTGTTCTTTTGTCTGTGACATCTTTTGATTATCTGCTCCTATCACTGCTTGCTTGTCCCTACAACCGCAACCCCCCACCCTCCCACTTCTCTCCCCCCACCTTAAACCAGCTTATATTTCACCCCTCTCCTAATACTACTCAGTTCTGTTGAAGGGTCATGAGGACTCAAAACGTCAAATCTTTTCTTCTCCGCCGATGCTGCCAGACCTGCTGAGTTTCTCCAGGTAATTCTGTTTTTGTTTTAGCCTGTTCCCTAGTCGGTTAGCTGAAGAGATAGTGGAGGCATTAGTGGTGATCTTTCAGGAATCACTGGAGTCAGGGAGGGTCCCAAAGGACTGGAAAATCGCTAATGTAACCCCCCTGTTTAAGAAGGGAGTGAGGCAAAAGACGGGAAATTACAGGCCGATTAGCCTGACCTCGGTCGTTGGCAAGATTTTAGAGTCCGTTATTAAGGATGAGATTTCAGAATACTTGGAAGTGCATGATAAAATAGGGCAAAATGAGCATGGTTTCATCAAGGGGAGGTCATGCCTGACAAATCTGTTAGAATTCTTTGAGGAAGTAATGAGTAGGTTAGACAAAGGAGAGCCAATGGATGTTATCTACTTGGTCTTCCAGAAGGCCTTTGACAAGGTGCCGCACAGGAGGCTGCTCAGTAAGCTAACAGCCCATGGTGTTAGAGGCAAGGTACTAGCTTGGATAGAAGATTGGCTGTCTGACAGGAGGCAGAGAGTGGGGATAAGGGTCCTTCTCAGGATGGTGGCCGGTGACTAGTGGAGTTCCGCAGGGATCAGTGTTGGGACCACAACTTTTCACTTTATACATTAATGATCTAGATGAAGGAACTGAGGGCATCCTGGCTAAGCTTGCAGATGATACAAAGATAGGTGGAGGGACAGGTAGTATTGAGGAGGCGGGGAGGCTGCAGAATGATTTGGACAGGTTAGGAGAATGGGCAAAGAAGTGGCAGATGGAATACAATGTGGGGAAGTGTGAGGTCATGCACTTTGGTAGGAAGAATAGAGGCATAGACTATTTTCTAAATGGGGAGAGAATTCAGAAATCTGGAGTGCAAAGGGACTTGGGAGTCCTAGTCCAGGATTCTCTTAAGGTTAACTTGCAGGTTGACGCGGTAGTTAGGAAGGCAAATGCAATGTTGGCATTTATTTCAAGAGGACTAGATATAAAAGCAGGGATGTGCTGCTGAGGCTTTATAAGGCTCTGGTCAGACCACATTTAGAATATTGTGAGCAATTTTGGGCCCCGTATCTCAGGAAGGTTGTTCTGGCCCTGGAGAGGGTCCAGGGGAGGTTCACGAGAATGATCCCAGGAATGAAAGGCTTAACATATGAGGAACGTTTGAGGATTCTGGGTCTATACTCGATGGAGTTTAGAAGTTTATGAGGGGGGATCTGATTGAAACTTACAGAATACTGAAAGGCCTAGATAGAGTGGACATGGGGAAGATGTTTCCATTAGTAGGAGAGACTAGGACCCGAGGGCACAGCCTCAGAGTAAAGGGAAGACCTTTTAGAACAGAGATGAGGAGAAACTTCTTTAGCCAGAGAGCGGTGAATGTATGGAATTCATTGCCACAGAAGGCTGTGGAGGCCAGGTCATTGAGTGTATTTAAGACCTAAATAGATAGGTTCTTGATTGGTAAGGGGATCAAACCATCACCCACCTTATCATTACTGTTGGGAGGCCTATAGACAACTCCCACTAATGTTTTCCGCCCCTTGTTGTTTCTTAGCTCCACCAAGTCTGAATCATCATCTAGATTTTCTGAGCCAATATCCTCTCTCACTATCACACTGATTTCATCCTTAACTAACAATGCCATACCACCTACTTTTCCTTTTTGCCTGTCTGTCCTAAATATCGAGTACGGGGAGAAGGCGGGGAATGGGGTTGAGAAACATATCAGCCATGATTGAATGGTGGAGCAGACTCGATGGGCCGAATGGCCTAATTTCTGCTCCTATGTCTTATGGTTTTATGGTTCCCCGACACACTGGTCTAAAAAACAATCTTGTACACACTCCAGGGATTCATCCGCCACAGTATTATTGCTAATTTGGTTTGCCCCAACCATATGTAAATTAAAGTCACCCATGATCACTGTAGCACCCTTGTTACATGCATTTCTAACTTCCTGCTTAATACCATCACCCACCTTATCATTACTGTTTGGAGGCCTATAGACAACTCCCACTAATGTTTTCCGCCCCTTGTTGTTTCTTAGCTCCACCAAGTCTGAATCATCATCTAGATTTTCTGAGCCAATATCCTCTCTCACTATCACACTGATTTCATCCTTAACTAACAATGCCATACCACCTACTTTTCCTTTTTGCCTGTCTGTCCTAAATATCGAGTACCCTTGGATATTCAGACCCAGCCTTGGTCACCCTGTGGCCATATCCCCATCATCGTAATCATATCGTACCCTTTTACATCTATTTGTGCTGTTAATTCGTCTATGTTGTGAATGCTCCATGCATTCAGATACAGTGCCTTTAGACTTAAAAACAAAAAGCTAAAAGCTACTGTGGATGCTGGAAATCCAAAACA
Source organism: Cetorhinus maximus (assembly GCF_964194155.1). Lineage (NCBI taxonomy): Eukaryota > Metazoa > Chordata > Chondrichthyes > Lamniformes > Cetorhinidae > Cetorhinus > Cetorhinus maximus. The sequence continues at coordinate 128,815,740 of NC_135889.1, forward strand.
AAAACAGAATTACCTGGAAAAACTCAGCAGGTCTGGCAGCATCGGTGGAGAAGAAATTAGTTAACGTTTCGAGTCTTCATGACCCTTCGGCAGAACTGAAGCATAGTTAGGAGAAAGGTGAAATATAAGCTGGTTTAAGGTGGGGGGGCGGGGGGAGAGAGAAGTTGAGGATGAAGTCCATCAGGACCTGGGTACTTGTCACCCACAGTATCACACCACACCCTCAACTTCTCTCTCCCCCCGCCCCCCCACCTTAAACCAGCTTATATTTCACCTTTCTCCTAACTATGCTTCAGTTCTGCCGAAGGGTCATGAAGACTCGAAACGTTAACTGATTTCTTCTCCACCGATGCTGCCAGACCTGCTGAGTTTTTCCAGGTAATTCTGTTTTTGTTTTGTGCCTTTAGACTTGTCTTGTTAACATTTTTACACATCCTTTTTTGTACTATGGTCCTATTTGCTGCTAGCCCTTGTTTTCTCTGCCTTCCACTTTTGCTTTTTACTTTTCTGTCTTTCATTTTTATTGTTCTTTCCCTCTGTTGTGCCTCCCTTTCACAAAGCCATGTTGACTCTGCCTGATTACCTTGAACTTATCCAAGTTCCATGCTACAGCTTCTTTAATAGTAGCTTCCAACATTTTCCCGATGATAGATGTTAAGCTAACTGGCCTGCAGTTTCCTGGCTTTATGTCTCCCCCCACTTTTTGAATAATGGAATTACATTTTGCTATCTTCCAATCTAACAGGACCTTCCTCGAATCTAGGGAGTTTCAGAAAATTAAACCCAATGCATCAACTATGTCACTAGCCACTTCTTTTAAGATCCCAGGATGAAGTCCATCAGGACCTGGGCACTTGTCACCCACAGTACCAACAATTTACTCAGTACCACTTCTCTGGTGACTCTTATTTTCCTGAGTTCCTCCCTCTCTCCCATTTCCTGATTTATAGCTGCTTCTGGGATGTTACTTGTATCCTCCATAGTGAAGACTGATGCAAAATACCTGTTCAATTAATCTGCCATTTCCTGGTTTTCCATTATTAATTCGCCAGACTCACTTTCTATAGGAACAACACTCACTTTGTTAACTTGTTTCTTTTTTAAAATATTAATAGAAACACTTTAGTCATCCTTTGCTGTTCCTTATATTCTGTCTAATCTTCTGAGCTTCCACCTATCTTTGCACAATTATAAGCTTTTTCTTTAAGTTTGATACTATTTTTAAGCTTTCTAGTTAACCACAGATGGTGTGTCCATCCTTGGACTTTTCTTATTTGTTGGAATGTATCTATTCTGTGTATTCTGAATTATCCCTTTAAATGTTTGCCACTGCATCTCTGTTGACCTTTCCCTTAACCAAATTTGTTAATTCACTTTAGCCAGCTATGCTTGCATGCACTCATAATTGCCCTTATTTAAGTTTAAAAACATAATCTTGTCTCTCAAACTGAATGTAAAATTCAATCATATTATGGTCACTGCTACCTAGGGGCACCTTCACTATGAGATAATTAATTACTCCTATCTTGTTGCACAATACCAGGTCTGGCACAATCTGCTCCCTGGTTGGCTCCAGAACTTGCTGTCTAAGAAACTATCCCAGAAATATTCTATGAACTCCTCATCTAGGCTACCTTTGTCCATCTGATTTTTCCAATCTCCATGCAGATTAGAATTTCCCATGATTATCACCGGGTCCTTCTGACAAGCTCCCATTATTTCTTCCTTTATGCTCCACCCTACCATGTGCTTACTACTGGGGGGGGACTGTACTTGGCTCCCACAAGTCACTTCTTGCCTTTACCATTTCTCATCTCTACCCAAGCCATTTCCACATCCTGGTTTCCTGAACTTAGATCATCCCTCTATTGTGCTAATACCATCATTCACTAACAGAGCCCTTTCCTTTTCCTTGCTTCCTGTCCTTCCTAAATGTCTTTAACATTCAGGTCCCAATCTATGTCCTCCTATCAAATCATATTTTTTTCTATATGCGCTCTGAGTTAATCTGTTTTGTTTCAAATGTGCATTTTCTTTATTCATTGCTCAGATGTAGATTAAGAGTCAACCACATTGTTGTGGGTCTGGAGTCATAAGTAGGCCATACCAAGGACAGCAGATTTCCTTCTGTAAAGGACAACAATCGACAATGGTTTCATGGTCATCACTAGACTTTTAATTCCAGATTTTCATTGAATTCAAATTCCACCATCTGCCATGCCGGGATTTGAACCCTGGTCCCCAGAGCATTACCCTGGGTCTCTGGATTACTAGTCCAGTGACAATACCACTACGCCATTGCCTTCTCATATACAGAGCCTTTAGTTTTATACTTTTATACTTTTTATGATCTCTAGTCTCATCTGTTGATTTACTGTTAGATCTGTACTCTCTATTCCTTCCTGTCACGGTCTGTTTTTCATTTCCGGTAATAATATCTTTCTCTTTTGCCTTGTCCCTACTTTTTGATTTATCACATCTTCCCAAATTTGATCCTTTGCTCCACTACTTTGTTTAAAATCCTCTCTATTTCGCTAGGTATACGGTTCGTAAATACACCAGTCCCAGCACAGTTCAGGTGTAGACCGTCCTAACGGTACAGATCCCACTTTCTCCAGTATTGATGCCAGTGCCCCACGAACTGGGACCCATTTCTCTCCCACCAGTCTTTGAGACACACATTCATCTCCCTCATCTGATTTGTCCTATGCCAATTTGCACATGGCTCAGGTAATAATCCAGAGATTATGGCCTTTGAGGTTCTGCTTCTTAATTTGGTGCCGAACTCCTCATACCGACTATGCAGAACCTCCTTCTTTGTCCTGCCTCTGTCATTGGCACCAACTTGGGTCACGACAAGTGGGTCCTCCCCCTCCCACTGCAAGTTCCTCTCCAGCCCCAAGCAGACATCATGAATCCTGGCACTGGGCAGGCAACACAGCCACCTGGACTCATGCTCCTTGCTGCAGAGAACGGTGTCAATCCCTCTGACTACACTGTCCCATCCTTCCACTACATTCCTTGCAAATGTCCCCATTTGAATGGCTTCCTATGCAATGGTGCCACGGCCAGTCAGCTCATCTACCCTGCAGCCCCCACTCTCATCCAAACAAGCTGAAAAAATGTTAAACTGTTGGACAATTGCAAGGGCTGACACTCCTGCACTTCTGCCCTCTGGATCTCCTTACCTGCCTCACTTGCAATCACACCCTCCTGACCACTGACCAAATCAGAAGACATTTATCCTAAGGGGTGTGACCGCCTCCTGGAATAAAGTGTCCAGGTAACATCCCCCTCCCTGATGTGCTGCAGTGTCTGCAGTTCTGCCTCTAGCTCAATAACTCAGAGCCGAAGTTCCCGCAGCCACAAACATGTGTTTGTCTTGGATCACACCAGTATCCAGAAGCTTCCATATATTACAGTCTTGATACATCACCTGTCCTGCCATCCTTAATGTGTCTTAATTAATTACTGAATTTATGATTCACTTATTTATGTTGCTTTTTTATATATTTTATTAACTTTACCACCAATTTGTATACTCTTGAACCTTAGGAATAGAATAGACCTTAGCCACTTACCAGATACTCACCAAACAGCTAAGTCCTTTCCCTGTAGTAGAGCAAGGACCAATTCCTACAGGGTGAGAAAGATAGAAAAAGGAAACAAACACCTCTTTCTCCTCTCTTCACTGAACTTCCCTCTCACCAAACTCCAAGTCTGCACTCAGTTTCCTCAGCTGCACTCCATTTGCCAAGGCTGACTAAAGGGGCCTGTATTTATAGCCAACTGAACTGGGGCTAGAGTGACCAGATTCAGCCAGTTAGCTAATTAACTACTCAGTTCTCACAGCAGAGAGTGAGTTTACTCTGTCTGAGCTGCAAGAAAAAAAGGACTTAGCCTGTTTACACAATACTTTCCAGTTACGGCTAATTACAGACTACATTAGATTTTAAGAGCAAAATTTAAGAACAAAATTAACACTTTACACTCCCCTTCTCACCAGACTCCCAAATCTGCAGTTTCCTCAGCTGCACTTGTTTAGTTAGTTACTTAAGGGTTATGTACAACTTTTACATTTTTCTATAATCTAGCAATTGTGTGTCAATTAATTATGTTTTCAATTAATTAATTAGTACACACTACTACTCCCAATAAGTTATACTGCTAGTACAAAAAACCTTACTCCTAATAAAACCTTACAGTTACCAATAAATTGTACCAGATAAATGAGCAAAATACTCATCAACCAATCATTTACCTGGTTCCCTGAGATGTCACACTTGATTTTCTCTGAATCTGGTCAGTCCACCAGCACCACTTAGCTCTTAAAAAAAAAAGCCTTAATGAAAGCCTTCCCCCAGGAGCTAATTGCAACTGGGCAATAACAGACTTAGGACTGGTGTAGGTCGTTCAAAGGTGTCACTAAGCAAATGGGGATATACAACCAGCCCGACAACTTGTGAATGTGGAACTGAGCCACAGACTATGCAACATCTCCTGCAATGCCTATCGCTAGAGGAACCCTGCACTGTTGCAGATCTTGCCGAATTCAACAACAAGGCGCAAAATTGTGTCCAGTTCTGGCTGGGCCATGTATAGACTGTCCGTGGACACGATAAGAAGACTTAGCTCTTTTAACTCTCCGGCTCTGCGTTCCGTCTCACCCCTTCTCATGCTCTTTCAATTCTCTGGATCCGCTCTGAGTCTCACCCCTTCTTGCAACTCTCTGGCTCTGCTCAGAGTCTTACCCCTTTTTACACTCTTTTAACTCTCTGGCTCCGCTCCACCTAAGATGCCTGAGTTCTTGAGCTATATTGGCAATGCTGCACTCAGGTCTGTCACTGTTGGGGCTGTCCAGGACGGACCTGACATTCTGGTCCCAAAATTAATTTTGACAAGTGTAAGAAGCCTGTGCATAATAATTTTTAAATGTGGGGTGGTCATTGTACACCAGCTGCCGCACAGTCTCAGCAGAATAGGGCCTTGGTCCAATGGCAAGGGATTTCTGAGACAACTGGGAGCCAAGCTCTACTGCAAGATATTAGCATGGTTATACACAGATACATATGTGACCTGTGGCCAGGAACAGGCTGATGCTGAAAAATCAATGGGACCAGTAGCCAGACACAGGTTCAGTCATAAGCAGATGACGCTCGCCTGTGCACTCACTCAGAAACAGAGCTCCAAGTCATTGTTGACTCCTTCTCCAAAGCATATGAAAAAATGGGCCCTTCACATAACACCTAGAAAACCAAGGTCCTCTTCCAACCAACTCCCACAGCAAAACACTCCCCACCTTGATTAAGATCAACAGCGAGATCCTGGAAAATATGGACCATTTCCCTTATCTTGGAATATAAACATAAACGACAAAATTCATCATTGCCTCCGATGTGCCAGCTCAGCTTTAGGCCAACTGAGGGAAAGAGTATTTGAGGGCCAGGAGCTCAAACCCGAGATTAAGGTAATGGTTTATTGGGCAGCAGTGACACCCACACTCCTAAATGCTTCGGAGGCTTGGGCAACATACAGCAGGCACCTCAAAACACTGCAGAAGTACCACCAACAGTGTCTTTGCAATAACCTCCAAATCTGGTGGCAAGAAAGGCAGTCCAACAGCATGTTTCCTCTTCCAAGCTAACTTGCCCAGCATTGAGGCGCTAATCACTCAATGTAACTGACACCGTACTCCGAAGCAATTGCTCTACTTAGAACTTTGTTGCAGCAGGAGACTCTCAGGAGGACCGCGGTACTGTCTCGGGCAACCATTCTAAATGTGGCAATATCTAGACTACATTCCACTATACAGCCAGGTTAGCTCCACCACCAGCTACATCTGTTCCAGAGCCCCAGAAAAGTGCCACACCTGGCAAAGCCAAACCCTATTCAAGCACGCCTCTGGTTACGAAGAATGAAATATTAAATTAGAGGAGATAAAATGATCAAACCTCTCTTGAACCTTTACGTATGGCAAAAATGCTTTGTGAATGTAATCAGGTATTTATTACAAAATTCACAGACTAAGGGAGTCAGTCAGGAAATCCAGTACTTACAGTAGTCACATTTCCCTCAGCCAGCGTAACTATATTGAAATCCTCATCAGATCGTGCTCCCTTTGCGCCCAGTTCCTCTAGATCACTAGAAGAGAATCAAACACATTAATTATAACTTGTTGCGCCTCAAACCATGAGCGTTGGTTCAAAAGCAAAATACTGTGGATGCTGGAAATATAAAGAAAAACAGAAAATGCCAAAGCTCAGTAGGTCGGGAAGCATCTGTGGAGAGAAACAGAGTTAACATTTCAGGTTGATGATTTTTCATCAGGATTGGAAAAAGTTAGAGATGTAACAGGTCTTCAACAAGTACGGAGACAGGAAAGGGGTAGGGTGGAAGGGACGAACAAATGGGAAGCTCTGTGACTGGGTGGAAGGCAGGAGAGATTAAATGACAAAAGGAATGATGGTGCAAAGCAAAAATGATAGTAATGGGACAAGTAAAGAAACATAATAAAAGCAGCAAATGCTGGAAACACTCAACAGGTCTGGTAATATCTGTAGAGATAGAGAAATAAAGTTAACGTTTCAAGTCTGTGACCTTCTTCATTCATAAAGAAACATCAGATGGGTCTACAGATGTAAATGGGGAAAAGCACCAACAGCTACCATTCAAATATAATGGGGCAGAAGTTATAATCGTCAAATTACATTTTTAAGGTTTAATGGCAATCACATTATTGAACAGGTGATGGGCATTTGTACACCTATAAATGGGATAACTGGGATACTGGTCGGTTAGAGTAGTGTTGACTGTGAATTAAGGCAATGAACTCTCTCCGGTATTGCTGAAAAAAATACTTTGGTCGAAGCTTTTCATCTTGCACACATCAGGTCAATTCGCAAGTATACCAAATGTAAAGGGAACAACAATTTATACTGTATGAGAAGAAAGTGCCGATTGGTTGGCAAGTGGACTCTAATTGGTAGAGGCATAGCCATGGAAAATGCACCGGATGATGGTGACTGACAGCTAACTGCCAAGCATTGGTTGAAATTTAAATGGCTGTCACTTATTTTGTTTAGCTGAAATAGGCGCAATGTGTGTACATGTTCTTTTTGTCTGCAATGAACCAGGTCCTGTGTATTAGCATATGTAGCTTCTAGTACATGCAAATGCACCACACTGCGAGCCTCAATGGCAATCTTAAATTGGTTGTCAGCATAATTCTTAGCACACTGAGGATTATTTAGCAAATGTTGTCCAATCGTGGAATCACATCTAATGTTGGACACTGTGTTTTAAGTTTAGCAAGCACAAGCTGGTTGGGTATGGTCTGTACCTTGCCTGTTGTGAACAGCTTAAGGGACATGCTGTTTGATACAATCTGCCAGTCTTTAGAACATGTGGCCAACATACCTACCATCACACTGGCACTGAGATTCATATACTACATTACTCACTTGTGTGACAGGCAGAACGTCTTTTTGTCCTAAATAGTCTACCCCATATCCTCAGACTATGACCCCTGCTTCTGGACTCCCCTACCATCGGGAACATCCTTCCTGCATCTACCCTGGTCTAGTCCTGTTAGAATTTTATAGGTTTCTATAAGATCCCCCTTCATTCTTCTGAACTCCAGCAAATATAATCCTAATCCATTCAATCTCTCCTCATATGTCAGTCCTGCCATCCCAGGAATCATTTGGGTAAACCTTCGCTGCGCTCCCTCTACAGCAAGTACATCCTTCCTCAGATAAGGAGACCAAAACTTCACACAATATTCCAGGTGTGGTCTCACCAAGGCCCTGTACAATTGCAGCAAGACATCACTGTTCCTGTACTTGAATCCTCTGGCTATGAAGGCCAACATTCATTTACGGGGTGTGGCCTTCGCTGACTGGGCCAGCATTTATTGCCCATCCCTAGTTGCCCATGAGAAGGCGGTGGTGAGCTACCTTCTTGAACCGCCGCAGTCCATGTGGTGTAGGTACACCCACAGTGCTGTTATGAAGGGAGTTCCAGGATTTTGACCCAGCGACAGTGAAGGATCGGCGATGTCTTTCCGAGTCAGGATGGTGAGTTACTTGGAGGGGAACATCCAGGTGATGGTGTTCCCATCTATCTGCTGCCCTTGTCCTTCTAGGTGGTAGTGATTGTGGGTTTGGAAGGTGCTGTCGAAGGAGCTTTGGTGAATTCCTGCAGTACATCTTGTAGATGGTACACTGCTGCTACTGTGCGTCGGTGGTGGAGGGAGTGAATGTTTGTGGATGTGGTGCCAATCAAGCGAGCTGCTTTGTCCTGGATGATGTCCAGCTTCTTGAGTGTTGTGGGAGCTGCACTCATCCAGGCAAGTGGGGAGTATTCCACCACACTCTCGACTTGTGCCTTGTAGATGGTGGACAGGCTCTGGGGAGTCAGGAGGTGAGTTACTTGTCGCACTATTCCTAGCCTCTGACCTGCTCTTGTAGCCACAGTATTTATATGGCTTGTCCTGTTCTGTTTCTGGTCAATGATAACCCCCAGGATGTTGATACTGGGGGATTCAGTGATGATAATGCCATTGAATGTCAAGGGGCGATGGTTGGAATCTCTCTTGTTGGAGATGGTCATTGCCTGACACTTGTGTGGCTTGGATGTTACTTGCCACTTGTCAGCCCAAGCCTGGATATTGCCCAGGTCTTGCCGCATTTGGACATGGACTGCTTCAGTGTCTGAGGAGTCACGAATGGTGCTGAACATTGTACAATCATCAGCGAACATCCCCACTTCTGACCTTATGATGGAAGGTCATTGATGAAGCAGCTGAAAATGGTTGGGCCTAGGACACTACCCTGAGGAACTGCTGCAGTGATTTCCTGCAGCTGAGATGACTGACCTCCAACAACCACAGCCATCTTCCTTTGTGCTAGGTATAACTCCAACCAGTGAAGAGTTTTCCCCCTGATTCCTGACTCTAGTTTTGCTAGGGCTCCTTGATGCCACACTCGGTCAAATAATACCCTGATGTCAAGGGCAGTCACTCTTACCTCACCACACATAACTTTGTTGCTACTGTCACACAAAAACAATACATAACACTGATGAAATGAAAGAACGTCACCCGTTAAAACCCCATCCTGTGCTCAAGGTGCCTTAAACTTACATTTGCGAGTGCTGCGAGTCTTGGTGCCCCCTCACCTTCCTTGCTGGCAGTGGTATTGGAGGCAGATTACTGACTCTGCTGTTGTGTCAGCCCTGATGACCTTGGTGGTTGTCCTCTGGCCGGCAGGGCCTGAGCAGGCGAAGGGTGCGATCAGTGACATAGCTGGGCATTCCTCAGTCGCTGCGGCCACATCAGATGCTACAGTCACTGGCAGAGGGGGGTGGAGGGGCTGCTGCCCTCGTCTGCAGCGCTATGAGAGGAGCCCACAGAGACAACAGACAACTCGTCCACCAGCGTGAGGTACATCTGGACCGCCATACTCACCATTGATGGATGGGCACCTAGCAGAGAGACTAGGTGCCTCATCCATCTCTCACATGGTCACTGCCAGTTTGTGGGCTTGCAGGTCCGAGCTTGGCCCCAGGAACCCCTACTTCTGCTCCTGGAGCTGCCTCTCAGATGGAGTCGCCACTCTCAGAATGTGATGCTTGGTGGTCAGGGTCAATGCAGTGCTCAAACTCTTCATGGACTCCTCCATGACAGAGACCATGACACACAGACTCTAAGGGATCTCTGCCAGATCTTCCTGCGCATCCTGCTGGATATCCAGCATCTGCCACTTGATGAACGAATCCGGAGGCTCATCACATGCCTCAGACTCAGCATCATCATGGTCTCCAGCAGTACTCTGACAGCTGGCCTCCCTAGGCACAATCTGCTTCCGCCAGCTCCTCATGCGAGTGTGCCACACCCTCCCACAGTGCACTACCTTCTGAGCCGACGAACTAATGTCCACCGATGTGCTTGTATCTGCGCAGGTGCCTGGTAGCAAGGGAGGGTGTGAAGCTGGTGGATCTGTCTGCGGCTCCTCCTCCGGTGTCAAGGAAGGGTCCTTAGGGTTTCGGCAGCCTCTGGAGGATGGGCCATATGACGGAGGAAGACAATACGTCAGTATTATCAATCATCACATGTTCTATGCCACCAAGGCTAGCGGCCACATCTCCCAGCCTTGGCCAGCGCAGGTATATATGCCTTTTGTCACTCTGATTCTTATACCCCTGAGCGTCATGAAGGACAGCCACCCTTCATGACATCTCCACACAGTACTATGCCAACTCGGTACTCACCCTTGCCAAGTGGAGAAGATCATTAAACCATTTGCAGCATTGGATCCAGAAGCGACGCACTACTTCATGCTCACTGACCTGGGCTGCCACTTCTGACCAGGCCTTCTTTTTCTGCTGTGGTGGCCTCTTCTTGCCATCCCGCAGCATCAGAATGTCCCGGCAGGCACTCTCTACCTCCACCAGAGTGTGCAGGCACTTGCCCGAGAACCGGGGTGACAGAGTACCCACCGGGATTGCCCTCCATTCTTGCATGCCCAGTGAATGCTGAGGCCATAACTCCTGCATATTTCAATAGTCGCTCCAAGACAGCTCCCTGAGGCTCCTCAAAAGCTCTTGGTAGCCTTCAGGGAGCTGCCTCTGCTGTTTTTAAATGCCCCGCCGGGTTCGCATTGGACCCGGCACCCACCACTCTCCCGCCCCTGTTGCCAGCATATCACCAATGTCCAGGCGCGTTTCATGCTGGCCGGCCCTTAATTGGCCAGCCAGCGTGACAACGTGTTCAGGATCCAATCTTGGCCAGAAGCAGAAATCTGTATTGGGGAAGGAGGGAACACCGCCACCTGGAAGCTCTCCTCCAAGCCACTCACCATCCTGACTTGGAAATATTTCACCATTCCTTCACTGTCACTGGGTCAAAATACTGGAATTCCCCTCCTAACAGCACTGTAGGTGTACCTACACCAGATGGACTGCAGCGGTTCAAGAAGACAGCTCACTACCGCCTTATCAAGGGCAATCAGCGATAAGCAATAAATGCTGACCCAGCCAGCAATGCCCACTTCCCATGAATGAATATTAAAAAAATTCTAGATCCCAGAGTGTTGAAAAACGTAGCTATGGAGATAGCGGATGCATCGGTGATCATCTTCCAAAATTCTGTAGGTTCTGGAACAGTCCCTGCAGATTGAAAAGTAGCAAATGTCACCCCATTATTTAAGAAGATAGGGAGAGATAAAAGAGGGAACGACAGTCCTATTAGCCTTAGGTCAGTAGTAGGGAAACTGCTAGAATCTACTATAAAGGATGTGATAAATGGACACTTGGATAATAATGATCTGATTTGGTATTGTCAGCATGGATTTATGAATGGGCGATCGTGTTTGATGAACCTGGTAGAGTTTTTGAAGATATTACTAACAGAATTCACAAAAGGAGTCGGTTGGCATAGTATACTTGGATTTTCAGATGACTTTGCTAAAGTCCCCCACAGGAGGTTGGTTAGCAAAATTAAAGTGCATGGGATAGAAGGTAATATACTAGAATGGATTAAGGATTGGTTTAAAAAGACCATAAGACGTAGGAGCAGAAGTAGGCCATTCGGCCCATCAAGTCTGCTCCTCCATTCAATGAGATCAGGCTGATCTGCTAATCCTCAACTCCACTTTCCTGCCTTTTCCCCATAACCCTTGATTCCCTGACTGATTAAAAATCGACCCAGCCTCTACAGCCCTCTGTGGTAAAGAATTCCACAGATTAGCTACCCTCAGAAGAATTTTCTCCTCATCTCTGTTTTAAATAGCGATCCCTTACTCTGAGATTATGCCCTCTGGTCCTTGTCTCTCCCACAAGGGGAAACAACCTCTCAGCATCTACCCTGTCAAGACCCCTAAGAATTTTTTGTTTCAATAACGTCACCTCTCATTCTTCTAAATTCCAATGAGTACAGGCCCACCCTACTCAACCCCTCCTCATAAGAATGTCCCTCCATACCCGGTATCAACCTAGTGAACCTTCTCTGGACTGCCTCCAATGCCAGTACATCTTTCCTTAGATAAGGGGACCAAAACTGTTCACAGTATCCTAGGTGTGGTCTAACTAGTGCCTTATATGGTTTTAGCAAGACTTCCCTATTTTTATACTCCATTTCCTTTGAAATAAAGGCCAGCATTCCATTTGCCTTTTCTATTACCTGCTGAACTTGTATGCTAGCCTTTTGGGATTCATGCATGAGGACCCCAAATCTGTCTGTGCTGCAGATTTCTCCATTTAAGTGATATTTATCTCCTCTATTCATCCTGCCAAAGTGCATAATCTCACATTTTCCCACATTATATTCCATCTGCCAAGTTTTTGCCCATTCACTTAACTTGTCCATATCCCTCTGTAAGACTCTTTGTGTCATTCTCACCACTTGCCTTCCCACCTACCTTTGTGTCATCTGCAAATTTGGCGATAGTACATTCATTTCACTCATCCAAGTCATTAATATACATTGTAAATAATTGTGGCCCCATCACTGATCCCTGTGGCACTCCACTAGTTACAGGTTGCCATCCTGAAAATGCCCCGCCATATCCCAACTCTCTGTCTTCTATTAGTTAGCCAATCCTCTATCTATGCTAATATACTACCCCCAACACCATGGGCTCTATCTTATTAAGTAGCCTTATGTGCGGTACCTTATAGAACGCCTTTTGGAAATCAAAATATATTACATCTACTGGTTCCCCTTTATCCATCTTGCTTGTTACCTCCTCAAAAATTCTAATAAATTTGTCAGGCATGATTTCCCCTTCATGAAGCCATGCTGACTCTGCTTGATTAAATCATGCATTTCCAAATGTTCTGCTATTACATCCTTAATAATAGACTCTAACATATTCCCAATGACGGATGTTAAGCTAACTGGCCTATAGCTACCTGTTTTTTGTCTCCCTTTTTGAACAAGAGTGTTACATGGGCAGTTTTCCAATCCTCTGGGACTTTTCCAGAATCTAAGCATTCATGGAAGATTACTACCAGTGCATCCACTATCTCTGCAGCTACTTCCTTTAATATCCTAGGATGCAGCCCATCAGGTCCAGGTGACTTATCAGCCTTTAGCCCCATTAGTTTCCCTAGTACATTTTCTCTAGAGACAGTTATTGTATTTAACAGAGGGTAGGAATGAATAGGTCATTCTCGCGTTGGCAGGCTGTGACTAGTGAGGTACTGCAAGGATCAGTACTTGGGCCTCAGCTGTTCACAATATATATCAATGATTTGGGTGTGGGGACTAAATGTAATATTTCCAAGTTTGCAGACAACTCAAAGCTAGGTGGGAATATGTGTTGTGAGGAAGATGCAAAGCGGCGTCAAGGGGATTTGGATAGACTTAGTGAGTGGGCAATAGCATGGCAGATGGAATATAATGTGGAAAAATGCGAGGTTATCCACTTTGGTAGGAGGAACAGATATGCAGGGTATTTCTTAAATGATATGAGATTAGAAAGTATAGATGTACAAAGGGACCTGGGTGTCCTTGTCAATGAAAGCTAACATGCAGGTGCAGCAAGCAATTAGGAAGGTTAGCCTTTATTGCAAGAGGATTTGAGTACAGGATTAGAGGAATCTTGCTTCAATTGTGCAGGACCTTGGTTAGACCGCATGTGGAGTGTTGTGTACAGTTTTGATTCCCTTACCTTAGGAAGGATATCATTGCCATAGAGGAAGTGCAACGAAGGTTCACCAGACTTGGGCCCTATCGGTACTAAATTGATGGAGCTGCGGGCTGGCAAGTCTCTGGGTCCCAATGGACTACTTCCTAGGGTCTTAAAAGAAGTGGCTAATGAGGTAATCAATGTGCTGGTGTTGTTTTTCCAAAATTCGCTAGATTCTGGAAAGATTCCATCAGATTGGGAAGTAGCAAATATATCCCCTCTATTCAAGAAGGGAGGGAGGCAGAAAACAGGAAACTATAGGCCAGTTAGCTTCATGTCTGTCATGGGGAAGTTATTAGAATTAATCATTAAGGAGGTTAAAGCTGGGCACTTAGATGAGCTCAAGGCAATTGGGAAGAGTCAGCATGATTTTGTGAAAGGAAAGTCATGTTTAACCAATTTATTGGAGTTTTTTAAGGAGTAGCATGCGTAGTAATTAAAGGGGAGCTTGCAGACGTACTGTGCTTGGATTCCCAGAAGGCATTTGTTAAGGTGCCACATCAAAGGTTATTATGGAAAATAAAAGCACACGGTGTAGGGGTAACATATTAGCATGGATAGAAGATTGGCTGGCTGACAAAGCAGCGTGTATGCATAAATGGGTCTTTTTCAGATTGGCAGGATGTGACAAGTGGCATCCCACAGGTCTGTACTGGGACCTCAACTTTTTACGATTTACATCAACGACTTAGATGAGGGGAGTGAAGACCTGGCAAATGGAGTTTAATGTGGGAAAATGTGAAGTTGTTCACTTTGGCATGAAGAACAAAAAAGCAGAGTATTACTTAAATGGAGAATAGCTGAATAATTTTGAGATGCAGAGGGATATAGGTGTTCTCATACATGAGTCACAAAAAGTTAGTATGTAGGTACAGCAAGTAATTAAGAAAGCTAATGGAAAGCTATCGTTTATTATGAGAGGCATTGAATATAAAAGTAAGAATGTTATGCTTCAGTTATACAGGGCATTGGAGAGACTGCACCTCAAATACTGTGTGCAGTTTCAGTCTCCTTATTTAAGGAAGGGTGTAAATGCATTGGAGGCGGTTCAAAGGAGGTTTACTAGATTGATACCTGGAATGAGTGCGTTGTCTTATAAGGAAAGGTTGGACAGACTGGGCTTGTTTCCACTGGAGTTTAGAAGAGTGAGGGGTGATTTGACTGAAGTATACAGGATCCTGAACGGCCTTGACAAGATGGACGTTGAAAGGTTGTTTCCTCTAGTGCGCGAGTCCCAAACTAGGGGGCACTGTTTTAAAATTAGAACAGAGATGAGGAGAAATTTTTTCTCTCAGAGGCTTTTGCGACTTTGGAATTCTCTGCCTCAGAAGGTGGTGGAGGCGGGGTCATTGAATATTTTTAAGGCAGAGGTAGATAGATTCTTGTTAGGCAAGGGAATCAAAGGCTATCGGGGTTAGATGGGAATGTGGAAATCGAAACACAAGATCAGCCAAGGTATACATCAAGGTCCCTCTGTCCCTGCCCCTCCTGTAGAGGCTTTCCCTTTATTTTATACAGTCTCACCATATCTTTCCTGCCATGATCTTATTGAATGACGGACCAGGCTCGAGGTGCCGAATGGTCTACTCCTGTTCCTATTTCTTATGTTCTTATGAAAAGAGGCTGGCAGTGAACTTAAAAGGGAATCCCAAGGTCTTCTATAAGTATGTAAATAATAAAAAGGCGGTAAAAGAAAGAGTTGGGCCGATTAGGGACAGAAAAGGTGACTTGCATGTGGAGGCTGGAGAAATAGCGGAGGTGTTGAATGAGTACTTTGCATTTGTCTTTACAAAGGAAGAACTTGCTACCCAGGACAAGGTGAGAGAGGAGGTAACTGGTACACCAGAACAACTTACAATCGAGAGGAAGGAGGTGTTGGAAAGGCTATCTTTACTTAAAGTAGATAAGGTACAAGGAATGGATGAGATGCATCCAAGGGTACTGAGGGAGGTGAGAGTGGAAATTGCAGAGACACTAGTGATAATCTTCCAGTCTTTCATAGACACGGGGGAGGTGCCAGAGGTTTGGAGAACTGTGAATGTTACACCCTTGTTCACAAAGGGGTGCAAGGATAAAGCTGGCAACTACAGGCCAGTCAGTTTGACATCAGTGCTAGGGAAACTTCTGGAAACTATAGTACGGGATAAGATCAATAATCACTTAGACATGTGCAGGATAATTAAGGAAAGCCAACATGAATTCATCAAGGAAAAATCATGCTTAGCTAACTTGGAGTTGTTTGAGGAGTTAACAGAGAAGGTTGATAAAGGAAATGCTGTTGATGTGATGTATATGGATTTTCAAAAGCCATTCGATACAGTGCCACACAACAGACTTGTGAGCAAAATTCTAGCTCATGGAATAAAAGAGAAAGTAGGCACTTGGATAAGAAATTGGCTGTGACAGGAAACAGAGTAATGATAAATGGTTGTTTTTCAGATTGGAGGAAGGTTTCTCGTGGAGTTCCTCAGGGTTCAGTGTTGGGACACTTGCTCTTCCTGATATATATTAATGACCTTGACGGTAGTGTGCAGGGTATGATTTCAAAATTTGCAGATGATATGAAGATTGGAAATGTTGTCAGCTGTGATGGGGATAGCCTTGAGCTTCAAAAGGACATAGACATAATTTATTTAGCCACCTAGACATGTTGGTGAGTTGGGCAGACAAGTGGCAGATGAAGTTCAATGCAGAGAAGTGTCAGGTGATTCGTTTTGGCAGGAAAGATATGGTGAGACTGTATAAAATAAAGGGAAAGCCTCTACAGGAGGGGCAGGGACAGAGGGACCTTGATGTATACATTCATAGGTCATTGAAGATGACAGGGGGTGTTGGGAAAGCAGTTAATATAGCATATAGTATCTTAGGCTTTATTAATAGGGGCATTGAGTACATGAATAAGGAGGTTATGTTGAACTTGTATAAGACACTAGTTAGGCCTCATCTGGAGTACTGTGTCCAGTTCTGGGCGCCATACTTGTGGAAAGATGTGAAGGCATTGAAGAGAGTAAAGAGGAGATTCACAAGAATGATTCCCGGGATGAAAAACTGTAGCTATGAGGAAAGATTAGAGAGTTAGGGACACTTTTTCTCAGAGAAAAGGTTGAGAGGGGTCTTGATAGAGGCATTCAAGATCCTGAGGGCCATGGACAGGATAAATAGGAGAACCTGTTCCCACTCAAGAGAGCATCAAGAACTAGAGGGCACAGATTCAAAATAATTGGCAAAAGAAGTAAATGTGATGCAAGGAAAAATTTCTTCACCCAGAGGGTGGTTGGAGTCTAGAACAAATTTCCTGAAAGAGTGGTAGAGGCAGGTTTGATCGAGATATTCAAAAGGGGATTGGGTTGCTACCTGAAAAGAGAGAATGTGCAAGGTTACAGGGACAAGGCAGGAGAGTGGGACTAGGTGGAATGCTCTTTCAGAGAGCCAGTGCAGGCTTAATGGGCTGAATGGCCTCCCGCACTGTAAAGATTCTGTGATACTGTGAAGTGGATGATCACCCATGATTGTACTGAATGGTGGAACAGGCTCTATGGGCTGAATGGCCTACTCCTGCTCCTCTGTTCCTGTCTCCTTTTCACCATAACAATCCCTCCACACCTCTATTCCCCACCAGGATGGCTTGAAGGACTCTCCGGTTCTTGAACAAAGGCTCAATCAGTCTTCATCCAGCACCACCCTCTTCTGCCTGGCTGAACTTATTCTCACATTGAGTAACTCCTTTGACTCCACTCACTTCCTTCACAAAATGTGTTGCCATAGGTACTTACATGAGCCCTAGTTATGCCTGCCTTTTTGTGGGATAAGTGAAACATTCTTTATGCCAGGACCCCTCCCTCACTTTTTTTTCAAGTACATCGTTGACTGTATCAGTGCCACCTCCTGCTCTCACCCTGAACTGGAAAATGCCATTGACTTTTCTTTTAATTTTCACCCTTCTCTCACTTTTACATGCTCCATCTCTGACTCTTCCCTTCACTTCCTCAGTTTTTCAGTCTCCACTTCTGGGGATGGGCTATTGGCTAATATTGACTAGAAGGTCAGACTCCTAAAACTACCCTGAATGCACTTCCTCACACCATGTTTCCTTTAAGAGCTCCATTCCATTCTCCCGGTTTCTCTCTGTTGCACCTGATCTGACAATGGAACTTTCCATACCAGAGCTTCAGTTTTGTCTTCCTTTTTCCTCAACAGAAATATCCCCACCTGCACAGCGGTTAACAGGACCCCTGAGCTTCCAGTCACCTGTCATACTAATTCTGCATTTTTATTCTACCTACCAAAGTGAATAATTCCACATTTCCACCACGTTAAAGTTAATCACTTAACTGGCCTATATTCTTTGCAGCCTCTTTGCATTTTTATCATAACTTATTTAGCCACCTCACTTTGTAAGAGGGAATTGGATTATTATCTGCAATGGAAGGACATACAGGGCCATGAGGAGTGGCAAGAGATGAACTGCTCCTTTGGAGAGGCATCACAGACATGATGAGCCAAATAGCCTCCTTCTGCGCTGTACCAATTTTGTGAATGTGTATTATCAGAAAACTTAGATATATTACACTCAATCACTGATAGTTATAATGTATCAGCTCTGGGATTATACTTGTAAATCTCTTGGGCAGAATTTTCTGCCTGTCAGGCGGGCGGGCCTGACCCAATCTCTGGCGGACGGGGAGCCGATCCCCGCCAGAGAAGCGGGCCCCGCCGTCATTTTACATGGGCGGGCCAATTAAGGCCCGACCAGCGTGACGTCCGGTGGGAAGCACAATGCGCTTCCTGTGCGGGCGGGAGGGGGATTCCCCAAAAGTGAGAGTGCGCTCTTTCGCACATGCGCACAAAAGAGCACACATCTCCCTGAGGCAAAGTGCTGCCTCAGGGAGATCGCTTACACTTTTAAAAATATGAAAAATAGAGAAAAAAAAATTCCCTTACATGTTCCCCTCATGTGACAATGTCACATGAGATGGGACATGTTCATTATTTACATAATAAGTTTATTAAACTTTTTAAAACCCTACATGAAACCTCATCCCGCCGGTGGATGAGGTTTCATGTTTTTTCTATTGCCCGCTGGGGCTCCTGGCCTGCCCGCCAACCTTAAGGTTGGACGGGCAGGTCCTTTAATTGTATAATTGATCCTACCAATGGCCTCAATTGGCCCTATACAAGTTTAACATAACCATTCTTTTTCAATTCTATTCCTTTGAAGTGAACCCCAATGTTGTGTTTGACTTTTTTACTGGCTTCATTAACTTAGATTTCTACTTTTAATGATTAATGTATCTGTATCCCTTGGCTCTTCGATCCCATCTGAACACTTATGTAACCTCCTTATCCTTGCTACCAAAATGTACCACCTCACAGTTATACTGAAATGTCATCCTGTATTTCATTGCAAATTACACTAACTTAGTAGGCACTAAGTAGTACCCAAGAAGCTATGTACATGGGAGCAGGTGATTACAAATGAGCATAAATTGTGGTAGATGGAGTTCAATGTGGAGAAATGTGAGATCTACTTAAAGAGGAAGGAAGGAACAGAAAAGTGTAATTAAGAATGCCAGATGGAAAAATGCAAACTACAGTGAAATAAGAAGGGAATTCCAAACAAAATCTAAAATAACTGGGCAAACAGGAGTCAATAGATCCACAGAGAGAAATCTTCCAACATGAAATGCATAGAGTGCAAAATACGCATATTCCTATGTGGCAAAACTGGGGCAGAAAGTATTGGGTACCTTGGATAAACAATTTAAAATTAAATTGAAACATAAAAGGGAAGTGCATGACAAGTATGGATAAGCAATACTAAAGAAAATCATGAGGAAAACTGTGTAATACGGATGTGAAGTGAGCCTCAGAGCTAACAGGGAACCTGAAAAAGGGCTAGAAGATAAGTAACAGAAAAATAACGGATTTTGTGCAAATATATAAAAGATGCATCACCTCGTATAAGGGAGAAATAAAAAACCGTAACTATAACATAGTTGGTGCAACATAAGTTGTGGAAAATCTCTTAAGAATCTAATATCCACAATGAAATTACTAAATATTTACAATTATATGGTTAGTCAAGGATGGACAACACTGATTTCTTAAATATCAGCTATGTTTAACAAATTTAACAAAAATGAGGTATAACAAATGCTTCCTTTGGATACAAAATCCTTGTAACTCTCAGGGATTTGTTTAACCTCATCCGCACTTTCAGGAGTGCTTCTGCAGGGATTATGGTTAGTTAAGATGGACAACGCTGATTTGTTAAATGTCAGCCATGTTTGATAAATTTAACAAAAATTAGGTGGATGTAATTTATATCTGGGCTCCGTGCGCATGCCACTGCCTGCAACAGAACTCTGTGCTCAGCCCAAGGGAACTTGCACACCAACTGAATTCTACCCCACACACTCATTTCCAAATCCCCCCATCTAAAATCCTGGCCAAGTCATACTTGTCTTTGAAGATTTGCTGTGCAATCTTCTGTTCCTTCTTCTTGCCTGAATCTTGCAGAGTGAAAAGCTTCTTTAATTGCTCCAAGGATACCTGGCAGGAGCCAGCCAGTTCCTTGGGCCTGTTCAACATGTTCTTCAGGTGAGAGTCTATGGGAGGCAGAGGCTTATCTGGTTGAAATGCTTTGTAATGAAGACCCTGTAAGAAATCACAAGAACTTTGTATTCCATCAGATATCCAAAAACAAGTTTGAAGCTTTTTAGTCTTTGCTGGACAAACACCAGTTGGTTAAATCTAACTAACAAATATAAACTCGATTATGCCTGGCTTTAACTTCATCATCTGAATGCAATGATCTCTCTAAATTTTCTTTGTGTGCAGCCTATTTCAATGCACGGTACCTTTGAAGAGTCTGAGCAAATGCAGTATCTTAAAGGGGACAGCTTGTGAGCATTCTTCATGATTGCTGGGGGCCTATGCACTTGTGCAGTTTAAAGCAATCATTGGTGAACGTTCCCTAAAGCGGACCTGACTACAGAACAACTGGGTTCTAAAGGATCTGAACCAAAGCATTAAGCTTTCATCAGAAATATGACAAATTAGCATTAGTCACTTTTTTTGTTTAACTGTACTGCTCGTTATTTTAATTTATCACTTTCAAAATCACATAAAATCAGTACAATTATAGCATTTAGATGAACAGCATGACTGTTTTGGGGGAGTGTGTCATATCTGTTAAGAGAGAGGGGAAGAGGGACTAGCTAGTGTTACGTTACCAAGTAATAGTAACAGAATTTTACCATTAACTGTTTGGAAATGGATTTTAATGTCACTGATAGCTCTAATGACTAAAACAATGTGTTTATTCCTGCTGATATCAGCTGGGCCACAACCACAAAACCATACAAGGAAGGGGATGAAGATTTCTGCCTAAATGGAAAATAACGAGGTCAAATCTTTTCTCTCAGAGGGTAGTGAGTGTTTGGAACTCCCTTCCTGAAAAGGCAGTGGAAGCAGAGTCTTTTTAAGGCAGAGGTAGATAGATTCTTGATAAACAAAGGGCTGAAAGGTTATCGGGGACGGCGGGAGTTACAATCAAATCAGCCATGATCTTAATGGATGGCAGAGCAGGCACGAGGGACCAACTAGCCTACTCCTGCTCCTAATTTAAATGTTCTTAAGTATATAATTTAAAAACTAACTTTAATAACTAACTAAACCACTGGAGAACACCCCAGACCCACTATTGGCTATTGTCCAGTGGCCTAATTTCTCTGTCCACCTCAACCGAGCAAGCTCACTCATCTTTCTGAAAGCCAGCCTGGTGTTTCTAGTGTTTGCACTGACTTTTTCACTTCTTAGAATTTTAAATCTTATATTACGATCACTACTCCTAAGGTGCTCTCCTACATTTAACTCATCTACACAATCTATTGCATTGCTCAAAAGCAGATGCAGCAACACCTCCACTCTGTCAGTTGATTAACATCCTGCTCAAGGAAAGAGTCCTGCATGCACTGCAGGAATCTTCTTTCTTTTACTCCACTTAGTCCCACACTGTGCCAATTGATTAGATAATTAAAATCTCCCAGAATGATTTATTCCTTCCTATTCTTCTCTCTAATGTTACTCCAGATTTCCTCTTCTGTTTTCTTCCCACAATTTGGAAAGGTGTGATACACACCAACTAGTGGAACATGACCTTTTTTAATCTTTCGAGCACCAACCACTTTGACTGTATCTTGCTCCTTCTCGACATCACTCTCTGTACAGCTTGTATTCCCTCTTTTATCAGAATTGCCAGTCCACCTCTATTCTTATTTTTTCTATCCCTCCTAATTAAATTAAATTCTGTAGCACTTTTAGATGTATTTTTTTCTTTTTATTGATTGGTTATTAATACATTACAACTCTGAACCTGCTTATTTTAAATATGACTTGATCTTGAAGCTCAACATTATATCTCGAGGATGTTCCACATGTCCTCCATTGAAGACTTTCTGAACAATGAATTTGCCTCTGTTGTTCCCTCATTTCTTTGAAGTTAGTCCTTTCCAAGTTGTGTGCCAGGCTCCTAATCTCTTGTTTACAAGTCACACCCACCGAGGTTTAGAACTTATTTTACCTGGAACAGCCGCTGAAAATGAGGATTGGGAACTCTACTGACTTTGAAGAGGTCTTCCATTTCTTCCCCATCATCCACCACCAAACTCATAGAGTTGATCAGAGCATCCACAGCTGATAACTGTTCCTCTGTTAGGCAAAAGAACCACCAGGGAGATGAGGATACTTTTTTATGTAGGAATGTATTGCTTGAAAGTGCAATGAAAGCAGATTCAATGGTAACTTTCAAAAGTGAATTAAACAAACACTTGAACGAAAAAAAACTTAGTGAAATGGGGCAATGTAACAAATTGGATAGCTCTTTCAAAGATGAATAATGGACCAAATGGCCTCCTCCTGTGCTGCATAGTTCTACAATTCATTCCATAATGAATTAACTTTCGGCAAGATCCAAGTCCAATTAGACTAACTGTACCAAACTTAACTCCCTCCGCAGATTAATACCTCAGTATTGAGTACCAAACAGAAAAGAACATTTCTATATTTGCTGAAAACAAGTCTCCCTGTTTAAAAAAAATCATCCTCAACATCCTGAAACATAAAGTTTAGAAATTGTTTCTTCACTAACACACGTAGGTTAGAATTCTCCTTCTAGCTCCATAGTTACCATATTTCTCAATACTGTCATCTTCTGACACTGTCCCATCTCCAAACTTCCTTTCCTCTCCAAAGTCCTTGAATTTGTTGCTGCCTCCCAAATTTCCATGTAGTAACCTCACCATTCAGGATTAAGTTCTTGCCTCAGCACTGAAATTTCCCTCGAAGTTACAACCTTTTACAGCAGTGAATTCAGGATTGTTCAATGACACCATCCTTTTCCCCTGTTCAGCTGGGTGAGACTGCTCGCATCTATTTTCATTCCTATCTATCCAGCCATAGCCAGAAAAACACCTGCAATGGCTTCTCTTCCCATTTACACCATCACATCTGGAATCCCCCAAGGATCCATCCTTGGCCCCCACCTATTTCTCGTGTACATATTGTCCAGCAGCAAAATCATCTGAAAACATGTCAGTTTCTATATGCTCACTGACAACACCCAGCCTACCGCACCACCACATTTCACGACCCATTCACTACCTCTGATTAGTCACAATACTTGTCTGACATCCAGTAATGGATGAGTAGAATTTCCTCCAATTAAATATTGATAAGACTCAACCCATCATCCCCATTTATGGTCTCTGCCACAAAATCCATTCCCTAGTCACTGACTCCATCCCTTTCCCGGGTCGCTGTCTGAGACTGAACCAGACTTTTCATAACTTCTGTTGAAGGGTCATGTGGACTCGAAACGTCGACCCTTTTCTTCTCCACCGATGCTGCCAGACCTGCTGAGTTTTTCCAGGTAATTCTGTTTTTGTTTTGGATTTCCAGCATCTGCAGTAGCTTTTTGTTTTTATTTTCATAACTTTGGTGTCCTATTTAACCCAGGATGAACTTCTAACTATATATCCTCTCCATCACCAAGACTGCCTACTTTCACCTCCCTAACATTACCCATCTCCACCTCTGTCTTGGAACATATTCATATGAGGGCTCTGGACAGAGCAGATAGGGAGGAGCTGTTCCCATTGCAGAAGGTTCGAGAACCAAAGGACACAGATTTAAGGTAATTGGAGAAAGAAGCAATGGCGACATGAGGAAAAACTTTTCACATAGCAAGTGGTTAGGATCTGAAATGCACCACCTAAGAGTGTGGTGGAGGCTGATTCAATTGGGGCATTCAAAAGGGAACTGGATCATTATCTGAAACAGAAAAAATAGGCAGAGTTACGGGGAAAAGGCCAGGGACTGGCAATAAGTGAATTCCTCCTGCAGAGGGCCTGCGCAGTCATGATGGGCCAAATCACCACCTTCTGTTAATTGTAAAGATTAAGGCTTAATGTATACAGGTGGGGACGACTCATTGCATAATTGCTTCTGCACATATAAAGAGACACTTGCCCCTTTAAGGGGCTGTTAATTAGTTTGTTTGATTATTAGTTTATTTTATTTTTCTACTCAAAAGAGTATAAAGAGACACTTGCTTTATTTGTTTAACATACTTTCAAAAGAGTATAAAGAGACACTGGTCGTGATTGTAGAACTTGGAGCTAGACATTTGTAATTTTTCACTTCATGAATATATCTAAAACTGAGCAAAGATTGACTTCTGGCCTCCTCCTTCACCAGAGAGGTTTAGCAAATATTCTATGGGAAAAATTTCCCCCCTGTTTTTGGTGGGTGGGCAGGAGTGGGTAGGCACACTTCCTATCGGCGCCCCCAATTGAGGGCGCGCCGCCATTTTACGTGGGCAGGCCAATTAAGGTCCTCCCAGCGTGATGACCGCCAGGAAGCGCTATGCGCTCCCTGTGCGGGTGGGGGGCTTGCGCACAAAAGAGTGCACTCATCTCCCTGAGGCTAAGTGCTGCCTCAGGGAGATTGGCACCAAATTTAAAAATGGTAAAGGTGCAAGAACAAAATTTCCCTGACATGTCCTCTCATGTGACACTGTCACATGAGTTGGGACATGTCCATCACTTTAAATCAAACATTTATTAAATTTTTAAAAACCCTCATGAAACGTCATCCTACCTGTGGATGAGGTTTCATGCTTTTTCTGAAACCCGCCAGGGCTCCAGGCCTGCCCGCTAACCCTAAGGTTGGATGGGCAGGTCCATTAATAGGCCGTTGACAGGTCGGCGGGCGTGCAGCTGATTCAGCTGCGCCCCTACTGACCGGAAAATTGAAATGACACGGGGTGACGTCAGGACTTCCCACCCGACCCCCAGTTTGCCGACCTAAAGATCCTGCCCTATGATTCTATGAGCTGCTCAAACCTCAGCCACACTTTTATTCCCTTTAAGTTCGATTATTCCAAGGCTCTTCCAGCTGGTTTCCAATCTATCCATAAACTTGAGTTTATCCAAAACTCTACTGCCCATATCCAGACTTACCCCAAGTTCTGCTCACCCATCATTCCATGCTTATTGATTTATATTGGCTCTAGGTCTAGCAGCAGTTAAAACTAAAAATGTTCATCCTTGTTTTCAAATCCATTCATGACCTCCTCCTTCCCTATCTCTATAACCTCCTCCAGACCCACAACTCGAGTTCTCCGCATTCCTCCAATTCTGGTTTCATGTGCCTCACCCAGTCCTTTCGCTTCACCATTCTTCAGCTGCCTTTGTCCCAAGTACTGGAATCCCTCCTAAACCTCTCCGCATCCCTATGTTCTCCTTTAAGGCATAAGAACGTAAGAAACAGGAGCAGGATTAGGCCACTCGGCCCTTCAAACTGCTCCACCATTCGATACAATTGTTGTTGATCTATCACAACTCCACCCTTTTGCACTATCTCAATGTCCCTTAAATCTCTTAATATCCAAAATATACCGGTCACTGCCTTGACACAGCCTTCTGGGCTAGAGAATTCCAAAGATCCAAAATTTTTTGAGTGAGGATATTTCTCATCTCTGTCCTAAATGGCCAACCCAATATTCTGACACTGCGACTCCTTGCTCTAGATTCCCCAGCACGGAGAAGCATCATCCCAGCATCTACCCTATCAAGCCCTTGCAAAATCTTATGTTTCAATTAGATCACCTCACATTCTTCTAAACTCTAGCTAATAAAGACCCAATCTGCTCAGTATCTCCTTACAGTACAGTAGCACGAAGTCCAACTTTACGGAGTACTGCTTTGACAGAGTACAGACTTAACTCAGGGAATTTATCGCAGTGTGGGAAGTGATACTAACTTAGTCTTTTACTGAACAACAAGAATTGGTCTGAGAGAGGCAGTGAGAGACAATGAAACCCAAGGGCTGTAGTCCAAAGCATTCATCAGGTAAGCAAGTGGGTGATTGGCTGGTGAGTTTTAAAGTTTCTTTTTTCTCTAAAGTAGGTTAGTTGTTTAAGCTAGGACCAGGCAAGTATAAGCACTGTACTAAGTACCTGATATGGCTACAAATAATCATTGAATGAAGACTTTAACTCATTAAATACTGGTAAATGAAATAAGGCTACTCTAAGTATAAGAAGGTCATGTGGTGCAGTGTGTACTGTCCTTGTAGACAGCCAGAAGGTCCGGGTTCAATTCCCACTCCGGGACTTGATGACCATGTGATTATCAACCTGTAATCCTTCCAATAAGTCTATGGCAGATGATAAGAGTGGGAGAGTCTCCTGGTTAGCCATACCCCTCCTCACCTAACTCCCTGGTATGCACTCAGTCACAAGCTGCACTAAAGACCCCTGTATTTATACTAACCGAATTGCAGCTACAGAAGCCAGATTAAGCCAGTTAGCTAATTAACTACTCAGCTACTCTCAGTAGAGAATGTTTACCCTGCCTAAGGCTGGAAGAAACTTACTCTACTTACACAGTACTTACTGCTAACTACAGGTAAGACTAGATTTTTCAAGAACAAGATTAATTTTAAACTCCCCAACTCATCAAACTCCCAGGTATCCATTCAGTCACAAGTTGCACTCGTTGGGCATTGCTGGCTAGGCCAGCATTTTTATTGCCCATCCCTTATTGACCTTGAGAAGGTGGTGGTGAGCCACCTCCTTGAACTGCTGCAGTCCATTTAATGTAGATACACCCACAGTGCTGTTTGGGAGAGAGTTCCAAGATTTTGACCCAGCAACAGTGAAACAATGACGATATAGTTCCAAATCAGGATGATGTGTGGCTTGGAGGGGAACTTGCAGGTAGTGGTATTCCCATGCATCTGCTGCCCGTGTCCTTCCAGGTGATAAAGGTCACAGATTTGGAAGGTGCTGTTGAAGGAGCCTTGGTGAGTTGCTGCAATGCATCTTGTAGACACTGCTGCCACTGTGCATTGGCGGTGGAAGGAGTGGATGTTGGAGGTGGTGGACTGGGTGCCAATCAAGCAGGCTGCTTTGTCTTGCATAGTGTCGAGTTCCTTGACTGTTGATGGAGCTGCACTCATCGAGGCAAGTGAAAAGTATTCCATCACACTCCTGACTTGTGCCTTGTAGATGGTGGGCAGGATTTGGGGAGTCAGGAGGTGAGTTACTCACTGCAGAATTCCCAGCCTCTGACCTGCTCTTGTAGCCAAAGTATTCATATGGCTGGTCCAGTTCAGTTTCTGGTCAATGGTAATCTCCATGATGTTGATAGTGTGGGGGATTCGGCAATGATAATGCCATTGAATGTCACGGGGAGATGGTTGGATTTTTTCTTGCTGGAGTTGGTCATTGCCTGGCACTTGTGTGGCATGAATATCACTTGCCAGTTACCAGCCCAATGTTGTCCAGGACTTGCTGCATATGGGCATATGGCTCGAGGAGCTTCAACTCAGAGTAATTGGGCTGGAGGCTGAGCTGCAACCACAGCGACACATCAGGGAAGGGGAAAGTTACCTGGATGTTTTATATCAGGAGACAGTCACACCCCTTAGGATAGGATCTTCTGATTTGGTCTGTGGTCAGGTACAGGAGAGTGTGACTGCAAGTGAGGCTGGTAAGGGGACCCAGAGGGCAGGAGTGCAGGACCCTTTGCAATTTTCCAGCAGTTTTGAGGTTCTCTCAGCTTGTTTGGATGAGAGTGGGGGCTGCAGGATGGATGAGCTGACTAACCATGGCACCATGGTACAAGAAGCCATTCAAGTGGGGGAGAGCAAAAAGCAATGTAATGGTATTAGGGAACAGTATATTAAGGGAATTGACACTGTTCAGCAAAGAGTGAGAGTCTAGGAGGTTGTGCTGCCTTCCCGGCACCAGGGTTCGGGACACCTGCTCAGGGCTGGAGAGGAACTTGTAGTGGAAGGGGGAAGATCCAGTCGCATGGTACATATAGGTAGCAATGCCATAGGCAGGATAAGGAAAGGGGTCCTGCATAGTCATTATAAGGAACTAGGCACCAAATTAAGCAAAACCTCAAAGTTAATAATCTCTGGATTATTACCTGAGCCACATACAAATTGCCATAGAGAAAATAAGATTAGAGAAATAAATGCGTGGCTCAAAGACTGGTGTTGTAGAAATGGGTTTCAGTTTGTGGGGCATTGGCACCAGTACTGGGCAAAGTGGGAGCTGTACCATTGGGATGGTTTACACCTGGACCATGCTGGGACCAGTGTTCTAGCGAACTATATAATTAGGGAAGTAGTGAGGATTTTAAACTAAATTGTGGAGGCAAGGGATCAAATTTGGGAAGATGTGGTAAATCAAAGAGTTGAGACAAGGCAAGAGAGAAAGGTACTAATATGGGAAATGATGAACAGACTGTGACAGGAAGGGGTAGAGGGTACAATTCTGAAAGTAAATCAGAAGATTTAGAGGTTACAAAAATAATAAAAGGACAAAATTAAAGTCTCTGTATCCAAATGCACTTAGCATTCAAAGCAAAACAGAGCTCAAATAGAAATAAATAAGTACGATCTATTAGCCATTACAGAGATATGGTTGTAGGATGACATAGATTCAGACCTGAATATTGAAGGGTACATGACATTTAGGAAGGACAGGAAACTAGGAAAAGGCAGAGGGATGGTTCTGCTAATTAATGATAGTATTAGCACAATAGAGAGGGATGATCTAAGTTCAGGAAACCAGAATGTAGAAGTGGTTTGGGTAGAGGTGAGAAATGATGAAGGCAAAAACTCATTTGTAGGAGCGGTGTACAGTCCCCCTTAACAGTAACATGGTAGGATGGAGTATAAAGGAAGAAATAATGGGAGCTTGTCAGGAAGGCATGGCGATAATCATGGGGAATTTTAATCTACATATAGACTGGAAAAGTCAGATGGGTAAAGGTAGCCTAGATGAGGAGTTCAAAGAATGTTTTCAGGATAGTTTCTTAGAACAGCATGTTCTGGGGTCAACCAGAGAGCAGGCTATGTTAAACCTGGTATTGTGCCAGAAGATAGGATGAATTAATGACCTCATAGTGAAGGCACCCCCCGGAATAATACCTGGAATGGGAGGACTGTCTTATGAGGAAAGGTTGAACAGGCTAGGCTAAACTGGAGTTTAGAACAGTAAGGGGCAACTTAATTGAAACATATAAGATCCTGAGCGGTCTTGACAGGGTGGATGTGGAAAGAATGTTGCCTGTTGTGGGAGAATCTAGAACTAGGGGTCACTGTTTAAAAATAAGGGGTCATCCATTTAAAAAGGAGATCAGTGGAAATGTTTTCTCTCACAGGGTCAAGAGTCTTTGGAACTCTCTCCCTCAAAATGCGGTGGAAGCAGAGTTTTTGAATATTTTTAAGGTAGAGCTAAATAGATTCTTGATAAGCAAGGGGGTGAAAGGTTATCAGGGTTAGGTGGGAATGTGAAGTTGAGGTTACAATCAGACCATCTATGATCTTACTGAATGGCAGAGCAGGCTACAGGGGCTGAGTGGCCTACTCTTGCTCCTAATTCATATATGTTCATATGGATGTACGTCCACATCTGTGAAAGAATGAAACATTGGATGACTTGCAAAATTGATTTTTGCCATTAGAACAACACAGGCGAGTAATGGAAGGGGTCATCAACAGTGCTATCAAGCGGCACTTGCTTAGCAATAACCTGTTCACTGGTTATATGTTTAAAGTTCTGCAGACAGGATAGGTGCGACAGGATAGATTGAATCAGACTGTTAGAACAGAAGAAATAGTAGTAGGCCATATGAATCCTTGTGCCTCCTCTGCCATTTAATGAGATCATGGTTGATCTTTGACCTCAATGCCACTTTCTTGCCTGATCCTCGCATCCCTTTCTTCTTTTCTCTCTCTCTTCATATAGCAT
Source organism: Cetorhinus maximus (assembly GCF_964194155.1). Lineage (NCBI taxonomy): Eukaryota > Metazoa > Chordata > Chondrichthyes > Lamniformes > Cetorhinidae > Cetorhinus > Cetorhinus maximus. The sequence goes on from NC_135889.1 coordinate 128,845,761, forward strand.
CTCCGGTGTCTGAACATTGCTAATCATGGTTCTCCACCCGTCTCTATGCCATGATATCACAATGGGACAATCGAAGAGGTAGTTCTCAAGAACTACCTCAGAATGGAGACAGAATCCATGGCATCAGCGTTATTAAGCACCAAACTCTGAGCTAACCAGACCCCCAATTCCCTCAGAGTCCAAAAATCACAGAATCGTTACAGCGCAAGGGGCCATTCAGCCCATCATGTCAGCACCGGCTCTCCGGATGAACATCTCACCCATGCTATTCTCCTGCCTTCTCCCTGTAACCCTGCAGATTGTTTCTATTCATCTAATTCATTCTTGAATGCCTCGATTGAACCTGCCTCCACCACACTCTCAGGCAGTGCATTCCAGATCCTAACTACTGGCTGTGTGAAAAAGTTTTTTCTCATATCACTTTTGTTTCTTTTGCAGATTACTTTAAATCTGTGTCCTCTCATTCTCTATCTTTTCATGAATGGGAACAGTTTCCCAGTCCACTCTGTCCAAGCCCCTCATGATTTTGAATACTTCTATTAAATCTCCTCTCAGCCTTCTTTTCTCCAAGGAAAACAGTCCAACTTCTCCAATCTATCTTCATGACTGAAATTTCTCATCCCTAGAACCATTCTCGTAAACCTCTTTTGCACTCTCTCCAATGCCTTCACATCCTTCCTAAAATACAGGGCCCAGAACTGGGTGCAATACTCCAGCTGGGGTCTAACTAGTGCCTTATACAACTTCAACATAACCTCCTTGCTCTTGTACACTATGTCCCTATTAATAAAGCATAGAATACTGTACATTTTATTAATCAACTACTCTCTCAACCTGTTCTGCCACCTTTAATGACTTATGCACTTATACACCCAGGTACCCCTGCTCCTGCAACCCATTTAGAGTAGCACCCTTTATCTTACACTGTCTCTCCATGTTCTTCTTACCAAAATATATCACTTCACATTTCTCAGCACTGAACTGTCATCTGCCACCTATCCACCCATTCCATCAACTTGTCTATGTCTTTTGAAATTCCACACTGTCCTCCCCACAGTTTACAATGCTTCCAAGTTTTGAATCGTCTGCAAATTTTGAAATTATTCCCTGTCCACCAAGGTCTGGGTCATTAATATACATCAGGAAAAGCAAGGGTCCCAACACTAACCTGTCGGGAACTCCACTACAAACCTTTCTCCAGCCCAAAAAACATCCATTAACCATTACTCTGTGTTTCCTGTCACTCAGCCAATTTTGTATCCATGTTTTTACTATCCTTTTTATTCCATGAGCTATAACTTTTCTCACAAGTCTGTTATGCGGCACGGTATCAAATGCCTTTTGGAAGCCATGTACACCACATCAACAGCATTGCCCTCATCAACACTCTCTGTTACCTCTTTCAAAAACTCCAGCAAGTTAGTTGAACACAATTTTCCCTTAAGAAATCCATGCTGGTTCTCCTAAGTTAACCTGCATTTGTCCATCTGACTATTAACTCTGTCTCGAATTATAGTTTCTAGAAGCTTCCCCACCACCGAAATTAAACTGACTGATCTGTATTTGCTGGGCTTATCCTTACACCCTTTTTTGAACAAGGGAGTAACATTTGCAATTCCCCGGTCCTCTGGCACCACCCCTGCCACTAAGGAAGACTGAAAAATTATGGCCAGTGCTTCTGCACTTTCCACTTTCACTTCCCTCAGTATCCTTGGATGCATCTCCTCTGGTCCTGCTGCCCTGTCAACTTTTAGTACAGACAGCCTGTCCTCCTTATCATTTTTTAAACCCTTCTAGTGAATGAATTTTCTCCTCTTTCACCATGGCTTGGGTAGCATCTTCTTCCTTCGTAAAGACCTCAGTCATGTCCCTGCCTCCATGCGTAAATCCCCTTTTTGGTCCCTAATCGGCCCTACTCCTCCTTTTACCATCCTTTTCCTATTTATATATCTATAAAAGACTTTGGGATTCCCTTTCATGTTCGCTGCCAGTCTCTTTTCATACTTCCTCTTTGCTTCTCTTATTTGCTTTTTCGCCTTCCCTCTGAACCTTTAGTATTCAGCTTGGTTCTCAATTGTATTTTCTACCTGACACCTGTCATAAATTTATCAATCTCAGTCTTGAATATACTTAATGTTTGAGTATCCACAACCCTCTGAGGTAGAGAATTCACAGGAACATAGAAGTAGGCATTTAGCCCCACAAGCCTGTTCTGCTGTTCATAACATCTGTGACCTAACACCAAATACCCACCTTTGTCTCACATTCCTTCATGTGTTTGTTTAATAAGAGTCTATCAATCTCATTTGATCTAGCATCACCTCCTTACAATGTCACCTGTTTTTGACTCATCAGCAAACATGGATAAAAACAGAAAATGCTGGAAAAGCTCAGCAGATCTGGCAGCATCTCTGGAGAGAGAAACAGAGTTAATGTTTAGAGTTCTTATGACTTCTTCAGAGCTAAAGAGAGGTAGTAATGTGATGGATTTTATACTGTTTAAGAGGGGGTGGAGCAAAGTACAAGCTCAGGGATAGATGGATAGGAGAGATTTGACAAAGATGTCGTGGACATAGGACACAGGGGGCGTTAATGGCAGTGTTAAAGACTAAAGAAGGTACTGATAATGGCATAAAGGTAAGATAGCAGAATATGTTAATAGTAGAACAACGGTCAGCGCTATGTGAAAGCAAAATGTAAGAACAAGTGACAGATGACCCTGTGGTTGGGGAAAAAAATTGTATTAAAAAAGGGGGTCAAGATGAGGAGATAGTTGATGGATTGAAGTTGTTGAACTCAATGTTAAGTCCAGAAGGCTGTCAAGTGCCTAATCGGAAGGTGAGGTGCTGTTCCTCCAGTTTGCGTTGGGCTTCAGTGGAACATTGCAACAGGCCAAGGATGAACATGTTAGCATGAGAGTAAGATGGCGAGTTGAAATGGCAAGCGACAGGAACATGCGAACATAGAAACAAAGAGCAGGAGTAGGCCATTCAGCCCCTCGTGCTTGCTCCGCCATTTAATAAGGTCATGGCTGATCTGAAGGTAACCTGAAATCTGCATCCCACCTACCCCCAATAACCTATCACCCCCTTGCTTACCAAGAATCTATCCGCCTCTGCCTTAGCTCTGCTTGCACCATCTTTTCAGGAAGAGAGTTCCAAAGACTCACAACCCTCTGACTGAAAAAATTTCACCTCATCCGTTTTAAATGGGTGACCCCTTATTTTTAAACAGTGACCCCTAGTTCCAGATTTTTCCACAAGAGGAAACATCCTCTCCACATCCACCCTGTCAAGACCCCTCAGGATCTTATATGTTTCAATCAAATCGCTTCTGACTCTTTTAAACTCCATTGGATACAAGCCTAGCCTGTCCAACCTTTCCTCATAAGACAACCCACCCATTCCAGTTATTAGTCTGGAAAACCTTCCCTGAACTGCTTCCAACCAAGTTATATCCTTCCTTAAATAAGGTGACCAATACTGTACACAGTACTCCAGATGTGCTCTCACCAGTGCTCTGTACAACTGAAGCATAATCTCCCTACTTATGTATTCAATTGCACTTGTAATAAATTATAACACTCTATTAGCTTTCCTAATTACTTGTTGTACCTGCAAACTAGCCTTTTGCTATTCATGCACTAAGACACCCTGGTCCCTCTGCATCTCAGAGCTCTCACCATTTAGATGAATATGCTTCTCTTTTATTTTTCCTGCCAAAATGGACAATTTCAAATTTTCCCACATTATACTCCATTTGCCAGATCTTTGCCCACTCACTTAACCTATCTATATCTTTTTGCAGCCTCCGTTTGTCCTCTTCTCTACTTACTTTCCTACCTATCTTTGTGTCATCAGCAAATTTGGCAACCATCCCATAAATCCCTTCATCCAAGTCATTTATATAAATTGTAAACAGTTGAGGTCCCAGCACTGATCCCTGTGACACACCACTCATGGCATCTTGCCAACCTGAAAAAGACCCATTTGTGCCTACTCTCTGCTTCCTGTTAGCTAGCCAATCTTCTATCCATGTCAATATGTTACCCCCTTATACCATAAGCTTTCATTTTCCACAATAACCTTTGATTTGACATCTTATCAAATGGCTTCTGGAAATCTAAGTACAGTACATCTCCTTTATCCGCAGCACATGTTACTTCCTCAAAGAACTCCAATAAGTTGGTTAAACATGATTTCCTTTTCACAAAACCATAGTGACTCTGCCTGATTACCTTGAACTTATCCAAGGGCCCTGCTATAGCTTCTTTAATAATAGTTTCTCACATTTTCCCTAACTAGCCTGTAGTTTCCCACTTTCTGTCTCCCTCCCTTTTTGAATAATGGAGTTATATTTGCCATCTTCCAATCTAATTGGGCCTTCCCCAAATCTAGGGAGGTTTGGAAAAATAAAACCAATGCATCAACTATCTCACTAGCCACTTCTTTAAAGACCCTAGGATGAAGTCCATCAGGACACGGGCACTTGTCAGCCAGATACAAGCCTAGTCTGCCCAACCTTTCCTCGTAAGACCCATTCCAGGTATTAGTCTGGTAAACCTTCTCTGAACTGCTTCCTTAAATAAGGTGACCAATACTGTACACAGTACTCCAGATGTGGTCTCACTAGTCCCCTTTACAAATTGAAGGCAGATTATTGACTTGGTTAGGAAATTGGCTGCGCAGAAGGAGACAGGGCATGCGGACTGAGCGAAGGTGTTACTCAAAGCAGTCACCTAGTCTGCATTTAGACCCATACCTTCCTCTCTGACCGGACCCACTCGAGCGTGAAATGATGCGCGCTGAAGTCGGCCAAGCGTGCTGACATCAACACACAGTTGCGCGATAGCTCAGTTGGCGGGCCCACGCCGACAGCACGCCTGCAGACAAGTAAAAGTCCTGTTAAGGCCATTAAATAATCAATTAAGCTAAATTTTTCACTGTCCGTCCAACCTAATGGTTGGCGGGCAGGCGAAAAGGCCAAGCAGAATGAGGTTTCCAAAAGCAAATAATAATATAAGTTTGAAAACTTAATTAATAACTTGTTCCTGCTCATGTGACATGTTTTATTACATTTTTATTTTCTTTATTATCTTTTGTTATATCTCTTCATCTCCCTGAGGCTGCTCATGCCTCAAGGAGATTATGCAGCGCTCACTCCCGCGCATGCTCGAAGTTTGTGCTCGGCCCGCTCGCCCTCCTCCCCGCCCCCACGCAGACTGCGTTCAGTGCTGCTGCTCACATTTCACGCAGGGCGGGCTTTAACTGGCACCCCCAGTGTGACACTGAGGTGCAATGTCGATCGTGGGCAGCGGACGGCTTCCTGACCGCCCCTGCCTGCCCGTGCCGAGCCCGCCCGCCAAGGGCAAAATTCTGCCCATTCTATTTTACAAGTACATTAAGAGTAAGAGGATAACTAGGGAAAGAGTAGGGCCCACTAAGGACCATAGTGGTAATTTGTGTGTGGAGCCGGAAGATGTAGGTGGGGTTTTAAATGAATACTTTGTGTCGGTGTTCACAAGTGAGAGGAACAATGTGGGTATGGAAATCAGGCAGAAGGACTGTGATATAATTGAAGAAATTAGCATAGAAAGGGAGGCGGTTCTAAGTGGTCTGGCAGGCTTAAAAGTAGACAAATCTCCAGGCCCAGGTGAAATGTATCCCAGGCGCTGGCAATAATTTTCAATACCTCCCTAGCCACAGGAGAGGTGTTAGAGGACTGGAGGACAGCCAATGTGATACCGTTATTCAAGAACTAGGGAACTACAGGCCAGTCAGTCTAACCTCACTAGCGGGGAAACTATTGGAAGCAATTCTGAGGGACAGAATTAATCTACACTTAGAGAGCCAGGGATTAATCAAGGACAGTCAGCATGGTTTTGTTAAGGGGAGGTCATGTCTGACCAATTTGATTGAATTTTTCAAAGAGGTGACCAGGTGTGTAAATGAGGGCAATGCATTTGACGTAGTCTACTTGGATTTCAACAAGGCTTTTGATAAGGTCCCACATGGGAGACTGATAACGAAGGTAAGAGCCCATGGGATCCAATGCAATTTGGCAAATTGGATCCAGAATTGGCTGAGTGGCAGGAAGCAGAGGGTAATGGTCGAGGGGTATTTTTGTGACTGGATGCCTGTGTCCATTGGGGTTCTACAGGGATCGGTGTTGGGTCCCTTGCTGTTTGTGGTATATATAAACGATTTAGAGTTGAATGAAGGAGGGTTGATCAGTAAGTTCATGGATGACACAAAACTTGGTGGGGTGATAAATAGTGAGGAGGATAGCCTTAGATTAAAGGAGGATATAGACAGGCTGGTCAGATGGGCTGACCAGTGGCAAATGGAATTTTAATCCGGATAAGAGTGAGGTGATGCACTGGGGCAGGACAAACAAGGCACGGGAATACACGATGAATGGTAGGACCCTAGGATGTACTGAGGATCAGAGGGACCTTGCTGTGCATGTCTACCGGTCCCTTAAGGTGACAGGACAGGTAGATAAGGTGGTTAAGAAGGCATATGGGATACTTGCCTTTATTAGCCGAGGCATAGAATGTAAGAGCAGGGAGGTTATGCTGCAACTGTATAAAATGCTGCTTAGCCCACAGCTACAGTGTTGCGTGCAGTTCTGGAATCCGCATTATAGGAAGGATGTGATTGCACTGGAGAGTGTGCAGAGGAGATTTACCAGGATGTTGCCTGGGCTGGACAGTTTTAGTTATGGGGAGAGATTGGATAGGCTGGGGTTATTTTCCCTGGAGCAGAGGAGATTGAGGGGGGACATGATTGAAGTGTATAAAATTATGAGGGGCACAGATAGGGTAGACATAGAAACTAGGAGGAGTAGGCCATTCGGCCCTTCGAGCATGTTCCGCCATTCATTATGATCATGGCTGATCATCCAACTCAATTGCCTGCTCCCGCTTTTTCCCCATATCCTTTGATCCCTTTCGCCTAACTCCTTCTTGAAAACATACAATGTTTTGGCCTCAACTACTTTCTGTGGCAACATTTTCCACAGGTTCACCACTCTCTGGGTGAAGAAATTTCTCCTCATCTCAGTCCTAAATGGTCTACCCCGTATCCTCAGACTGTGACCCCTGGTTCTGGACTCCCCCATCATTGGGAACATCCTTCCTGCATCTAACCTGTTTAGTCCTATTAGAATTTTATAGGTTTCTATGAGATCCCCCCTCATTCTTCTGAACTTCAGCGAACATAATCCTAACCAACTCAATCTCTCCTCATATGTCAGTCCCGCCATCCCAGGAATCAGTCGGGTAAACCTTCGCTGCACTCCCTCTATAGCAAGAACATCCTTCCTCAGATAAGGAGAATATTGCACACAATATTCCAGGTGTGGTCTCACCAAGGCCCTGTACAATTGCAGCAAGACATCCCTGTTCCTGTACTCGAATCCTCTGGCTATGAAGGCCAACATACCATTTGCCTTCTTAACCGCCTGCTGCACCTGCATGCTCACCTTCAGCGATTGGTGTACAAGGACACCCAGGTCTCGTTGCACATTCCCCTCTCTCAATTTATAGCCATTCAGATAATAATCTGCCTTCCTGTTTTTGTCACCAAAGTGGATAACCTCACATTTATCCACATTATACTGCATCGGCCATACATTTGCCCACTCACTCAGCTTGTCCAAATCGCACTGAAGCATCTCTGCATCCTCCTCACAGCTCACCCTCCCACCCAGCTTTGGTGTCATCTGCAAATTTGGAGACATTACACTTAGTTCTCCCATTTAAATCATTAATATGTATTGTAAATAACTGGGGTCCCAGCACCGATCCCTGTGGTACCCCACTAGTCACTGCCTGCCATTCAGAAAAAGACCCGTTTATTCCTACTGTTTGTTTCCTGCCTGCCAACCAGTTTTCTATCCATCTCAATACAATCCTCGAAAAATTCTAGTAGATTTGTTAAGCATGATTTCCCTTTCATAAATCTATGCTGACTCTCTCCGATTCTGACACTGTTTTCCACGTGCTCAGCTATTAAATCTTTTATAATGGACTCTACAATTCTCCCCACTACCGATGTCAGGCTGACTGGTCTATAATTCCCTGTTTTCTCTCTACCTCCCTTTTTAAATAGTGGGGTTACATTAGCTACCATCCAATCTGTAGGAACTGTTCCAGAGTTTATAGAATCTCGGAAGATAACCACCAATGCATCCACTATTTCTAGGGCCACTTCCTTAAGTACTCTGGGATGTAGATTATCAGGCCTCGGGGATTTATCAGCCTTCAATCCCATCAATTTCCCCAACACCATTTCCCTACTAATACTGATTTCTTTCAGTTCCTCCCTTTCACTAAACCCTGTGTTCCCCAACATTTCTGGTATGTTATTTGTGTCTTCCTTTGTGAAGACAGAACCAAAGTATGTATTTAGTTGGTCAGCCATTTCTTTGTTCCTCATTATAAATTCCCCTGTTTCTGACTGTAAGGGACCTACATTTGTCTTCAACAATCTTTTTCTCTTCATATACCTATAAAAACTTTTACAGTCAGTTTTTATGTTCCCCGCAAGCTTACACTCGTACTCTATTTTCCCCTTCTTAATCAATCCCTTGGTCCTCCTTTGCCGAATTCTAAACTGCTCCCAATCCTCAGGCCTGTTGCTTTTCCTGGCCAATTTGTATACCTCAGTGGTTGTCAGGGCCCTCAACCGTGTCCGGCCCATCTCCTGCGCATCCACCCTCACAACTTCCTCTCCCTCCCAGAACCATGATGGGGTCCCGCTTGTCCTCACTTATCACCCCACCAGCCTCTGCATTCAAAGGATCATCCTCCGGCATTTCCGCCAACTCCAGCATGATGCCACCACCAAACACATCTTCCCTTCAACCCCCTGGCGGCATTCCACAGGGATCGTTCCCTCCAGGACACCCTGGTCCACTCCTCCATCACCCCCTACGCCTCAGCCCCCTCCCACGGCACCTTCCCATGCAACCGCAGAAGGTGCAACACCTGCCCCTTTACTTCCCCTCTCCTCACCGTCCAAGGGCCCAAACACTCCTTTCAAGTGAAGCAGCATTTCACTTGCACTTCCCTCAATTTAGTCTACAGCATTCGCTGCTCCCAATGCGGTTTCCTCTACATTAGAACCATAGAACACTACAGCACAGAAAACAGGCCATTCGGCCCTTCTAGTCTGTGCCGAAATATTATTCCGCTAGTCCCATTGACCTGCACCTAGTCCATAACCCTCCAGACCTCTCCCATCCATGTATCTATCTAATTTATTCTTAAAACTTAAGAGTGAGCCCGCATTTACCACGTCAGATGGTAGCTCTTCCACACTCGCACCACTCTCTGAGTGAAGAAGTTCCCCCTAATGTTCCCCCTAAACCTTTCCCCTTTCACCCTAAAGCCATGTCCTCTCGTGTTTATTTCTCTTAATCTAAGTGGAAAGAGCCTACTCGCATTTACTCTGTCTATACCCCTCATAATTTTGTAAACTTCTATCAAATCTCCCCTCATTCTTCTACACTCCAAGGAATAAAGTCCTAACCTGTTTAATCTTTCCCTGTAATTCAACTCCTTAAGACCCGGCAACATCCTAGTAAATCTTCTCTGCACTCTCTCAATCTTACTGATATCCTTCCTGTAGTTAGGCGACCAGAACTGCACACAATACTCCAAAGTTGGCCTCACCAATGTCTTATACAACCTCACCATAACATCCCAACTCCTATACTCAATACTTTGATTTATGAAGGCCAGTATGCCAAAAGCTTTCTTTACAACCCTGTCTACCTATGAAGTCACTTTCAAGGAATTATGTATCTGAACTCCCAGATCCCTTTGTTCCTCCGCACTCCTCATTGCCCTACCATTTACTGTGTATGTCCTACCTTAGTTTGACCTTCCAAAATGTAACACCTCACACTTTTCCGCATTAAATTCTATCTGCCATTTTCTGGCCCATTTTTCCAGTTGGTCCAGATCTCTCTGCAAGCTTTAAAAGCCTTCCTCGCTGTCCACAACGCCTCCAATCTTAGTGTCATCAGCAAACTTGCTGATCCAATTCACCACATTATCATCCAAATCACTGATATAGACAACAAACAACAATGGTCCCAGTACAGATCCCTGAGGCACACCACTAGTCACAGACCTCCAGTCTGAGAAGCAATCATCCACTACCACTCTCTGTCTTCTCCCACACAGCCAATTTCGAATCCAGTTTACAACCTCTCCATGGATACATTGGAGATACCAAACGCAGACAGGGTGACCGCTTTGCGGAACACCTTCGGTCTGTCCGCAAGCATGACCCAGACCTCCCTGTCGCTTGCCATTTCAACACTCCACCCAGCTCTCATGCCCACATGTCCGTCCTTGGCTTGCTGCATTGTTACAGTGAAGCTCAACGCAAACTGGAGGAACAGCATCTCATCTTCCGACTAGGCACTTCACAGCCTTCCGGATTGAATATTGAGTTCAACAACTTTAGATCATGAACTCTCTCCTCCATCCCCACCCCCTTTCCGATCCCCCTTTTTTCCCAAAAATTTATACAGATTTTTCTTTTCCCACCTATTTCCATTATTTTTAAATGTATTTCCATCCATTGTTTTATCTCTACCTTTTAGCCTATTTCGATCCCTTCCCCCCACCCCACCCCCACTAGGGCTATCTGTACCTTGCTCGTCCTGCTTTCTACCCTTAATGTCACCTATTAGCACATTTCTTAGATAATATCACCACCTTCAACACCACTTTGTCCTTTTGTCTATGACATCTTTTGGCTATCTCCACCTATCACTGGCCCTCTATCCAGCTTTACCTGTCCCACCGCACCCCCTTAAACCAGCTTATATTTCACCTCTTTTCAATTTTTCCTTAGTTCTATTGAAGAGTCATACGGACTCAAAACGTTAACTGTGTTCCTCTCCACAGATGCTGTCAGGCCTGCTGAGTTTTTCCAGGTATTTTTATTTTGTATGCCTCTTCCTTGGATCTAATCCTATCTTTAACTTCCCTTGTAAGCCATGGTTTGGCCACCTTTCCTGTTTTACTTTTGCGCCAGACAGGAATAAACAATTGTTGCAGTTCACCCATGAGCTCTTTGAATGTTTGCCATTGCCTAACCACCATCATTGCTTTAAGTAACTTTTCCCAATCCATCATAGCCAACTCGCGCCTCATACCATCGTAGTTTCCTTTATTAAGATTCAGGACCCTAGTCTCAGGATCAACTACGTCACTCTCCATCTTGATGAAGAATTCTATCATATAATGGTCGCTCATCCCCAAGGGGCCTTGCACGAATAGATTGCCAATTATTCCTTTCTCATTACACAATACCCAGTCTAGGATGGCCTGTTCTCTTGTTGGTTCCTCAACATATTGGTCCAGAAAAACATCCCGTATACACTCCAGGAATTCCTCCTCTACGGTATTGTTACTAATTTGATTTGCCCAATCTATATGCATATTAAAGTCATCCATAATTACAGATGTTCCTTTATTGCATGTGTCTCTAATTTTCTGTTTAATGCCATTCATAACATCACCACAACAGTTTGGGGGTCTATATATAACCCCCACTAACACTTTTTGCCCCTTAGTGTTTCTCAGCTCTACCCATACAGATTCCACATCATTGGAGCTAATGCCTTTCCTCACTATTGCGTTAATTTCCTCTTTAACCAGCAATGCAACTCCACCGCCTTTTCGTTTTTGTCTGTCCTTCCTGAATACTGAATACCCCTGGATGTTCAGTTCCCATCCCTGGTCACCCTGCAGCCATGTCTCTGTAATCCCAACTATATCATACCTGTTTACATCTATTTGCGCGGTTAATTCATCCACTTTATTGCGAATGCTCCTCGCATTAAGGCACAAAGCCTTAAAGCTTGTCTTTTTAACATTACTTGTCCCGTTCCCACTATTTTTCACTGAGGCCCTGTTTGATTCTTGCCCTTGGTTTCTCTGCATATCACTTTTCTTTTCCCCTTTCTGTCTTGTGTTCTTGTGCTTGACTCCCCTTCCTCTGACTCCTTGCATAGGTTCCCATCCCCCTGCCATTTTAGTTTAAACCCTCCCCAACCACTCTAGCAAATATTCCCCCAAGGCCATCAATCCCGGTCCTGCCCAGGTGTAACCCGCCCAGTTTGTATTCGTCCTACCTCCCCCAGAACCGGTCCCAATGTCCCAGGAATCTGAAACCCTCCCCCTCAGACCTTCTCTTCAGTCACGTATTCATCCGATATATCCTGCTATTTCTACTCTGACTAGCACGTGGCACTGGTAGTAATCCTGAGATCACTACCTTTGAGGTCCTACTTTTCAACTTACTTCCTAACTCCCCATATTCTGCTTTTAGGACCTCATCCCTTTTTTTACCTATGTCATTTGCACCAATGTGTACCACGACCACTGGCTGTTCACCCTCCCCCTTCAGAATATCCTGTAGCCGCTCTGAGACATCCTTGACCCTAGCACCAGGGAGGCAACATACCATCCTGATGCTAGGAAGGAAGGAACTTTTCCCCTTGGTGGGGGGATCAATAACCAGGGGGCATAGATTTAAGGTAAGGGGCAGGAGGCTTAGGGGGAATGTGAGGAAGAATTTTTTCACCCAGAGGGTGGTGGGAATCTGGAACTCAGTGCCTGAAAGGGTGGCAGAGGCAGAAACCCTCATAACATTTAAGTAGTATTTGGATGTGCACTTGTGATGCCATGGCATACAAAGCTATGGGCCTAGTGCTGGAAAATGGGATTAGAATAGTTGGATACTTGTTTGACCGGCGCAGACTCGGTGAGCTGAAGGGCTTTTTTCTGTGCTGTAGACTTCTATGACTCTATGAACTCTTCATCTAGGCTATATTTGCACATCTGACTTTTCCAGTCTATATGTAGATTGAAATCTCCCATGATTATTGCCCCGTGCCTTTCTGACAAGCTCATATTATTTCTTCCTTTATGCACCACCCTACCATGTGGTTACTATTAGGGGGCCTGTACACGACTGCCACAAGTGACTTCTTGCCTTTACCATTTCCCGTCTCTACCCAAACCGCTTCCACATCCTGGTTTCCTGAACTTAGGTGATCCCTCTCTATTGTCCTGAAGCCATCAATAACTAACAGGGCCACTCCTCCACCTTTTCCTCCCTTCCTGTCCTTTCTAAACGTCCTATACCCTTTAACATTCAGGTCCCAATCCATGTCCACCTGCATGTCTCTGTAACGGCTATCAAATCGTACTTATTTACTTCTATGTGCGCTCTTCATTTATCCATTTTATTTCAAATGCTTTGTGCATTCAGATACAGAGCCTTTAGTTTTATCCTTTTATTCTTTTTATAACCTGCATTCAAGAGATGTTTTTAGCCAGCATGTCACGAGCCCAACGAGAGGGGTGTAATTCTAGATTTAGTCTTAGGAAATGAGACTAGGCAAATGGATGAAGTAGCAGTGGGGGACCATTTTGGAGATAGTGACCATCATATAGTTAGATTTAGCATCATTATGGACAAGGACAAAGATAGCACAGGGCTGAAGGTTCTAAATTGTGGGGAGACAAATTTTACAAAGTTGAGAGGTGAACTGGCAAGAGTGGACTGGATACAGCTATTAGAAGGAAAAACTGTGTCAAATCAGCAGGAGGCATTCAAAGGTGAGATTCTACGAGCACAGTGTTAACATGTTCCCACAAAGTACTGCCAAATCTAGAGCCCTCTGGTTATCCAGAAGCATACAGGCCAAGATAACACAAAAAAGAAAGCTTGTCACAAAAGACTTAATATTGTAGAAAGACTAGAGGAATATAGAATGTACAGGGTTGAAGTAAAAATGGAAATTAGGAAAGCAAAGAGAGGATACAAAAAAAATATTGACAAGTAAAGCCAAAGAAATTCCTAAGATGTTTTACCAGTACATTAAGAGCAAGACAATAGCTAAGGAAAAGGTAGGGCCTATCAGAGATGTGCACGGTAACTTGTGGGTTGATACAGAAGATGTAGGCAGGTTTCTCAATGAGTATTTTGTCTCTGTCTTCACTAAGGAGAGGGGTGATGCAGACATTCTAGTTAAAGAGGAGGAGCATGAAATATTAGATACAATAAGCATAGTGAGAGTGGAAGTGCTGGAGGGACTGGCATCCTTGAAGGTGGATAAATCACCAGGGCTAGATGGATTGTATCCCAGGCTGCTGAAGGAAGCCAGGGAGGAAATAGCAGATGCTCAGAGGATCATTTTCCAACCCTCACCATATACAGGTGAGTTCCCAGAGGATTGGAAGTCTGCGAACATTGTACCATTATTTAAAAAGGGTGCGAGAGATAGGCCAGAAAATTATAGGCCGGACAGTCTGACTTCAGTGGTGGGCGAATTACTTGAAACAATTCTGAGAGACAGGATAAACTGTCACTTAGAAAGACACGGAGTGATCAGGGATAGTCAGCATGGTTTTGTTAGACGAAGATCATGTCTTATTAACAATAGAATTTTTTGAGGAAGTAACAAGGAGGATTGATGAGGGTAGTGTAGCGGATGCTATCTACATGGATTTCAGGAAGGCATTTGACAAGGTCCCACATGGCAAACTGGTCAGGAAAGTGAGATCTCATGGGATACAGGGAAGGTGGCAGATTGGGTCCAAAATTGGCTCAGTGACAGGAAACCATAGAACACTACAGCACAGAAAAACAGGCCATTCGGCCCTTCTAGTCTGTGCCGAAATATTATTCCGCTAGTCCCATTGACCTGCACCCAGTCCATAACCCTCCAGACCTCTCCCATCCATGTATCTATCCAATTTATTCTTAAAACTTAAGAGTGAGCCCGCATTTACCACGTCAGATGGTAGCTCGTTCCACACTTCCACCACTCTCTGAGTGAAGAAGTTCCCCCTAATGTTCCCCCTAAACCTTTCCCCTTTCACCCTAAAGCCATGTCCTCTCGTATTTATCTCTCCTAATCTAAGTGGAAAGAGCCTACTCGCATTTACTCTGTCTATACCCCTCATAATTTTGTAAACTTCTAACAAATCTCCCCTCATTCTTCTACACTCCAAGGAATAAAGTCCTAACCTGTTTAATCTTTCCCTGTAACTCAACTCCTGAAGACCCGGCAACATCCTAGTAAATCTTCTCTGCACTCTTTCAATCTTACTGATATCCTTCCTGTAGTTAGGCGACCAGAACTGCACACAATACTCCAAAGTTGGCCTCACCAATGTCTTATACAACCTCACCATAACATCCCAACTCCTATACTCAATACTTTGATTTATGAAGGCCAGTATGCCAAAAGCTTTCTTTACAACCCTGTCTACCTATGAAGTCACTTTCAAGGAATTATGTATCTGAACTCCCAGATCCCTTTGTTCCTCCGCACTCCTCAGTGCCCTACCATTTACTGTGTATGTCCTACCTTGGTTTGTCCTTCCAAAATGCAACACCTCACACTTTTCCGCATTAAATTCTATCTGCCATTTTCTGGCCCATTTTTCCAGTTGGTCCAGATCCTTCTGCAAGCTTTGAAAGCCTTCCTCGCTGTCCACAGCGCCGCCAATCTTAGTGTCATCAGCAAACTTGCTGATCCAATTTACGACATTATCATCCAGATCATTGATATAGACAACAAACAACAATGGTCCCAGCACAGATCCCTGAGGCACACCACTAATCACAGGCCTCCAGTCTGAGAAGCAATCATCCACTACCACTCTCTGTCTTCTCCCACACAGCCAATTTCAAATCCAGTTTACAACCTCTCCATGGATACCAAGTGTCTGAACCTTCTGAACTAACCTCCCATGTGGGACCTTGTCAAAGGCCTTACTAAAGTCTATGTAGACAACATTCACAGCCTTTCCTTCATCTACTTCCTTGGTAACCTCCTCGAAAAACTCTACAAGGTTCGTTAAACACGACCTACCACGCACAAAGCCATGCTGACTATCCTTAATCGGCCCTTGGCTGTCCAAATAATTGTATATCCGATCTCTCAGAACACCTTCCAATAATTTACCTACTACTGACGTCACGCTCACTGGCCTATAATTACCTGGTTTACTTTTGGAGCCTTTTTTAAACAACGGAACAACATGAGCTATCCTCCAATCCTCCGGCACCTCACCCATGGCTAAGGACATTTTAAATATTTCTGCCAGGGCCCCTGCAATTTCTACATTAGTCTCCCTCAAGGTCCGAGGGAATATCATGTCAGGCCCAGGGGATTTATCTACCTTTATTCGCTGTAAGGCAGCAAGCACCTCCTCCTCTTTAATCTCTATATGTTCCATGACACTACTGTTTGTTTCCCTTCCTTCCTTATACACTGTGCCAGTTTCCTGAGTAAATACTGATGCAAAAAAACTGTTTAAGATCTCCCCCATCTCGTGAGGCTCCACACATAGATGACCACTCTGATTTTCAAGGGGGCCAATTGTGTCCCTTACTATCCTTTTACTCTTAATATACTTGTAGAAACCCTTCGGGTTTACCTTCACATTATCTGCCAAAGCAACCTCATGTCTTCTTTTTGCCTTCCTGATTTCCTTCTTTAGTATTTTCTTACATTTTCTATACTCTACAAGTACCTCATTTGCTCCTTGTTGCCTATACCTGCTATACACCTCTCTCCTCTTCTTAACCAGATCGCCAATATCCCTTGAAAACCAAGGTTCCCTATGCCTGTTAACTTTGCCTTTAATCCTGACAGGAACATGCAAACTCTGCACTCTCAAAATTTCGCCTTTGAATGCCTTCCACTTACTGAACACATCCTTGCCAGAAAACAACTTATCCCAATCCACTCTTCCTAGATCCTTTCTCATTTCCACAAAATTGGCCTTTCTCCAATTTAGAATCTCAACTCGAGGACCAGATCTATCCTTATCCATAATTAACTTAAAACTAATGACATTGTGGTCACTGGACCCAAAATGATCGCCTACACATACTTCTGTCACCTGACCTGTCTGGTTCCCTAATAGGAGATCAAGTATTGCATCCTCTCTCGTTGGTACCTCTATATATTGATTTAGAAAACTTTCCTGAACACATTTGACAAACTCCAAGCCATCCAGCCCTTTTACAGTATGGGAGTCCCAGTCAATATGTGGAAAGTTAAAATCTCCTACTATCACAAATTTCTGTTTCTTACATCAGTCTGCTATCTCTCTACAGATTTGCTCCTCCAATTCTCTTTGACTATTGGGCGGTCTATAATACAACCCTATTAGTGTGGTCACACCTTTCCCGTTCCTCAGCTCCACCCATATGGCCTCTGTAGACGAGCCCTCCGGGCTGTCCTGTCTACGCACAGCTGTGATATTTTCCCTGACTAGTAATGCCACTCCTCCCCCTTTCATCCCTCCCCCTCTACCACGTCTGAAACAACGGAACCTCGGAACATTGAGCTGCCAGTTCTGCCCCTCCTGCAACCAAGTCTCACTAATAGCAATAATGTCGTAAACCCACGTGCCAATCCACGCCCTAAGCTCATCTGCCTTTCCGACAATACTCCTTGCATTGAAATAGATGCACCTGAGAACATTTCTATCACGTACAGACATTTGATTTCTGTCTATACATGCATTCTTTGCTTGATCTTTATCCTTCTCCACCTCACTATCTGCTCTAACACTGGTTCCCCTCCCCCTGCAAATCTAGTTTAAATCACCCGGAGCAGCACTAGCAAACCTACCCGCATGGATGTTAGTCCCCCTCCAGTTCAGGTGCAAACCGTCCCGTCGGAACAGGTCCCACCTTTCCTGGAACAGAGCCCAACTGTCCAGAAACATGAAGCCCTCCCTCCTGCACCATCTCCTTAGCCACGTATTTAGCTGCAATATCTAGGGTAAACAAAGGGTAATGGTTGATGGATGTTTTTGCGAATAGAAAATGGTTTCCAGTGGTGTTCCACAGGGCTCAGTGTTGGGGCCCTTGCTGTTTGTTGTATATATCAATGATTTAGACTTAAATGTGGGAGGCATGATTGGGAAATTTGCAGATGACACAAAAATTGGCTGTGTAGTTGATCGTGAAGAGGATACTGTCGACTCCAGCATGACATCAATGATTTGGTTGAATGGGCGGGGAAGTGACAAATGGAATTCAATCCGAAAAAATGTGAGGTAATGCATTTGGAAAGGCAAACAAAGCAAAGGGATACTCAATAAATGGGAAGTTATTGAGAGGGGTTGAAGACATGAGAGACCTTGGAATGCATGTCCACAGGTCCTTGAAGGTGACAGGACAGGTGAACAAGGTGGTCAAGAAAGGATTTGGAATGCTTTCCTTTATTGGGCGAGTTGTTGAATACAAAAGCAGGGGTGTAATGATGGAACTGTATAAACTACTGGTTAGGCCACAGCTGGAATTTTGTGTACAGTTCTGGTCACCACATTACAGGAAGAAAATAGTTGCTCTGGAGAGAGTGCAGAGGAGATTTACAAGAATGTTGCCAAGGCATGAAAACTGAACTATGAAGAGAGATTGGAAAAGCAAGCATTACACTTCCCATAAAAGCAAAATACTGTGGATGCTGGCAATCTGAAACAAAAACAAAAATACCTGGAAAAACTCAGCAGGTCTGACAGCATCTGCGGAGAGGAATACAGTTAACATTTCGAGTCCGTATGACTCTTCATCAGAACTAAGAAATATAGAAATGAGGTGGAATATAAGCTGGTTGAAGGGGGGGTGGGACAGGTAGGGCTGGATAGAGGGCCAGTGATAGGTGGAGGCAAAGAAGAGATTGCCAAAGATGTCATAGACAAAAGGACAAAGGGGTGTTGGCGGTGGTGATATTAGCTGAGGAATGTGCTAATGATAACATTAAGGGTAGAAAGCAGGACGAGCAAGTGACAGGTAGCCCTAGTGGGGGTGGGGTGGGGGAAGGGATCGAAATAGGCTAAAAGGTAGAGATAAAACAATGGATGGAAATACATTTAAAAATAATGGAATTAGGTGGGAAAAGAAAAATTTATATAAAAAAAAATATATATATATATATAAAGTTATAAATTATTGGAAAAAGGGGGATCAGAAAGGGGGTGGGGATGGAGGAGAGAGTCCACGATCTAAAGTTGCTGAACTCAATATTAAGTCCGGAAGGCTGTAAAGTGCCTAGTCAGAAGATGAGGTGCTGTTCCTCCAGTTTGCGTTAAGCTTCACTGGAACATTGCAGCAGGCCAAGGACGGACATGTGGGCATGAAAGCAGGGTAGTGTGTTGAAATGGCAAGCGACAGGGAGGTTTGGGTCATGCTTGCGGGAAGACCGAAGGTGTTCCGCAAAGTGGTCACCCAGTCTGCATTTGGTCTCTCCAATGTAGAGGAGACCGCATTGGGAGCAGCGAATGCAGTAGACTAAATTGAGGGAAGTGCAAGTGAAATGTTGCTTCACTTGAAAGGAGTGTATGGGCCCTTGGACAGTGAGGAGGTGGGAAGTAAAGGGGCAGGTGTTGCACCTTCTGCGGTTGCATGGGAAGGTGCCGTGGGAGGGGGCTGAGGCGTAGGGGGTGATGGAGGAGTGGACCAGGGTGTCCCGGAGGGAACGATCCCTGCGGAATGCCGCCGGGGGAGTGAAGGGAAGATGTGTTTGGTGGTGGCATCATGCTGGAGTTGGTGGAATTGGCGGAGGATGATCCTTTGAATGCGGAGGCTGGTGGGCTGATAAGTGAGGACAAGGGGGAACCTATCATGGTTCTCGGAGGGAGAGTAGGGTGTGAGGGCGGATGCGCGGGAGATGGGTCGGACATGGTTGAGGGCCCTGTCAACCACCATGGGTGGAAAACTTCGGTTACGGAAGAAGGAAGACATGTCAGAGGAACTGTTTTTGAAAGTGGCATCATCAAAACAGATGCGACGGAGGCAAAGGAACTGAGAGAATGGGATGGAGTCCTTACAGGAAGCGGGGTGTGAGGAGCTGTAGTCGAGATAGCTGTGGGAGTCGGTAGGCTTGTAATGAACTTCCCATGTCAGTTCACCTTCCCTGTCTGTCCACATCCATCTGTATCTGATCAGCCTGTTCTCTATTGCTGGCAGTTTGACATAGTTTATAAACTTTGAGAGTTTTATTTCTGTACCCACTTTCACATCCACGAACAGCCCCAAAACTGAAGCTGTTAGTTTCTGTCCACAATTCCCACCCACCTGAAGCTGTTCCTTTCTTATTGTTCTTCAGAGAAGTGAAAGTGAACTGTCGGAGATCCTCCATGAATGGAAGTTGGATGTAGGCCAAACACTGAAAGGAGAAGAGCAACACAGTGAAAATTAGTTCAACAGTGAGTTTTCTAAAATGAAAGAGCTTTAAAAATAATTCTATAGCACTGTGAAAGAGAAAAATCAGCAAATGCTAAAGATACACAGCAAACTTGAATTCAGGTTCGGTCCCAATACCTGAACACTTCTTTTTATTTCACAGTTGCTGGCTTTGGTGTATTTACATTTCTGTCTGTTCATTCTTTTAAAAAAGTGACCACTTCCAGCCTAAACTCAGTACTTTCCCTCTTTCCATTTACTCAGAAGTCAAGAACATTGTCTTTACATTTGCAATTCAATTCGACATCATTACCTCGTATTTGTCTTTGATCACAGGGAAAGCCACTCCAACTTGTGGGTTTGATCTACGGTCATAAACGTAACGAACTATCGCCACCATATCCAGTTCTTCTAAAGCATGGAGCAGTGCAGACAGGGCTACAGCAGCATGCTGGCAAGACAGACAAGAACAGAACTGCAGTTTAAATATCAACATAAAGGAATTCTACAAGTATTAAACCACATACACTTCAGAGCCTCAGGCAGCAAGGAGCCCTGCAAATTAGTTATATGAAATAATTGCTCTGATCTCTAACCAAAATCTGAAGTGGGTCAAGTTAATACCAGGGTGACTCTTCACACATTTGTTTTGCTGTAATTCCAGTCCCTTCCTTTAATCACACGGCTGAATATTTTAGCAACTGAAGCATAGCTTTAAATATATTCCATTGGTCCAGGTAATGTCCAGACAACAGAAGCCATAAAGAACTGACCAAGTATGAATTGTCCCACTCACTGGGAGGTATAGGAAATTAGCAATGAACTGTTCAAAGTTGTCTACCTATTCCTTAACACAGTATTAAGGTGCAAACTGGTAGTAACCACCTTTTAAATACATCCATTGATGCTCATGGAGCAAGAAAGGAATCATATATGAACATACAATCATAAGTCCTTTATAATTAGTTTCTCCCACTGCAGCCAAAGTTAACTGTTTATAAAATGATTGGAAGTTGTGGAGGTGCAGTCAGTGCAAACAACTGAAATTCAGCAGAGAGGGACATCAGTAATAAAAAGGGCACAAGTTATCCATGGTAACCCTTGGCAGTTCATGCTCCTTGACATGTTAACTACCATTCCGATGTCACTCTCATCCATACCCCACGCCCACCTTCTTTCCCCTATGCCTTTCTATTACTTTTGGCCCAAATGTCTCTATTATGCACCATCCACTGAATGACAGCAGCCAGGCTGCGTGCCAATGGTCCCTGACGCAGTTGCTAGGAGGTGGATGATAAGATTCCCAGGTTTACTCAGCCTCAGCACAGCTTCCTCCGAATAAAGCGCTGCAATTTTAACCATGTGGGAGTCACATCATTGAGCCTGGGCCCCATCGGTATTTCTACATTTTAACTCTCTCCTTACATTGCAGCAATGAACTTTCAATTAAATATCAGACTGAACCATATGGAAACACTGAAGGAAATGGGAAGGATAGCACCTGGGAAAAATAGACTTAAACTTAACTGCTGGTTAAAATGAGACTTACAAACACAGTCCTCACCTCATCATCCTTTGCAGCAAACACCTGCAGCACCTGCCGTCCAACATAATAATGCCGCAAAATCTGTAATTCATAGAAAATATATAACATCAATTTGCATTTACAATTTATATTTAGATACTGCCTTTAAGGTAATGAAATGTCCCAAGTGCTTCACAGCAGCATTATAAATCAAAATTTTATAACATCAAACCACACAAGGAACTATTAAGTCAGATGACGAAAAGCTTGCTGAAAGAAGTAGGTTTCAAGGAGTGTCTTAAAGAAGAAAACTGAAGTAGAAAGACGTAGAGATGTGGGGAGGGAATTCCAAAGTTTGGGGCCTAGGTAATCGAAGGCATGGGCATCAATGGCAGAGCAATTAAAATTGGGAATGCACAAGAGGCCAAAATTATAGAGGGTAGGCAGGATTGTGGAGTTGAGGCCACAATCTGATCAGCCATGAGGTTATTGAACAGGGAACAGGATCAAGAGGCTGAATGGCCTACTCCTGCTCCTAATTCATATGTTTATATTAGAAAAGGTTAAAATGTAGAAATGATATCCCATCCCTAGGTGCTTCACAGGAGTATTATAAAACAAAGTATGACAATGAGCCACATAAAGAGATATTAAGGCAGATGGCCAGAGCTCTCAACAGGGCATTCGAATGATCCATGTACCTGGACTCCCAAATCTCTTTGTAGCCCCACTGTTTCTAGCTTTTCACCATTTAGAAAGTACCCTGTTTCATTCTTTTTAGGTCTAAAGTGGATGACCTCACATTTGCTAACATTGAAATCCATTTGCCACAGTTGTGCCCATTAACAATCTGTCAACATCTTGTTTTATGCTTCCATCTACACTGCTTGCGAGATTGCCTATCTTTGTGTCATCAACAAATCTGGGTATGTAGTTTTCTATTCCATCATCTAAGTTGTTAATAAATATGGCGGGGTAATGGCTGAAGAGGTAGGCTTTAAGGAGCATCTTTAAGGAGGAAAGTGAGATAGAGAGGTGGAGAGCTTTAGGGATGGAATTCCAGAGCTTAGGGCCCAGGTAACTGAAGGCACAACCACCAGTGGTGGAACGATTAAAATCTGGGATTCTCATAGAGGTCAGAATTCAAGGACTGCAGAGAATTGGTAGGGTTTTGGGGTTGTGGAAGATATTACAAGGGCAGAGGGGCATTAGGCTGTGCAGGGAATTGAAAACAAAGATGAAATTTTTAAAACTGAAACGCTGCTTAACGGGAGTCAATGTAGGTCAACAACCACAGGCGTGATGGGTAAACATGATTAGGTGTGAGTTAGGACCCAGGCAGCAGAGTTTTAGATGGCGTCAAGTTTAGAAAGTAGAACAGGAAACACCAGTTAGGAGTGCGTTGAAACTGTCTAGTCTAGAGGTAACAAAAGCATGGATGAGGATTTCAGTAGCAGTTGAGTTGAAGCAAGCAACATTACAGGAATGGAAGTAGGTGGTCTTAGTGATGGCACCAATGTGTGGTCAGGAGCTCATCTCAGGACCAAATGTGATATGGTGTAGTGTATTGTCGCTGGACTAGTAATCCAAAGACCCAGGGTAATCCTCTGGGGACCTGGGTTCAAATCCCTCCATGGCAGATGGTGGAATTTGAATTCAATAAAAATCTGGAATTAGTCTAATGATGACCATGAAACCATTGTCGATTGTTGTAAAAACCCATCTGGTTCATTAATATCCCTTAGGGAAAGAAATCTGGCCTGCATGTGACTCCAGACACACAGCAATGTGGTTGATTCTTAATGCCCTCTGAACTAGGGCAACTAGTGGTGGGCTCGCCTGGCCAGCAACACCCACATCTAATGAATAAAAAAGACTTAAGAATGCCAGGCAATCTTTCCGCACATACAATATCAGGCAACGACCCCTACACAGAATACTGGCCAATGCCCCCCTTACATGGAACACTAGGCAATGCTCCTGTACACAGAATACCAGACAACTTCCCTGTATATGGAATACTAGGCAACATCCCAATACACGGAATACCAGACAACATCCCGATACATGAAATACCAGGAAATTGTCCAATGCATGGGATGCTGAGCATCATTCTTGTACACAAAATGCCAGGCAACATTCTTCATGCATGAATTCCGGACAATGTTCCCATGCACAAAATACTGGGCAACGTCCCTCTGCATGGAATACCAGTAAACGTTTGTGTGTATAGAATACTGGGCATTATTCCTGTATACAGAATGCTGGGCAATATTCCTGTGCATGAAATACCGGGCAACGTTCCCAAGTACAAAATACCAGGCAACGTTCCCATAAATGGAATTCTGGGAAACGTCCTTGTACACAGAATACCAGGCAATGTTCCAGTACTTGATATGCCAGGCAATGTTACTATACACAATGGTGAGTTTGGTTACTGTATGCGTCCTTGGGCATTCCTATCCATGTTGGAACTCTTTTCGTCCATGGGATATGCATCTCTCACAAGGGCACCATTTATTGCCCATCCCTAACTGCCCTTAAGAAGATTGTGGTGAGCTGCATTCTTGAATCCTGTAACAGTGCTGGTTAGGATTTTTAATGTTAAATGTGCAGGAAACTGCTTTGGTGACTTGAGGGACACACAACACATACATTTTTACCATTGCTTACTTGTGAAGACTTGGTAAATCCGAGGACACTGAAGCATTTCCCATCTGTTTTATACTTCATCTGTTCCTGATCCACTTGTGAGAATGGGATAATATCACTACCGTAGCGGAATCCTGAAAAATAACTTGGAATTATACAGTGCCTTTAGCAAATTAAAACATCCCAAGGCACCTCATAATAGACATTTTAAACAAAATTTGATACCAAGCCACATAAGATGAAATTGGAATCATAGAATCTTAGAAAAGTTACAACTGAGAAGGAGACCATTCGGTTCACATCTGTGAAACTCACCATTTCATGTGTCCCATTTTCTTGCCATTTCCCTGTAACCCTGAAAATTTCTTTTCTTGGGTTCCATAAATGCAGCAAGGAGGTGGAAGAAGGGGCCATAAAAGTGGCGAGAGGGACAGAGAGAGACTTTGGGCCTATAAAGTGGCGAGAAGGAGCGAGATTCGGCACCATAAATGTGGCAAGCGAGAGCAAGAGTTCAGGTCCATAAAAGTGGCAGAAAGGAGTGACATACAAGGCTTAAAAGTGGGGAGAAAGAGTGACATTCAGTGCCATAAAAACAGAGAGAGAGAGAGCGAGAGCTCGGGGCCATAACCGCAAAGAGAGAGTGAGTTCAGGACTATAAAGCTGGCGAGAAGGAGCAAGATTCAGGGCCATAAAAGTGACGAAAGAGAGCGAGAGTTCAGGGCCATAATAAAAGTGAAAGAAAGCAAGAGTTCAGGGCCATAAAAACAGTTAGAAAGCAATAGTTTGAACCCTTCAAAGTGGGCACCAGAGGGTGAGAGTTTGAGGGCCATCAAAGCGGCGATAGAGGGGGAGAGTTCCATTCCATAAAAGCAGAGACACAGAGTGAGAGGTTGGGGCTATCAAAACAGCAAGAGTTGGGGGCAATAAAAGTGGTGACAGAGAACAAAAGTTCAGGGCCATCAAAGCGCCAATAGAGAAGGAGAGTTCAGGACAATCAAAGCGGCAAGAGAGCGAGAGAGATTTCAGGGCCTTAAAAACGGCGAGAGTGAGTGAGAGTTCAAAGACATCAAAGCGACAACAGATGGTGAGATTTCGGGGCCATCAATGCAGTGACCGAGAATGAGAGCTCAGGCCAATAAAAGCAGCGACAGAGAACGAGAATTGGGGGCCATTGAAGTGACTAGAGAAAGTGAGAGTACATGGCTATAAAAGTGGTGAGAAGGAGCAAGGTTTGGGGCAATAAAAATGACGGGAGTGAGGGTTCAGGGCCATCTAAGTAGCGGGAAAGAGCAAGATATGGGCCCTAAAAGTGGAGAGAAGGAGCGACATTCCGTTCCATAAAAGCAACGAGAGAAGCCAGAGTTGGGAGCCATAATAGTGGCAAAAGAAAGCGAGAGTTTGGGGCCATAAAAACAGCATCAGATGATGAGAGTTCAAGGCCATCAGAGTGGCGATAGAGAGCAAGAGCGCCAAGACATAAAAGCAGCGACACAGAGCAAGAGGTTGAGGCAATAAAAATGGCAACTGACAGCAAGAGTTCAGGGCCAAGTGCCAATGGAGAGCAAGAGGTCAGGGTCATTAAAGCACCAAGGGAGAACGAGAATTCAGGCCATCAAAGCTCCAAGAGAAAACGAAGGACAATCAAAGCAGCAAGAGAGAGTGAGAATTCAGGACTATAAAAGCAGCGGAGTGAGTGAGAGTTCTGGGTCATCAAAGCAGCAACAGATGGCAAGAGTTCTGGGCCATCAAAGCAGTAACAGAAAGTGAGTTTGGGGCCACTGAAGTGACTAGAGTGAGCGAGAGTATGTGGTCATAAAAGTGGCAAGAAGGAACGAGATTTGGAGCCATGAAAAAGGCGAGAGAGCAAGAGTTCCTTGCCATAAAAACAGTGACACAGAGCGAGGTTGGGGCAATAAAAGAGGTCATCAGGTCCAAAGGAGAGCGAGAGTAAAAGACAACCAAAGCAGCAAGAGTGAGAGCTGAGGGCCATCAAAGCAGCAAAAGGAAGTGAGAGTTGGGGCCATAAAAACAGTGAAAGAGAAACAGAGAGTATGGGACCATCAAAACGGCAAAGCGAGTGAGAGTTGAGGCCATAAAAACGGTGAGAGAGAGAGAGAGAGAGAGTTCGGGGCCATAAAAGAAGCAAGAGAGAGCATAAGTGCAGGGACATCAAAGTGGCAACAGAGAAGGAGAGTTCAGGGAAATAAAAGCAGTGTCAGAGGGTGAGAATTCAGGGCCATCAAACAGGTATCAGAGGGCGAGTGTTTAGGGTCATCACAGTGGTGATAGAGGGCAAAAGTTCCATGCCATAAAAATAGCGAGAGAGAGCAAGAGTTCAGGGCCATTAAAGTGCCAAGGGAGAGCGAGAGTGCAAGACAATCATAGCAGCAAGAGAGCGCGCGAGAATCGAGGGCCACAAAAGTGGCGAAAGAGAGAGAGATTTCAGGACAATCAAAGTGGCAAGAGAGAAAGTGAAAATTCAGGGCAGTAAAAGCGACAGGAAAGAGCAGGATATGGGTCCTAAATGTGGGCAGAGGGGGCCACATTCGGTTCCATAATAGCAGCGAGAGAGAGAGAGAGAGAGTTGGGGGCCAGAAAAGCAGTGACAGAGGATGAGAGTTCAGTGCCATAAAAGCAGCAAGAGAGCATGAGAGTTCAAGACAATAAAAGCAGCAACAAAATGCAACAGTTCAGGGCAATAAAAGTGATGACATACAGCGAGAATTTAGGGCCATCAAGGCGCCAAGGGGTATAAAAGCTCGGGAAAATAAAAGCAACAGGAGAGAACGGGTGCTTGGGGCAAAAAAGCAGTGCGAAGGAGAGAGCCCTTGAGATGGTGGTGATGAACTGCCTTCTTGAATCGCTGCAGTCATGTTGTGTAGCACTACCACCGTGAAAAATGGGATAGATTTTGAACAGATCTAGCAACTCAAGACTGGGCATCCATGAGGCGGTTTGGACCATCATCATCAGCAGAATTGTACTCAAACACAATCTGTAACCTCATGCCCCGGCATATTCCCCCACGCTACCATTACCATCAAGCCAGGGGATCAACCCTGGTTCAATGAAGAGTGCAGGAGGGCATGACAGGAGCAGCACCAGGCATACCTAAAAATGAGCTTTTAACCTGCTGAAGCTATAACACGGGACTACTTGCATGCCAAACAGCATAAGCAGCAAATGATAGACTGAGTTAAGCGATCCCACAACCAATGGATCAGATCTAAGCTCTGCAGTCCTGCCACATCCAGTCATGAATGGTGGTGGACAATGAAACAATTCACTGGAGGAGGAGGCTCCACAAATATCCCCATCCTCAATATTGGATGAGCCCAGCACATCAGTGCAAAACATAAGGCTGAAGCATTTGTTACAATCTTCAGCCAGAAGCTCCGAGATGGATGATTCATCTTGGCCTCCTCCAGAGGTCGCCAGCATCACAGAGCCTGCAACCAATTAGATTCACTCCATGTGATATCAAGAAATGGCTGAAGGCGCTGGATACTGCAAAGGATATGGGCCCTGACAATATTCCGACAATAGTACTGAAGACTTGTGCTCCAGAACTAGCCATACCCCTAGCCAAGCTGTTCCAGTACAACTACAACACTGGCATCTACCCGGCTATGTGGAAAATTGCCCACGTATGTCCTGTACACAAAAAGCAGGACAAATCCAACCCAGCCAATTACCGCCCCACCAGTCTACTCTTGATCATCAGTAAAGTAATGGAAGGGGTCATCAACAGTGCTATCAAGCAGCACTTGCTTAGCAATAACCTGCTCACTGGCGCCCAGTCTGGGTTCCGCCAGGGACACTCAGCTCCTGACCTCATTACAGCCTTAGTTCGAAGGTGGACAAAAGAGCTGAACTCAAGAGTTGAAGTGAGAGTGACTGCCCTTGACACCAAGGCAGCATTTGACCGAGTGTGGCATCAAGGAGCCCCAGCAAAACTGGAGTCAATGAGAATCAGGTGGAAAACAGGAGTCATATGTAGCACAAAGGAAAATGGTTATGATTATTGGAGGTCAGTCATCTCAGCTCCAGGACATCCAGGAGTTCCTCAGAGTGGTTTCCAAGGCCCAACCATCTTCAGCTGCTTCATCAATGACCCTCCTTCCTTCATAAGGTCAGAAGTGGGGATGTTCACTGATGATTGCACGATGTTCCACACCATTCGCGACTCCTCAGATACTGAAGCAGTCCATGTCCAAATGCAACAAGACCTGGACAATATCCAGGCTTGGGCTGACAAGTGGCAAGTAACATTCGTGCCACACAAGTGTCAGGCAATGACCATCTCCAACATGAGAGAATCCAACGATCGCCCCATGACATTCAATGGCATTACCATCACTGAATCCCCCACTATCAACATCCTGGGGGTTACCATTGATCAGAAACTGAACTGGGCTAGCATATAAATACTGTGCTACAAGAGCAGGTCAGAGGCTAGGAATCATGCGACGAGTAACTCACCTCCTGACCCCCCCAAAGCCTGTCCACCATCTACAATGCACAAGTCGGGAGTGCAATGGAATACTCCACACTTGCCTGGATGACTGCAGCTCCCACAACACTCAAGAAGCTTGACACCATCCAAGACAAAACAGCCCGCTTGATTGGCACCACATCCACAAACATTCACTCCCTCCACCACCGATGCACTGTAGCAGCAGTGTGTACCATCTACAAGATGCACTGCAGGAATTCACCAAGGCTCCTTTGACAGCACCTTCCAAACCCACGACCACAACCATCTAGAAGGACAAGGGCAGCAGATAGATGGGAACTCCACCACCTAGAGGTTCCCCTCCAAGTCACTCACCTTCCTGACTTGGAAATATATTGCCGTTCCTTCACTGTCACTGGGTCAAAATCCTGGAACTCCCTTCCTAACAGCACTATAGGTGTACCTACATCACGTGGACTGCAATGGTTCAAGAAGACAGCTCATCACCACCTTCTCAAGGGTAACTAGGGATGGGCAATAAATGCTGGCACAGCCAGCGAAGCCAACATCCCGTGAATGAATAAAAAGGCATTCAAAAGACAATTAGGCTGTTATCTGAAAAGGAAGAATGTGCAGGGTTATGGGAGGAAGGCAGGAGAATGGCACTAGGTGGATTGCTCACTCGTAGTGCTGGTAGACATGATGGGCCGAATGGCCTCCTTCTGTACTGTGACAATTCTGTGATTCTGAGATAAGTATTGCATTTCTTTTGAAAGCCTCAACTGAAACTGTCTCCACCACTCTTTCAGGCAGTGCATCCTAGATCCAAACACATACTGTATAAAAAAGTTTTTCCTTATGTTGCCAATCTTCTATTGCCAATCACCTTAAATCGGTGTCTCTGATTCTCAATCCTTCCACCAACGGGAACAGTTTCTCCCTATCACAGAATCACAGAATTTTAGCTGCACAGGAGGAGGCCATCGTGGCATTACCATTGTGTCTGCACCAACTCTCCAAATGAGCATTATGACCTAGTGCCATTGTCCTGCCTTTTCCCTGTACCCTTGCACATTATTTCTATTCAAATAATCATCTAATGCCCTATCTACTCTGTCCAGACACCTCATCATTTTGAACACCTCTATCAAATATCCTATTAATCTTATCTTCTCCAAGGAAAACAGCCCCAGCTTCTCCAATATATGCATGCAACTGAAATTCCTCATCCCTGGAACCATTCTCGTGAATCTTTTCTGCACCCTTTCATTAAATGTGATGCCCAGAACTCCAGTTGAGGCTGAACTAATGTTTATCATAGCTTTTTTTCCCTTTTCCTTCATGGGATGTGGATGTCGCTGGCAAGGACAACATTTGTTGCCTATCCCTAATTGCCCTTGAACTGAGTGGCTTGCTTAGCCATTTCAGAGGACAGTTAAGAGTCAATCACATTGCTGAATCACATGTAGGGCAGAACAGGTAAGGATGACAGATTTCCCTACCTGAAGGGCATTGGTGAACCAGGTGGGTTTTTACAACAATTGATGATGGCTGTCATGGTCACCATAACTGAGACTAGCTTTATATTTCAGGTTTAATAATTCAATTGTGGTGGGATCTGAATCCCCGTCCTGTGGGCATTATCCTGGGCCTCTGGATTACTAGCCTAGTGACATTATCACAATGCCACCGTCTCCCCATCAGAAGCAACTTTCTTGCTTTGGTAGTCTATTCCCCTAATTATAAAGCCCAGGATTATGTAAGCTTTATTAACTGCTTTTTCAACCTGCCCTGTCACCTTCAATGCTTTGTGCAAATGTATCCCAGGTTTCTCTGTTTCTGCACACCCTTTATTTTATATTATCTCTCCCCATTCTTTCTAGCAAAATGAATCACTTCACACTTCTCTGCATTAAATTTCAAAAGCCACTTGTCTGCCATTCCACCAGCTTGTCTGTCATTTTGAAGTTTATAACTATCCTATATTAACACAGAATCACACAGTGCAGAAGAGGCCCTTCGGCCCATCGAATCTGCAACGACACGTGAGAAACACCTGACCTACCTATCTAATCCCATTTACCAGCACTTGGCCCATAGCCTTGAATGTTATGACATGCCAAGTGCTCATCCAGCTACTTTTTAAAGGATGTGAGGCAACCTGCCTCCACCATCCTCCCAGGCAGCGCATTCCAGACCTACACCACCCTTTGGGTAAAAAGGTTTTTCCTCACATCCCCCTAAATCTCCTGCCCCTCACCTTGAACTTATGTCCCCTCGTGACTGACCATGCAACTAAGGGGAACAGCTGCTCCCTATCCATATAGATAAAAACAAAAAACTACTGCGGATGCTGGAAATCCAAAACAAAAACAAAATTACCTGGAAAAACTCAGCAGGTCTGGCAGCATCGGCGGAGAAGAAAACAGTTGATGTTTCGAGTCCTCATGACCCTTCAGCAGAAAGGGTCTTCTGCTGAAGGGTCATGAGGACTCAAAACGTCAACTCTTTTCTTCTCCGCCGATGCTGCCAGACCTGCTGAGTTTTTCCAGGTAATTTTGCTCCCTATCCACCCTGTCCATGCCCCTCATAATCTTGTACACCTCGATCAGGTCACCCCTCAGTCTTCTCTGCTCCAACAAAAACAACTCAAGTCTATCCAACCTCTGTTCATAATTTAAATGTTTCATCCCAGGCAACATCCTGGTGAATCTCCTCTGTACCCCCTCCAGAACAATCACATTCTTCCTATAATGTGGCAGCCAGAACTGCACACAGTACTCCAGCTGTGGCCTCACCAAGGTTCTATACAACTCCAACATGATCTCCTACTTTTGTAATCTATGCCTCGATTGACAAAGGCAAGTGTCCCATATGCCTTTTTCACCACCCCACTAACATGCCCCTCCGCCTTCAGAGATCTATGGACACACACGCCAAGGTCCCTTTGTTCCTCAGAGCTTCCTAGTATCATGCCGTTCATTGAATACTTCCATGTCAAATTACTCCTTCCAAAGTGTATCACCTCACACTTTTCAGGGTTAAATTCCATCTGCCACTTATCTGTCCATTTGACCATCTCGTCTATATCTTCCTGTAGCCCAAGACAGTCAACATAACTGTTAACCACCCGGCCAATCTTTGTGTCATCCGCAAACTTACTAATCTTACCCCCCACATAATCATTTATGTAGTTTATATAAGTGACGAATAATAGGGGACTGAGCACAGATCCCTGTGGTACGTCACTGGACACTGGCTTCCAGTCACTAAAGCATCCTTCTGTCATCACCCTCTGCCTCCGACAACTAAGCCAATTTTGAATCCACCTTATCAAATTACCCTGTATCCCATGTGCATTTGCCTTCTTTATAAGTCTCCCATATGGGACCTTCTCAAAGGCTTTGCTGAAATCCATATAAACTACATCAACTACACTACCCTCATCTACACACCTGGTCACCTCCTCAAAAAATTCAATCAAATTTGTTAGGCATGATCTCCCTCTGACAAAGCCATGCTGACTATCCCTGATCACACCTTGCCTCTCCAAGTGGAGATAGATTCTCTCCTTCAGAATTTTCTCCAATAGTTTCCCTATCACTGACGTGAGATTCACTGGCCTATCTCTACAACCCTTCTTAAATAGTGGAACCACATTAGCTGTTCTCGTTGGGACCTGGAAAAATTTATTAATTTTGCTTCCAATCTCCACCCCTCCATCATTTTCACATGGTCCATCTCTGACACTTCTCTTCCCTTCCTTGACCTCTCTGTCTCAATTTCTGATGATAGACTGTCCACCAATATCCATTACAAGCCTACCGACTCCCACAGCTACCTCGACTACAGCTCCTCACACCCCGCTTCCTGTAAGGACTCCATCCCATTCTCTCAGTTCCTTTGCCTCCGTTGCATCTGCTCTGATGATGCTACCTTCAAAAACAGTTCCTCTGACATGTCCTCCTTCTTCCTTAACCGAGGTTTTCCACCCACGGTCATTGACAGGGCCCTCAACCGTGTCCGGCCCATCTCCCGCGCATCCGCCCTCACGCCTTCTCCTCCTTCCCAGAAACATGATAGGGTCCCCCTTGTCCTCACTTATCACCCCACCAGCCTCCGCATTCAAAGGATCATCCTCTGCCATTTCCACCAACTCCAGCATGATGCCACCACCAAACACATCTTCCCTTCACCCCCCCTGGCGGCATTCCGCAGGGATCATTCCCTCCAGGACACCCTGGTCCACTCCGCCATCACCCCCTACTCCTCAACCCCCACCTATGGCACCTCCCCATGCCCACGCAGAAGATGCAACACCTGCCCCTTCACTTCCTCTCTCCTCACCGTCCAAGGGCCCAAACACTCCTTTCAAGTGAAGCAGCATTTCGCTTGCATTTCCCCTAACTTAGTCTACAGCATTCGTTGCTCCCAATGTGGTCTCCTCTACATTGGAGAGACCAAACGCAAACTGGGCGACCGCTTTGCAGAACACCTACGGTCTGTCCGCAAGAAAGACCCAAACCTCCCTGTCGCTTGCCATTTTAACACTCCACCCTGCTCTCTTACCCACATGTCTGTCCTTGGCTTGCTGCATTGTTCCAGTGAAGCCCAACGCAAACTGGAGGAACAGCACCTCATCTTCCAACTAGGCACTTTACAACCTTCCAGGCTGAATATTGAATTCAACAACTTTAGATCTTGAACTCCCTCCCCCCATCCCCACACCGTTTCTTCCCCCTCCCTTTTGTTTTTTTCAATAATTTATATAGATTTTTCTTTTCCCACCTATTTCCATTATTTTAAAATCTACAACTAATACGTTGTCAGTCTTTCCACCCCACACCCACTAGAGCTGTACCTTGAGTGTCCTGCCGTCCATGCTTAATTAGCACTTTTCTTAGATAATATCACCACCTTCAACACCTCTTTGATCCTTTTGTCTGTGACATCTTTTGATTATCTGCTCCTATCACTGCTTGCTTGTTCCTACAACCACCCCACCCTCAACTTCTCTCCCCCCGCCCCCCACCTTAAACCAGCTTATATTTCACCCCTCTCCTAACTATACTCAGTTCTGTTGAAGGGTCATGTGGACTTGAAACGTTGACTCTTTTCTTCTCCACCGATGTTGCCAGACCTACTGAGTTTTTCCAGGTAATTCTGTTTTTGTTTTGGATTTCCAGCATCCGCAGTAGTTTTTTGTTTTTAGCTGTTCTCCAGTCCTCTGGCACCTCCCCCGTGGCCAGAGAGGAATTAAAAATTTGAGTCAGAGTCCCTGCGATCTCCTCCCTTGCCTCCCTCAGCAGTCTGGGACACAAATCATCCGGACATGGAGATTTGTCCACTTTTAAGCCTGCCAACCCAACACCTCCAATACCTTGTCACTCCCTGTATCAATTTGTTCAAGAACCTCGCAGTCTCTCTCCCCGAGTTCCATATCTTCATCCTCATTCTCTTGGGTGAAGATGGATGTGAAGTATTCGTTCAACACTCTACCCATGTCCTGTGGATCCACCCATAGATTGCCCCTCTTGGTCCCTAATGGGCTCTACTCTTTCCCTGGTTATCCTCTTCCCATTGATATACTTACAGGATATCTTGAGATTTTCCCTACTTTAGCCAGTGCTTTCTCATATCCCCTCTTTGCTCTCTGAATTGCTTTCTTAAGCTCCACCCTGCACTTTCTGTACTCCACTAATGCCTCCACTGATTTGCTTCTCTTGTACCTGCTAAAAGCCTCTCTTTTACTTCTCATCGTATCCTGAATATCTCTGGTCATCCATGGTTCTCTGGTTTGTTACTCCTTCCTATCATCCAAGAGGGAACATGGTGAGTCTGTACCCTCCCCATTTCCTTTTTGAACGCCCCCCCACTGCTCCTCTGTAGATTTCCCCACATGTAGCTGTTCCCAGCCTACCTTGGCCAGATCCTGCCTTATTTTACTAAAATCCGCTCTCCCCTAATCCAAAACATTTTTTTTCAACTTGTCTATTTCTTTGTCCATAACAGGCCTAAAATGTACCATGTTGTGGTCGCGATCACTAAAATGCTCCCCCACCACCACCTCAGCCACCTGTCCAGCTTCATTTCCCAGAATTAGGTCCAGCACTGCGCTGTCCCTTGTTGGACCCTCTACATATTGACCTAAAAAGTTCTCCTGTACACATTTCAAAAAATCCACTCCATCTAAGCCCTTAACACTATGTCTATCCCAATTAATGTTGGGAAAGTTGAAATCACCTAATATAATTACCCTATTGTTGTTGTTTTTACACACCTCCTCAAATTGTGCACATATTTGCTCCTCAATTTCCTGCTGACTATCTGGGGTCTATAATAAACACCTAACAATGTGACTGCCTCTTTTTTATTCCTAAACTCTACCCACAAGGCTTAATTCGATGCCCCTCCAAGATATCATCTCTCTTTACTGCAGTAACTGACTCCTTAACTAATAACGCAATGCCTCCTCCTTTTATTCCCTCCCCTGTCTCGTCTGAAGATTCTATATCCTGGAATGTTGAGCTGCCAATCCTGCCCCTCCTTCAACCACGTCTCAGTGATTGCTACTATATCACAATTCCACATGTCAATCCTCACCCTTAGCTCATCCATTTTACCTGTAATACTCCTGGCATTAGAGGTCATCCAGCCTTTCCTTACTCCCTTGAAGCTTAATGCAGCTGTACTCCCTCTGACTTGATTGTTTTACTGTATTATGATGTGTCCCTATTCTGCTAACATTCTGTGTCCCCTTCCCCTGCCAAATTAGTTTAAACTCCTCCCAACAGCACTAGCAAACCCGCCTGCAAAGATGTTAGTCCCGCTCTGGTTCAGATGTAGACTGTTCCGCTTGTACAGGTCCCACCTTCCCCAGAAATGGTCCCAGTGATCCAGGAATCCAAAACCCTCCCTCCTGAGCCAACTCTTAAGCCACGTATTCATCTGCGCTATTTTCCTATTTCTGAGCTCACCTGCACGTGGCACTGGGAGTAATCCAGAGATTACAACCCGAGAGGTCTTGCCTTTTTAGTCTACTGCCTAACTCCCTGAATTCTTGATGCAAGACCTCATCCCTCTTTCTACCTATGTCATATACCATGACCTCTGCCTTATCACCCTCCCCCTTCAGGATGCCCTGCAGCCGTTCAGTGACATCCCAGACCCTGGCACCAGGGAGGCAACACACCATCCTGGTGTCACGTTGACAGCCACAGTAACGCCTATCTGTTCCCCTGACTATAGAATCCCCTATTACTATTGCTCTTCCTCTCTTCCTCTTCTTCTGTACAGACAGGCTGCTTGTGGTGCCAGAAGCTTAGCTCTGTCTGCACTCCCTGGAGGAACCAGCGCCCTCATCAGCCTCCAAAATGGAATACCGATTTGCGAGCAGGACCCCAGGGGACTCCTGAACTATCTGCCTGTTTCTCTTGGACTGCCTGGTGGTCACCCATTCCCTTCCTCCCTCAAGTCCCTTCAGCTGTGGTGTGACCACCTCTCTAAACGTGCTATCCACGATGTTCTCAGACTCGCGGATGCTCCAAGTGTCCCCAGCTGCCATTCCAGCTCTGAAACCCGAGCTTACAGGAGCTGCAGCTGGACACACTTCCTGCAAACATGCTTGTCCCGGACACTGGAAATGTTCCTGGCTTCCCACATGGAGCACACCATGGCTTTGAGCTCTCCTGCCATGACTTATCCCTTTAAATTAAACCTTTTAAATCAATTACTCTAGGGCCCTTCTTTCCTGATCCTTGTTACTACAGAATATACAAACTATAAACCACAAAAAGACCTTAAACTATAAGCGATAAAAGTAATAAATACTTACCCGACCTTACCCACTACTTACCAGTCATTCCTTTCCCTGGTAGCCTCTACTACTGCAGCAGGACAAGGCCACTCTCTGAAGATTTAAGAAGTTGGATAGAAAAGAAAAAATGCAAAGAACACCTCTTCCCCTATGCATAGAATTCTCACTGTGCACCAAATTGCCAATACCCACACTCACTCTGGCTGTGTCTCACTCAGGATGAGGTCTCTCTCCTGTTCGTGTGCAAGCACACGTAGCATGCTTATTATGGTTATTAATATGCATATTATGGTTCACAATAAGTCCACATTTTGTGACATCTGCAAATTTTGAAATTGTGTCCTATACACCCAAGTCTAGGTCATTAATATATATCAAGAAAAGCAGGGATCCTATCACAGACCCCTGGGGAAACCCCATTATAAACCTTCCTCCAGTCAAAAAAACAGTTCACCATGACTCTGTTTCCTGCCACTCAGCCAATTTCATATCCATGCTGCTACCGTCCCTTTTACTGCATGGTCTCAAACTTTGTTGACAAGCCTATTATGTGGCACGTTATCAAAGGCCTTTTGGAAGTCTACGTACACTCATCAAATGCATTATCCTCATCAACCCTGTTTGTAACTTCATCAAAAAAACTCAAGCAAGTTAAATAGTCATTTCATAGCACAAAACTTGAGTATTGCTGTAAAAAGAGGCATGTCAAAGCTTTTTATCTTGCACTTATCACACAAGAATACCAAAGTAAGGGGGGAAAACAACAATTTATACTCTATGTGAAGAGAGTGCTGATTGATTAGCAAGTGGTGTTGCCATGGAGAATGCACCACTGATGGTGACTGTTGACAAGAGATTGATTAAGAGGGGAAAAATAGGGTATGATAATACTCGGGGTCCTGTTCTTTGCAGACAGAAAGAACATGTACGTAGATTGCGCCTGTTTCAGCTAAACAAAATAAGTGACAGTCATTCGCTGACTCATTCCTCAGGGTAATGCCAAGCATTGTTTGAAATTTAAACCAGGCAGCTTGACCCTGATTGGTCAAGGCATTGCCCTGAGGAATGAGCCAACGAATAGCTGTCACTTATTTTGTTTAGCTGAAACAGGCGCAATCTATGTACATAAAAACAAAAAGCTAAAAGTTACTGCGGATGCTGGAAATCCAAAACAAAAACAGAATTACCTGGAAAAACTCAGCAGGTCTGGCAGCATCGGCGGAGAAGAAATCAGTTAACGTTTCGAGCCTTCATGGCCCTTCGGCAGAACTGAAGCATAGTTAGAAGAAGGGAGAAATATAAATTGGTTTAAGGTGGGTGTTGGGGGGGTGGGGGTGGTGGGGGAAGAGAGAGACATTGAGGGTGTGGTGATTGTGGAGCTGAGCAGATAATCAAAAGATGTCACAGACAAAAGGGTCAAAGAGGTGTTTTGTCTGAGAAAAGTGCTAATTAAGAATGGAAGACAGGATATTCAAAGTACAGCTCTAGTGGGGGTGGGGTGGAAAGACTAACAAGGTTTTAGTTTTAGATTTATAAATAATGGAAATAGGTGGGGAAAGAAGAATCTATATAAATATTGAAAAAAATAAGCGGGGGGGGGGGGGGGGGGCGAAGAAACGGGGTGGGGATGGGGGGAGGGGGAGTTTAAGATCTAAAGTTGTTGAATTCAATATTCAGCCCGGAAGGCTGTAAAGTGCCTAGTCGAAAGATGAGGTGCTGTTCCTCCAGTTTGCGTTGGGCTTCACTGGAACAATGCAGCAAGCCAAGGACAGACATGTGGGCAACAGAACAGGGTGGAGTGTTAAAATGGCAAGTGACAGGGAGGTTTGGGTCTTTCTTGCGGACAGACCGCAGGTGTTCCGCAAAACGGTCGCCCAGTTTGTGTTTGGTCTCTCCAATGTAGAGGAGACCACATTGGGAGCAACGAATGCAGTAGACTAAATTAGGGGAAATGCAAGTGAAATGCTGCTTCACTTGAAAGGAGTGTTTGGGCCCTTGGACGGTGAGGAGAGAGGAAGTGAAGGGGCAGGTGTTGCATCTTCTGCGTGGGCATGGGGAGGTGCCATAAGTGGGGGTTGAGGAGTAGGGGGTGATGGAGGAGTGGACCAGGGTGTCCCGGAGGGAACGATCCCTACGGAATGCCATCAGGGGGGGTGAAGGGAAGATGTGTTTGGAGTTGGCATCATGCTGGAGTTGGTGGAAATGGCGGAGGATGATCCTTTGAATGCGGAGGCTGGTGGGGTGATAAGTGAGGACAAGGGGGACCCTATCATGTTTCTGGGAAGGAGGAGAAGGCGTGAGGGAGGATGCGTGGGATATGGGCCGGACACGGTTGAGGGCCCTGTCAACAACCGTGGATGGAAAACCTCGGTTAAGGAAGAAGGAGGACATGTCAGAGGAACTGTTTTTGAAGGTAGCGTCATCAGAACAGATGCAACGGAGGCGAAGGAACTGAGAGAATGGGATGGAGTCTTTACAGGAAGCGGGGTATGAGGAGCTGTAGTCGAGGTAGCTGTGGGAGTCGGTAGGCTTGTAATGGATATTGGTGGACAGTCTATCATCAGAAATTGAGACAGAGAGGTCAAGGAGGGGAAGAGAAGTGTCAGAGATGGACCATGTGAAAATGATGGAGGGGTGGAGATTGGAAGCAAAATTAATAAATTTTTCCAGGTCCCGACGAGAGCATGAAGCAGCACTGAAGTAATCATCGATGTACCGGAGAAAGAGCTGTGGGAGGGGGCCGGAGTAGGACTGGAACAAGGAATGTTCCACATACCCCATAAAGAGACAGGCATAGCTGGGGCCCATGCGGGTACCCATAGCTACACCTTTTATTTGGAGGAAGTGAGAGGAGTTAAAGGAGAAATTGTTCAGTGTGAGAACAAGTTCAGCCAGACGGAGGAGAGTAGTGGTGGATGGGGATTGTTGGGGCCTCTGTTCAAGGAAGAAGCTAAAGGCCCTCAGACCATCCTGGTGGGGGATGGAGGTGTAGAGGGATTGGACATCCATGGTGAAGAGGAAGCGGTTGGGGCCAGGGAACTGGAAATTGTTGATGTGACGTAAGGTGTCAGAGGAATCACGGATGTAGGTGGGAAGGGACTGGACAAGGGGACAGAGAAGGGAGTCAAGATAACGAGAAATGAGTTCCGTGGGGCAGGAACAGGCTGACACGATCGGTCCGCCAGGACAGTTCTGTTTGTGGATTTTGGGTAGGAGGTAGAAGCGGGCCGTCCGAGGTTGGGCGACTATCAAGTTCCCTCCGGGACACCCTGGTCCACTCCTCCATCACCCCCTACTCCTCAACCCCCACTTATGGCACCTCCCCATGCCCACGCAGAAGATGCAACACCTGCCCCTTCACTTCCTCTCTCCTCACCGTCCAAGGGCCCAAACACTCCTTTCAAGTGAAGCAGCATTTCACTTGCATTTCCCCTAACTTAGTCTACTGCATTCGTTGCTCCCAATGTGGTCTCCTCTACATTGGAGAGACCAAACGCAAACTGGGCGACCGTTTTGCGGAACACCTGCGGTCTGTCCGCAAGAAAGACCCAAACCTCCCTGTCACTTGCCATTTTAACACTCCACCCTGTTCTGTTGCCCACATGTCTGTCCTTGGCTTGCTGCATTGTTCCAGTGAAGCCCAACGCAAACTGGAGGAACAGCACCTCATCTTCCGACTAGGCACTTTACAGCCTTCCGGGCTGAATACTGAATTCAACAACTTTAGATCTTAAACTCCCCCTCCCCCCATCCCCACCCCGTTTCTTCCCCCCACCCCCCACCCCCCACTTTTTTTTTTCAATATTTATATAGATTCTTCTTTCCCCACCTATTTCCATTATTTTTAAATCTAAAACTAAAACCTTGTTAGTCTTTCCACCCCACCCCCACTAGAGCTGTACTTTGAATATCCTGTCTTCCATTCTTAATTAGCACTTTTCTCAGACAAAACACCTCTTTGACCCTTTTGTCTGTGACATCTTTTGATTATCTGCTCATCTCCACAATCACCACACCCTCAATGTCTCTCTCTCCCCCCACCAACCCCCCCCCACCCCCGCCCCCCCAACACCCACCTTAAACCAATTTATATTTCTCCCTTCTTCTAACTATGCTTCAGTTCTGCCAAAGGGCCATGAAGGCTCGAAACGTTAACTGATTTCTTCTCCGCCGATGCTGCCAGACCTGCTGAGTTTTTCCAGGTAATTCTGTTTTTGCAATCTATGTACATGTTCTTTCTGTCTGCAAAGAACAGGGCCCCGAGTATTATCATACCCTATTTTTCCCCTCTTAATCAATCTCTTGGTCCTCCTTTGCTGAATTCTAAACTGCTGCCAATCCTCAGGCTTGCTACTTTTTCTGGTAACTTTATATGACTCCTCTTTGGATCTAATGCTATCCTTAATTTCTTTTGTTAGCCATGGTTGGCCCAGCCATCGAAGCCCACATCCCATGAATGAATAATAAAAAAAATACATTTGTTCTTTAAACATTAGCCATTGTCTATCCACCGTCATGCCTTTTAATGAAGTTCCCCAATCTATCTTAACCAACTCACTCCTCATACCTTCATAGCTTCCTTTATTAAGATTTAGGACCCTGGTTTCAGATTGACTACTTCAATTTCCATCCTAATGAAGATTCTATCATGGTATGGTTACTGTTCCCTAAAGGACCCCGCACAACAAGATTATTAATCAAACTCTTCTCATTGCACAATACCAAATCTAGGGCAGCCTGTTCCCTAGTCAGTTCCTCAACATACTGGTCTAAAAAATCATCTCGTACACAACAGAAATAATTCTCCTGAAAGATTTTAAAAATTCACCTCCTCCAGTAGTTAGAACCCATGTTGAAGACCAGAGGGTCGTAACAGCTAGACAGGCAGCGGAGACCGCTGACGATTATCAGCTGGTCCATAAATTCAAACCCTCTCACAAACCCGGAAGGATAGAAGATGGGAAGGTCAAAGGACGGCAAGTAGACAGGGAAGAGAAGGGACAGTTGGTAATTCCCCGGACACTCCTCAGGACAGAAAGGAAGGTGCTGAGGCTGGAAGTGATATTTGACGGCCTTACTGTTTCCATTGTAACAAAGTGGGACATGTTCGTGCCAATTACTGGAAGTTGTGCAGGAAATCCATGGGAACTATTGTGGTGCGTGAGGGCACTTCAGAAAGGCCTGACAAAGTACAAAAGATCAAGTTGTAGCTGTGAAACCCGAGCGTGAACACTGCTGTGAGTTCAGGAGAGGTGAATAAGATATATGAGAGGTGTAAAGAATTTTTGTTGAGGGGGAAAAGTAACCCCTTATTCCTCAAATGCGACAGCTAAACCTCTAATCATACTCAGGGATACGGGAGCGACCCAAACATTTTTGCTGGGTAAAGGCATAAGTTTTCCATCAGAAAGCACATTAAAAACCAAAGTTCTAGTCAATGGTATTGGCGGACAGTATATACCCGTACCTTTATACCGGGTATACTTGGAGTGTGACCTATTGTCTGAGACAGTGATGGTAAGGGTTGTTCAGAAGTTACCCCCGGATGGAATTGATTTACTCCCAGAAATAATTTAACTGGAGCGAAGGTGGTAGCTTCTCCTGTAATTACAGAGAGCCCAAATGAGGTTAAAGAGACGGAGCAGTTACAGGAAAAGGTTCCAGGAATTTTTCCTTCATGTGTGATAACCTGAGCAAGGGCTAAGCAAAGTCCATCATTGAAGTTCAGAGTGATACCACAGACAGATATTTGGCTGGCTGAAACTTTCTTTAAAGACTTTGATAATCTGAAAGAGATGTTTAACAAATAATCTTGAGTTGAGGCTCAACAAGCTGATCCAGATTTAAGTAAGATAGCACCAACAGCCCAAACTGAAGCTGAAATTGAGGAAGTTCCAGAATGTTATTACATTAAAAATGGAATTCTAATGAGAAAGTGGAGACCCCCTCAAACCTGCAGATGAGGAGTGGACGCTTGTTCAACAGGTAGTGGTACTGCCCAAATATCGTAAAGAGATATTACGGATAGCACATGAAATTCCAATGGCAGGACATGTAGGAAT
This sequence comes from Cetorhinus maximus, assembly GCF_964194155.1. Lineage (NCBI taxonomy): Eukaryota > Metazoa > Chordata > Chondrichthyes > Lamniformes > Cetorhinidae > Cetorhinus > Cetorhinus maximus. The sequence continues at coordinate 128,888,518 of NC_135889.1, forward strand.
ATGGAAAACTCAAGCGCAGATAAACTGGCAGTTTTACTGGCCAGGTCTTCATAAGGACGTAGTGCAGTTTTGTAAAATGTGCCACACTTGCCAGATGGTAGGAAAACCACAACATACAATCAACCAGCACCCTTAATTCCCATATCAGTTTTTGAGGAACTATTCAGCAGGGTGTTAGTGGACTGTGTGGGACCATTATCAAAAATGATAGCAGGACTCCAGTATATGCTTACTATTATGGATATGACAACTCAATTTCCAGAGGACATCCGTTAAAGACAATTACAGCTAAAGTGGTGGTAGAGAAGATAGCCCAATTTTTTTACTCAATATGGATTGCATGTGGAGATCCAGTCAGATCAAGGTCCCAATTTTATGTCTAAAATCTTTCAGAACATAATGAGTAGTTTGGGTATAAAACAGTTAAAGTCCACAGCATATCACCCACAAACACAGAGAGCTTTAGAGAGGTACCATCAAACTCTCAAAACAATGATTAAAGCATATTGTCATGAATAATTCTTTATTTGCTGCCGAGATTCACCAAATGAATCTAATGGTTTTAGCCCTTTTGAATTAATTTACTGACGTGAACACACGAACAAGGAGGAGTGGACCATTCAGCCCCTCGAGCTTGCTCCGCATTTAAAAAGATCATGGCTGATCTGATAGTAACCTCAAATCTGCATCCCACTTACCCCGATAACCTATCATCCTTTTACTTACCAAGAATCTATTTACCTCTGCCTTAAAAATATTCAGACTCTGCTTCCACCACCTTTTCAGGAAGAGAGTTCCAAAGACTCACAACCCTCAGTGAAAAAATGATGTCTCATCTGTGTGTTAAATGGACGACCCCTTATTTTTAAACAGTAACCCCTAGGTAGAACCATAGAAAAGTTACAGCACAGAAGGAAGCCATTCGGCCCATCTTGTCCATGCCAGCCCAAGGACACCCAGATGCCCTTTCTAATCTCACCTTCCTGCACCCGGCCCATAGCCCTGCAGCTTACAGCACTTAAGGTGCAGATCCAGGTACTTTTTGAAAGAGTTTAGAGTTTCTGCCTCTACCACCAACTCGGGCAGCGAATTCCAGAGACCCACTACCCTCTGCGTAAAAAAGTTCTTCCTTATGATGTTTTAAGGGAAAAATATGGGGTTAAGGGGAATTGTATACAAAGGGCATTCTGAGAACAACTTGCCACTGAATGTTATATAGATAATCATTCCCCGTGGGGTAACATGCACTTGACAAAAAGTGAAACTTAAAAATGGTTTAGGATTGACCTTGCTAGTGTCATGCCCATAAGACATGAGATCATAAAGTGTGTAAATCAAACCTTACTTTCTGCTTATATGAAAATGGACTTTGCTGGACCAAAAAGCATGGCTGCTACAGTTCATATGATTTGCAAGTTGGTTACAGTTCTGAAAACTTCCAACAGAAATTACAGGACAAAGCTCATCCTGTGGAATCTCACACCAATCACTGTGTGGACCCATTACAATCAACGAAACAAGTTCTAGATTCTTCCCCACAGGAGGAAACATCCTCTCCACATCCATCCAGTCAAGACCCCTCAGGATCTTATATGTTTCAATCAAGTCACCTCTTACTATCTAAGCTTCAGCAGATACAAGCATAGTCTGGCTAACCTTTCCTCATAAGACAAGCCCACTCATTCCAGGTATTAGTCTGGTAAACCTTCTCTGAACTGCTTCCAACACATTTACATCCTTCCTTAAATAAGGTGACCAATACTGTACACAGTACTCCAGAGGTGGTCTCACTAGTGTCCTGTATAACTGAAGCATAACCTCCCTACTTTTGTATTTAATTCCCCTCGCAATAAATGATAATGTTCTATTAGCTTTCCTAATTACTTGCTGTACCTGCATACCAGCCTTTTGTGATTCATGCACTAAGACACCCAGATCCCCCTGCATCTCAGAGCTCTGCAATCTCTCACCATTTAGATAATATGCATCTCTTTTATTCTTCCTGCCAAAATGGACAATGGGACCTTTCCCAAATCTAGGGAGTTTTGGAAAATTAAAATCAATGCATCAACTATCTCACTAGACACTTCTTTTAAGACCCTAGGTTGAAGTCCATGAGGACCCAGGCTCTTGTCCGCCCGCAGCTCCAACAATTTACTCAGTACCACTTGTCTGGTGACTGTAATTTTCCAGACTTCCTCCCTCATTTCCATTTCCTGGTTTATAGCTGCTTCTGGGATGTTGTATCCTCTATAGTGAAAACTGATGCATAATACCTGTTCAATTCACCTGCCATCTCCTTGTTTTCCATTATCAATTCTCCAGACTCACTTTCTGTTGGACCAACACTTACTTTGTTAACTTGTTTCTTTTTAAATATTTATAAAAACTCTTACTATCTGTTTTTATATATCTGGCTGGCATTCTCTCATACTCTAATTTTTCCCTCCTTAGTCTTTTAATTATTCTTTGCTGTTCCTTATATTCTGTCCAATCTTCTGACCTGCTACCTGCCTTTGCACAATTATATGCTTTTTCTTTAATTTTGATACTATCTTTAACCTTTTTAGGTCCTCTGAAATGAATCAAAGAAAAGCTTTTGGGAGAGAAGGACGAATCCTGTATGTTAGATTATGTGTCCGTGTTCTTGGAATGGCTCATGGGAGCCTGCAAAGTGGCTCAAGAACATCTTAAAGTTTCTCAAACAAAGATGAAAGAATGGGCAGATAAGCAAGCTATGACCCGAACATTACAACCAAGGGATGAAGTGTTAGTATTATTGCCATTACAGGGGGAACCTTTGAAAGCACAGCTCAGTGGTCCATGCAAGGTAATTAGGAGGCTTAAAGTAAATTATCAGATAAATACCCTAGATTGTAGGAAAAAGAATCGGCTGTGTTACATGAATATGTTAAAACGATACCATCGTAGGGAGGAAGATAGGAAAGAGCGGTTATGTCAGGTTGTAAGCATAATGGAGGATGAAAGAAGCAGTGAGAGTGAGGTAGAAGGAGACTTAGTTCACAAATTGAATCTCCTACTATCCAGTTAGCTAACACTGAAATATTAGGACAGTTAGATACCATAATTGCATACTTAGAGGTAGAATGACGAGAGGATCTAGTGAGGTCACTTACAGAATTTAAAGGAATCTGTAGGGTTAAACTAGGGTCTAAAACTTTAGCCACACATTGTGAATGTAGGGGAATTTTCTCCTATGAAGTAACATCCTTAACGTTTAAGTCCAGAGAAATAAGCACAAGTGATAGCAGAAATTCAATATATATTAGAAAATCACCTAATTAAGCCTAGTCAAAGCAGTTGGTGTTCTCCAGTAGTGTTAGTGCCGAAACCTGATGGGTCCAGCAGATTCTGCATTGACTATAGAGAGGCTAATGCGGTAACTAAAACGGATTCCTACCCAATCCCTCATCTAGGAGATTGCATTGACAGGGTTGGCAGTGCCATGTTCCTTACTAAGATAGATTTGTTGAAAAGATACTGGCAAGTATCTTTAACATCGTGAGCAAAGGAGATATCGGCTTTTGTCACACCAAATGGGCTATACCAATGCCAAGTAATGCCATTCGGAGAAAAAATGCTCCAGCCACATTCCAAAGACTAATGAATCAGGTGATCACTAATGTTCCTAACTGTGTGGTTTTACTTGGATAATGTATTGGTTCTTAGAAACACGTGGAAAGACCATTTAAAACAATTGGAAACCTTATTTAAACAATTACAGTTAACAGATCACAGAATTGTTATGGTGTAGGAGACCATTCAGCCCATCATGTATGCACCAGCTCTCTGAGCATTTTAACTTAGTGCCAATCTCCTGCCTTTTTCCCATAACTCTGCACATTGTTTCTTTTTGAATAATCATCCAATGCCCTCTTGAATGCCTCAATTGAACCTGTCTCCGTCACACTTCCAGTCAGTGCATTCCAAACCCTAACTACTCGCTGTGTGAAAAAGTTTTTTCTCACCTCACATTTGCTTCTTTTGCAAAACACTTTAAAATTGTGCCCTCTGGTTCTCGATCTGTTTATGAGTGGGAACAGTTTCTCCCTATCTACTCTGTCCAGGCCCCTCATGATTTTGAAAACTTCTATCTAGTCTCCTCTCAGCCTTCTCCTCTTCAAGGAAAACAGTCCCAACTTCTCCAATCTTTCCTCATAACTGAAGTGTTTCATCCCTGGAACCATTCTCCTAAACCTCTTCTGCACTCTCTCCAATGCGTTCATATCCTTCCTATAGTGTGGCGTCCAAAACTATACACAATACTCCAGCTGAGGTCTAACCAGTGTCTTATATAAGTTCATCATAACCTCCCAGCTCTTATACTCTATGCCCCTATTAATGAAGCCTAGAATACTGTGTGCATTAGTAACAGATCTCTCTACCTGTCCTGCCATCTTTAATGATTTATGTACATATACACCCAGGTCTCTCTGCTTCCGCACACCCTTTAGAATAGTATCCTTTATTTTACACTGTCTCTCCATGCTCTTTGTACCAAAGTGCATCACCTCACACTTCTCCGCATTGAACTTCATCTGCCTACCATATGCCCACTCCACCAATGTGTCAATGTTCTTTTGAAGTTCGACACTGTCCTTCTCACAGTTTACAATTCTCTCGCAAACTTTGAAATTGTGCCCTGCACACCAAGATCGAGATAATTTATATATATATATTTATATATACATATCAGGAAAACCAAGGGTCCCAATACCAACCCCTAGGGAACTACAAACCTTCTTCCAGCCCAAAAAATACCCATTAACCATTACTCTCTGTTTCCTATCCCTCAGCCAATTTTGTATCCACGTTGCTACTGTCCCTTTTATTCCATGACCTATAACTTTCCTCAAGTCTGTTGCTTGGCACTGTATTGAACGCCTTTTGGACGTCCATATTAACAACATCAACAGCCTTGCCCTCATCAACCATCTCTGTTACCTCTTCAAAAAGCTCCAGGAAGTTAGTTAGACACAACTTTCCTTTAACAAATCCATGCTGACTCTTCCGAATCAATCCACTTTTTCCATGTGACAATTAATTTTATCCCGAATAATTGTTTCGAGAAGTTTCCCCATCACCAAAGTTAAACTGACTGGTCTATAATTGCAGGGAAGATCTTTACAACCTTTTTTGAACAAGGGTGTCATGTTTGCAATTCTCCAGTCCTCCTGCACCTCCCCGAATCCAGGGAACTTTGAAAGATTATTGCAAGTGCTTCTGCAATTTCCTCTCTTACTTCCTTCAATATTCTTGGATGCATCTCATCTGGTCCCAGTGCCTTATCAACTTTAAGTACATTCAGCTTATCCAATACCACCTCCTTATCAATTTTAAATCCTTCTAGTGACCGAGATATAGTAATAAACCTTGCAAAAAGTGAGTTCGCAAAAGCACAAGTAGCTTATTTAGGGCTTATTGTAGGGCAGGGACAGGTCTTGCCAAGAACAGTGAAGGTACAGGTTTTGATGGAATTCCCTGTCCCTAAAACTAAACAGGAAATTATGAGATTTTTAGGGATGTGCGGTTTCAATCGTAAATTTGTGCCAAACTTCAGCACAATAGTGGCAGAATCGGACAGAGTCAGCATGGATTTACGAAAGGGAAATCATGCTTGACAAATCTACTGGAATTTTTGAGAATGTAACTAGTAGAGTTGATGAGGGGGAGCCAGTGGATGTGGTTTATTTGGACTTTTAGAAGGCTTTCGGCAAAGTCCCACATAAGAGATTAGCCTGTAAAATTAAAGCGCGTGGGATTGGGGGGTAGTGTATTAAGATGGATAGAAAACTGGTTGGCAGACAGGAAACAAAGAGTAGGAATAAATGGGTCTTTTTCTGAATGGCAGGCAGTGACTAGTGGGGTACCGCAGGGATCAGCTTTGGGACCCCAGTTATTCACAATACATGTCAATGATTTAGATGAGGGAACTAAATGTAGTATCTCCAAATTTGCAGATGACACCAAAGCTGGGTGGGAGGGTGAGCTGTGAGGAGGATGCAGAGATGCTTCAGTGTGATTTGGACAAGCTGAGTGAGTGAGCAAATGCATGGCAGATGCAGTATAATGTGGATAACTGTGAGGTTATACACGTTGGTAGCAAAAACAGGAAGGCAGATTACCATCTGAATGGCTATAAATTGAGAGAGGGGAATGTGCAACGATACCTGAGTGTCCTCGTACACCAGTCGCTGAAGGTAAGCATGTAGGCGCAGGAGGTGGTAAAGAAGGTAAATGGTATGTTGGCCTTCATAGCCAGAGGATTCGAGTACAGGAGCAGGGATGTCTTGCTGCAATTGTACAGGGCCTTGGTGAGACCACACCTGGAATATTGTGTGCAATATTCTCCTTATCTGAGGAAGGATGTTCTTGCTATAGAGGGAGTGCAGCGAAGATTTACTAGACTGATTCCTGGGATGCCAGGACTGACATATGAGGAGAGATTGAGTCGGTTAGGATTATATTCACTGGAGTTCAAAAGAATGAGGGGGGATCTCATAGATACATATAAAATTCTAACAGGACTAGACAGGGTAGATGCAGGAAGGATGTTCCCGACGGTGGGGGAGTCCAGAACCAGGGGTCATAGTCTGAGGATACGGGGTAGACCATTTAGGACTGAGATGAGGAGAAATTTCTTCACCCAGAGAGTGGTGAGCATGTGGAATTCGCTACCACAGAAAGTAGTTGAGGCCAAAACATTGTATGTTTTCAAGAGGAGTTAGATATAGCTCTTGGGGCGAAAGGGATCAAAAGATATGGGAAGAAAGTGGGAGCAGGCTATTGAGTTGGAAGATCAGCCATGATCATAATGAATGGCGGAGCAGGCTTGAAGGGCCAAATGGCCTACTCCTGCTCCTATTTTCGATGTTTCTGCATATTTTGCAATTAAACGCATTTGGAAATGGTGTTTCATCTTTTACGGTCGGAGGCATGTTAGAATCAGATTTCTCAGGACTGAATTTTCTTTTACAAAATATAAGGACATGGCATGTCTGGGCATTTGGATGCTAACCTGGGATTTTTTTTAAAAGGTCATTAGTCCACCTTGGAACTGTCAGCAAGCAGGCCTCTTCAAAGAAATCACCTGATTTTTATGGTATTTGAGGGAGATCTGGCTGTTTGTTTTGAACTGCAATCACTTTAATTGATGGAGGGGAAAAAAACTGAAAAGGAAGATTAGTAACTTGCTGAAATCACATGGGAGAGAGGAAAAGACTTAAGTTGTGAAGCTGCTTGTTTGGAAGGCAGTTTTGTTGGGTAACAAGCTGAGGAAGGAAGCCTACCCTAACTGGCGCCCTCTCTCTACCTTGCCTAAAATTGCGTGTGGCTATCAACCTGTAGTCAGAGAACACTGTAACTCGTCTGAATTTGGACCTGCAAAGCTAAGGCCAGTCGGTGAGAACTTCCAGACATCCACCGGGGGGGACCAGTGGCCCGTCTTCACACGAGGGAACTCCAGGTCGACAGCATCGAGACCCTGTGGACTTCATCCTTTTTTTATAATGTCCATCCTCCAAAGCCCATTTTTGCAGAGAGATTTTATCTGTTTCTCCTTTGTTTGTCTGTGTGTGTCTGAGTTGCAAAACTCAAAATACAGCATTCAACATTAGATGTGATTCCGCGATTGGACAACATTTGCTAAATAATCTTCAATGTGCTAAGAGTCATATAAGGTTACCAGAAAAAGTAGCAAGCCTGAGGATTGGCAGCAGTTTAGAATTCAGCAAAGGAGGATGAAGAGATTGATTAAGAGGGCAAAAATAGGGTATGAGAGTAAACTTGCAAGGGACATAAAAGCAGACTGTAAAAGCTTTTTTTTAATATTCGCTTACGGTATGTGGACAATGCTGGCTTGGCCAGCATTTATTGCCTATCCCTAGTTGCCTTTGAGAAGGTGGTGATGAGCTGCTTCATGAACCGCTGCAGTCCATGTGATGTAGGTACACCCACAGTGCTGTTAGGAAGGGAGTTCCAGGATTTTGACCCAGCGACAGTGAAGGAACGGTGATATATTTCCAAGTCAGGATGGCGAGTGACTTGGAGGGGAGCTTCCAGGTGGTGGTGCTCCCATATATTTGCTGCCCTTGTCCTTCTAGATCATAGTGGTCGTGTGTTTGGAAGATGCTGTCGAAGGAGCCTTGGTGAATTCCGGCAGTGCATCTTGTAGATGGTACACACTGCTGCTACCGTGCTTCAGTGGTGGAGGGAGTGAATGTTTGTGGACATACTGCCAATCAAGTTGGCTGCTTTGTCCTGGATGGTGTCAAGCTTCTTGAGTGTTGTGGGAGCTGCACTCATCCAGGCAAATGTGGAGTGTGCCATCCCTCTCCTGACCTGTGCCCTGTAGATGCTGGGCAGGCTTTGGGGAGTCAGGAGGTGAGTTACTCGTTGCACAATTCCTAGCCTCTGACATGCTCTTCTAGTCACAGTCTTTATATGGCTAGTCCAGTTCAGTTTCTGGTCAATGGTAACCCCTAGGATGTTGATAGTGGGGGATTCAGTGATGGTAATGCCATTGAACATCAAGGGGCGAAGGTTGAATTCTCTCTTGTTGGAGATGGTCATTGCCTGACACTTGTATGGCGTGAATGTTACTTACCACTTGTCAGCCCAAGCCTGAAAATTGTCCAGGTCCTGCTGCATTTGGACATGGACTGCTTCAGTATCTGTGGAGTCGTGAATGGTGCGGAACATTGCGCAATCATCAGCGAACATCCCCACTCTGACCTTATGATGGAAGGAAGGTCATTGATGAAGCAGCTGAAGATGTTTGGGCCTCGGTCACTACCCTGAGGAACTCCTGCAGTGATGTCCTGGAGCTGGGATGACTGACCTCCAACAACCACAACCATCTTGCTTTTGTGCTAGGTATGACTCCAACCAGTGGAGAGTTTTCCTTCTGATTCCCAGCGACACCAGTTTTCCTAGGGTTCCTTGATGCCACTCTTGGTCAAATGCAGCCTTGATGTCAAGGGCAGTCACTCTCACCTCACCTCACCTCACCTCAGGAGTTCGGCTCTTTTGTCCATGCTTGAACAAAGGCTGTAATGAGGTCAGGTGCTAAGTGGCCCTGGTGGAACCCAAACTGGGCACCAGTGAGCAGGTTATTGCTATGCAAGTGCCGCTTGATAGCACTGTTGATGGCCACTTCCATTACTTTACTGATGATGGACAGTAGACTGATGGGTTGTAATTGGCCGGGTTGGATTTGTTCCGCTTTTTGTGAACAGGACAAACCTAGCCAATTTTCCACATAGCCAGGTAGATGCCAGTGTTGTAGCTGTACTGGAACAGCTTGACTAGGGGCGCGCCAAGTTCTGGAGCACAAATCTTCAGTACTATTACCAGAATATTGTCAGGGCCCATAGCCTTTGCACTATCCAGTGCCTTTTCTTGATATCACATGAGTGAATCGAATTGGCTGAAGACAGGCCTCTGTGATACTGGCGACCTCCAGAGGAGGCCAAGATGGATTATCCACTCGGCACTTCTGGCTGAACATTGTAGCAAGTGCTTCAGCTTTACCTTTTATCTATCGCATATGTGGAAAGAAAAAGATTAGTGAAGACAAATGTAGGTCCCTTACAGTCTGAAATGGGAGAACTTATAATAGAAAACAAGGAAATGGCACAGCAATTAAATAACTACTTTAGTTCCGTATTCACGGAGGAAAGCACAAATAGCTTCCCAGAAATACTAGGGAACCAAGGGTCTAGTGAGAAGGAGGAATTGAAGGAAATTAGTATTACTAAAACAATAGTGCTGGAGAAATTAATGGAACTGAAAGCCAATAAATCCCCAGAGCCTGATAATCTACATCCCAGGGGACTAAAGGAGACAGCCATGGAAATAGTGGATACATTGGCTGTCATCTTCCAAAATTCTGTAGATTCTGTAACAGTCCTGGCAGATTGGAGGGTGGCAAATGTAACCCCACTATTTCAAAAAGGAGGGAAGGAGAAAACAGCGAATTACAGACCGGTTAGCCTAACCTCAGTAATAGGGAAAATGCTACAGTGTATTATAAAGGATGTGATAACAGGGCACTTAGAAAATATCAACGGGATTAGACAAACTCAACATGGATTTGTGAAAGGGAAACCATGTTTGACAAAGCTATTGCAGTTCTTTGAAGATGTAATTAGCAGAATAGATAAGGAAGAACCACTGGATGTGGTGTATTTGGATTTTCAGAAAGCTTTTGATAAAGTCCCACATAAGAGGTTAGTGTGTAAAATTAAAGCACATGGGATTGGGAGTAATATACTGGTATGGATTGAGAATTGGTTGGCAGACAGGAAACAGAGAGTAGGAATAAATGGTCTTTATCGGAGTGGCAGGTGGTGACTAGTTGGGTACTGCAGGGATCAGCGCTTGGGCCCCAGTTATTCACAATATATATCAATGATTTGGATGAGGAAACCAAATGTAATTGTTCCAAGTTTGCTGACAACACAAATCTTGGTGGGAATGTGAGTGACGAGGTAGGTGTTAAGAGGCTTCAAGGCGATTTAGACAAGTTGAATGAGTCATAGAGTCGTAGCGGTCTACAGCACAGAAAAAGGCCCTTCGGCCCATCAAGTCTGTGCCAGTCAAACAAGTACCCAACTATTCTAATCCCATTTTCCAGCACTAGGCCCATAGCCTTGTATGCCATGGCATCACAAGTGCACATCCAAATACTTCTTAAATGTTATGAGGGTTTCTGCCTCTACCACTCTTTCAGGCAGTGTGTTCCAGATTCCCACCACCCTCTGGGTGAAAAAATTCTTTCTCACATCCCCTCTAAACCTCCTGCCCCTTACCTTGAATCTGTGCCCCGTGGTTATTGATCCCTCCACCAAGGGGAAAAGTTCTTTCCTGTCTACACTATTTATGCTCCTCATAATTTTATACACCTCAATCATGCCCCCCCCACCTCAATCTCCTCTGCTCCAGGGAAAATAACCCCAGTCTATCCAATCTCTCCTCATAACTAAAACATGAGTGGGCAAATACATGGCAGATACAGCATAATGTGGATAAGTGTAAAGTTATCCACTTTGATAGGCAAAACAGAATGGCAGAATATTATTTAAATGGTGATAGATTGGGAAATGTTGATGTACAAAGGGACCTGGGTGTCCTTGTACACCAATCACTGAAAGCAAGAATGCAGGTGCAGCAAGCAGTTAAGAAGGCAAATGGTATGTTGGCCTTCATTGCGAGAGGACTTGAGTACAGGAGCAAGGAAGTCTTACTGCAGCTGTACAGGGCCTTGGTGAGACCACACCTGGAGTATTTTGTGCAGTTTTGGTCTCCTTACCTAAGAAATGTTATACTTGCCATCGAGGAGTGCAGTGAAGTTTCACCAGACTAATTCCTGGGATGGCAGGATTGTCGTACGAGGAGGGATTGGGCTGACTAGGCCTATATTCACTGATGTTTAGAAGAATGAGAGGAAATCTCATTGAAATATATAAAATTCTGACAGGGATGGACAGACTGGATGTAGGGATGATATTTCCTCTGGCTAGGGGATCTAGAATAAGGGTTCATAGTCTCAGGATACAGGGTAGACCATTTAGGACTAAGATGAGGAGAAACTTCTTCACTCAGTACGGTGAACCTATGGAATTTTCTACCACAGAAGGCTGTGGAGGCCAAGTCACTGGATATATTTAAGAAGGAAATATTTAGATTTCTGGACTCTAAAGGCGTCAAGGGGTACAGAGAGAGCGCTGGAGTACGGCGTTGAGATAGAGAACCAGCCATGATCATACTGAACGGCAGAGCAGGCTCAAAGGGCCGAATGACCTACTCCTGCTCCTATTTTCTATGTTTCTCTAAGGGCTTCATATGTTGTCTCTACTTTCAATGCCTGTATCCAACGGTCAAATCCACAGATACCTCTTCTGACAGCGATGCATATAATTCATGAGCTCTACCCACCAACCTACTCTGTAAGAGCAATGTCCAGATTCCTTTCGGCCATTTCATTTGCTTAGCTACCTTTTCAAATGAAATAAAGAATGCCTCTACATTCCATTCCTTAAACTTTGGGAAGGCTTGCACAAATTTAAACATCTCCCTACTGGACTTTGTGTTGAAGGTTTATTTCATCATCTGAACCTTTCTCAGTATCTGAGGCCTCTTTTTTAAAGTTCAGCCTTTTAAGCCGGTATTGCCTTTCTTGGAATCTTAACGGCACAGATGGGCACCATTTGGCCCATACTGTCTGCAACAGCTCTCCAAATGAGGACTATGAACTATTGCCATTGCCCTGTCTTTTTCTCATACCCCTGCACATTCTCGTTCCTTCTCTCTCTCTTCCATTGCTAACTTCTCCCTCTGGAGATCATGTTCCCTTTTCTTATTTTGTTCCCTTTCTCTCTCCTGCATTTCTGCTTGTTCCCTTTCAAATGTTCTCTCTTTTTCTTTTTCCTGTCTTTCTCTTTCCTTTTCTTTATCTTCTGCCTTGAATTCAAGTTTTTTCGGTTCCTTTTCATGTTCGGGTTGCTTCATTCACAACTGGATCTTAGCTAACTCAATTGGCTCACCTCCTGGAGAATGTTGTCTCTCTGGTATTGCTTCCAATTTTAAATGCTGCGCTATTACCTAAACTATGTCTGGTTTCCTCGCCCCTACAGATAATTCTAACTCCAATTTATTCACCAATTCCGTTAGCTGAGTCTTGGTTACTTTTTGTAAACCAATCAGAGTTACTTTTTCCACCTGTAGAAAAGTCTTTGCAACCTTCAACGCTATTTTAGTTTACCAATGTACAAGAAACCTGGTCTCCGTCCTTTTAACCCTTACCAATTATTATTCCGTGTCCAATCCCCCACTGTCCGCGTTTCAAATCCCGCAAGAGCTCCCAATTTATGTTACAACTTGGTTCCGAGGAGTGTGCGAATTACCAAGCCCCACTAAAGTACCATTAATTTAAATGTTTAATTTTCTCAACAAAATGGCCAATTGTGTACCAATACTTCTAGCACCCAGGAGAAAAGACGACTCTGACCAGGCTTCTCTCAAAAAACTCAGAATGATGAATTTATTTCAAAACAAAACTTCTTTTAACAAATTGCAAGTACTGGTTAACACACAATTGTGATTGGGAAGTACAACTATCTATCTCTTCCTAAAGAATTCTGCCAGCACATGCACAGACAAACAAAGGTCTAACAGAGATAAAAACAAAAAACTGCGGATGCTGGAAATCCAAAACAAAAACAGAATTACCTGGAAAAACTCAGCAGGTCTGGCAGCATCGGCGGAGAAGAACAAAGTTGACGTTTCGAGTCCTCATGACCCTTCAACAGAACTAAGTAAAAATAGGAGAGGGGCGAAATAGGACTAACAGATACAGTCTCTCTGCAAAAATGGGCTTTGGAGGATGGGCGTTATAAAATACAGCATAAAGTCCCCAGCCTCTCGATGATGTCGACCTGGAGTTCCCTCGTGTGAAGACAGGCTGCCGGTCCCTGGTGGATGTCTGGAAGTTCTCACCAACTGGTCTCAGCTTCGCAGGTCCAAATGCGGACTAGTTACACTCAGCTGAGGGTTCTCTGGCTACAGGTTGATCACCACACACAATTTTAGGCAAGGTAGGGAGAGGTCGCCAGTTAGGGTAGCCTTCCTTCCTCAGCGTGTTCCCTAACAAAACTGCCTTCAAAACAAGCAGGTTCGCAACTTAAGTTTTTTCCTCTCACCCATGTGATTTCCAGCAAGTTACCAACTTTCCTTTTCAGTTTCTTTTCTCCATCAATTAAAGTGACTGCGGTTCAAAACAAACAACCAGATCTTCCTCAAGTACATAAAAGTCAGTTGATTTCTTGGAAGAGGCCTGCTTGCTGACAGCTCCAAGGTGAACTTATGACCTTTTAAAAAAATCCCAGGTTAGCATCCAAATATCCAGATCATGCCATGTCCTCCCATTTTGTAAAAGAAAAATTCAGTCTTGAAAGATATGATTCCAACAACTCTGTTTCCCTTTCTCTGCAGTTGTTGCCAGGCTTGCCCTGTATGTCTGGCATTTTGTTTTTACTTAAATAGCTAGATAATCTGTTTTAAGTACTGTTGACTGAGCTATATTAGTGTCCATCAGGGAGAACTCCCCTGATCTTCTTTGAATGTCATGGGATCTTTTCTGTCCACCTTAGGGGACAGATATTTCATCCTTCAGGATTGCACTGAATTTTCTGCCTGGATTATGTGTATATATCGCTAGAGTGGGGCTTGAAACTAAGAGCTTCAGACTCAGGGGCTAAAGTCCTGACATTGAGACAAGTCTAACACATACCTCCATACAAGCTCCCCTCAACTTTCAGCCTCAAGGTACCTCGCTCATGGAATCTTTCCCCCAGTCTACTCTTGTTCAACCTCTCTCTGTCGGGTCTTTTCATCTCACAACAAATCTAGGAGATACCCAGAATCAGGTTAGCAATGTGCAACTCAAAAAAGATACAAAGAGGTCTGGATAAGGATGTGAATTAATAATCATTAAATGTTAGGATGGTCAGGACAGATGGTACCTTGAATAGTGTCCTCCTTTGGAACTTCAGTCTCATTGTCATCATTTAAGCAGTAAACGGTCTCTCTCCTCACATCCTCCTTCCGCAGAGTCTTGGCATCAACAGACATCCAGCTTTTCTTGACTTTCTCTTCAGTCATCTGTTTGAAGAGTTTAATTCTGAAGTTTTGATTGTCATAGTTATATTTTTTAAAGGGAAATATGTTGGCTGGGGCAAGGTGCTAGGGATAGAGTACAAAATGGTTTAAGCACTCGTCGTTATCCACTGTTAGAATCATTACTTCCATCTCATTCTCCCGGCTTACATGTTCTAAAATTCAAAGAGCCCCTCAGCCGATGGTTAATGGCCTGTTAGTGGAAGTCTGTCACAGTATAAGTGCTGATGATAAATGCCAAATAGCAACATAACTCATTGGGTATTGTTGAAAAAAAGAGACACGTCTAAGCTTTTCATCTTGCACTCATCAGGACACTCACAAGAATACCAATATAAAGGGGAAAACAATAATTTATACTGTATGCGAATAGAGTGCTGATTGATTGGCAAGTGGTGTTGTCATGGAGAGTGGGCCAGATGATGGTGACTGACAGTTGACTGCCAAGCATTGTTTGAAATTTAAACCAGGCAGCTTGACCCTGATTGGTCAAGCATTGCCCAGAGGAATGAGTCAGTGAGTGGCAGTCACTTATTTTGTTTAGCTGAAACAGGCGCAATGTATGTACATGTTCTTTCTGTCTGCAAAGAACAGGGCCCTATGAATTAGTATATGTAGCTTCCAGTACATGCAACTTGGCAAGCCCGAATGACAATATTAAATTGGTTGTCAGCGTAATTCTTAGCACATTGAGGATTATTTATCAAATGTTGTCCAATCGCAGAATCACATCTAATGTTGGACACTGTGTTTTGAGTTTTGCAAGCAAGAGCTGGTTGGGCATGGTCTGTACCCTGCTCGTTGCGAACAGTAGCTGGGACATGCTGTTTGATACAATCTGCCAGCCTATAGCATCACATTGGCACTGAAATTCATGTACCACATTACTGATTTGTGTGATAGGCAGAATGTCCACCGAGGATGCTGAATCCTTGAAAGTGTGCATAGCTGATCTAGTGCATGCATATTGCACGATTCTGAACGACCTGTCCAAATTTCAGATGTAACGCCATAAGAAATTGGGGCCTTTAATAAGAGAGTATTTTCCGCATTTTATGGGATTAGCCAAGCAACATTGATTTTCTCTCTGGAAAAAAGATTCCTAAAAACCTTAACCTCTAAACGGTCTTATTTTAGGCTGTCATGTTGACATTCCTAAGTTGTTAGATGGCGCCCTGTGCACCTCCTTATAGCCCAAGGTATGATCCTCAGCATGATAAAATTGACCTTGAGCAGGATGACAAACAGGGGAAGGGTGGCCCCCATATCTATTGGTCTGAAGGGTTCAGACAGGGGATTGACATTTGGTAAGCTACCAGCCTCCAAAATGAGTATATAGATTGGTGCCATACTGGTGATAATGCAGCTGAGGTACTGCTGAGGTGCTAGTGAGGTGGCAGCGCTCGATTTGCAGCTGCCTTCTTCAGATGGAAAATGGAGGAGGAGGAAGATTGAGAGGTTGTGGAAAGAGTTTCCTAACATTTCGACTAGAGAGCGGAATGCTGTTATCACAGGCTGTTACGGGCTGAATACCTTTTCTCTGTCTAATTAGTTAATGTATCATATCTAAACTGTTGTTTCTTAATAAACTCTTAAAATTACACGCGAATAGTTGCCTGCCTATTTAGGTATGACACGACTAAGTAACAGAGATCTGGAGGGAGGAGGAGTACAACCTCATGCAGAGTTCCTAAGATGTCCATAGAGTTGTAAATAAATAACAATGGTTTTAACAAACTACAGTCTTGAGTAGATTATTCATGGAAAATAAACAAACCCCAAAGAACAAAAGGGATAATTAATTGGGGGAAAGCCAACTTCGATGGGATGAGATTGCATCTGAGTCAAGTGAGTTGGAATCAAATGTTGGCAGAGAAGACGGTAGCTGAACAATAGGCCACCTTCAAAGAAAAAGTATTGCAGGCAATGTCAAGGTATATTCCCTTGAAGTGGAAAGGTAGGACAAATAAATCCAGAGCGCCCTGGATGGCGAGCGAGATAGAGATAAGGATGAAAAGGAAGAAGTGCACATACGACAGATGTCAGGTAGAAAATACAATGCAGAATCAGGCTGAATATAGAAGGACCAGAGGGGAAGTGAAGAAACTAATAAGAAAAGCAAGGAGAGAGCATGAAAAGAGGTTGGCAGCGAACATAAAAGGGAATCCCAAGGTCTTATAAGCATGTAAATGATAAAAGGGTGGTAAAAGAAAGAGTAGGGCCAATTAGGGACAAAAAAGAGAACTTGCATGTGGAGGCTGGAGAAATAGCGGAGGTGTTGAGCGAGTACTTTGCATCTGTCGTTACAAAGGAAGAAGATGCTACCCAGGCCGAGGTGAGCGAGGAGGTAACTGGTACACCAGAAGAACTTACAATTGAGAGGAAGGAGGTGTCGGAAAGGCTATCTTTACTTGAAATAGATAAGGTACAAGGACTGGATGAGATGCATCCAAGGGTACTGAGGGAAGTGAGGTTGGAAATTGTGGAGGCACTAGCGATAATCTTCCATTCTTTCTTAGACACAGGGGAGGCGCAAGAGGACTGGAGGATTGTAAATGTTACACCCTTGTTCAAAAAGGGGTGCAAGGATAAAGTTGGCAATCACAGGCCAGTCAGTTTGAGCTCAGTGGTAGGGAAACTTCTGGAAACTATAGTACAGGATAAAATCAATAATCACTTAGACAAGTGCAGGATCATTAAGGAAAGCCAGCATGGATTTATCAAGGGAAAATCATGTTTAACTAACTTGCTGGAGCTTTTTGAGGAGATAACAGAAAGTTGATAAGGGAAACGCTATTGATGTGGTGTATATAGATTTTCAAAAGGCATTCGATACAGTGCCACACAACAGACTTGTGAGCAAAATTCTAGCTCATGCAATAAAAGGGAAAGTAGGCACTTGGATAAAAAATTGGCTGAGTGACAGGAAACAGAGAGTAGTGATAAATGGTTGTTTTTCAGATTGGAGGAAGGTTTGTCGTGGAGTTCCCCAGGGGTCAGTGTTGGGACCCTTGCTCTTCCTGATATATATTAATAACCTAGACAGTGGTGTGCAGGGCATGATTTCAAAATTTGCAGATGATACAAAGATTCACAGGATTCGTCCTCACCGTTTCCTACATCCGCATATGTATGGGCTGCCCAAGACACACAAAAGTGATGTCCATCGATGCCCTATCTTATCTATGACTGGTTCTGCACAACATGAATTGGCCAAATGGCTGGGCGAATTGTTACAACCAGTTTTGACCAAGTTTTCCACATACACAGTGAAGGACTCCTTCACATTTGCGAACGCCATATGACATTGCCAGCATATTCACAAATGTTCCACTTAAAGAAGTGATCTATCTTTGCGTTGCAGCACTATATCATGGCAATCTAGACCCACCATCATTGCGTGAATCAGTATTCATTGAACTTAAGAACTCGGCAACTCGCACAGTTGAATTCAGTTTTAATGGCACTATGTATGTATAAACAGATGGTGTTTGCCATGGGATCCCCTCTAGGCCCAGATCTCACAAACATCTTTGTTGGGTTCCATGAGAAACGTGTCTTCGATGGAATGACACTAACCTCCTACACCTTGCATATTTCCGATATGTGGATGGTACGTTTGCTGTATTCAAATCTGCAGCTGCATTTAACAATTTCCTTACATGTCTGAATGGACTTCATTTGACTGCCCCCTAGTTCTGGACTCACCCACAAGAGGAAACATCCTTTCCACACCCACCTTGTCAAGGCCATTCAGGATCTTGTATACTTCAATCAAATCTAAACTCCAGTGGAAACAAGCCCAGTCTGTCCAACCTTTCCTCATAAGACAACCCACTCATTCCAGGTAACAATCTAGTAAACCTCCTCTGAACCGCCTCCAATGCATTTACATCCTTCCTTAAATAAGAAGACCAAAACTGCACACAGTATTCGAGATGTGGTCTCACCAATGCCCTGTATAACTGAAGCACAACATCCTTACTTTTATGTTCAATTCCTCTCGTAATAAAGGATAGCATTCCATTAGCCTTCTTACTGTACCTGCATACTAACTTTTTGTGACTCATGCACTAGAACACTGTAGAGGCGGTGGCATAGTGGTATTGTCACTGGGCTGGTATTTCAGAGACCGAGGGTAATGCTCTGGGGACCCGGATTCAATTCCAACCTGGCAGATGGTGAAATTTGAATCCGATGAAAATCTGGAATTAAAAGTCTAATGATGACCACGAAACCATTGCCGATTGTTGTAAGAACCCATCTGGGTCACTAATACCCTTTAGGGAAGGAAATCTGCCATCCTTACCTGGTCTGGCTCTTAAATGCCCTCTGAACAAGGGCAATTAGGGATGGGCAATAAATGCTGGCCTAGCCAGCGATGCCCATACCCCATGAACGAATAAAAAACACCTAGATCCCTCTGCACCTCGGAATTCTGCATTCTTCACTTAAGTAATGCTCTGCCTTTTTATTCTTCCTGCCAAACTGACCAACTTCACATTTTCCCACATTATATTCCATCTGCCAGATTTTTGCCCACTCACTCAACTCAATCTGTCTGCAACCTCATGTCCTCTTCACAACCATCTACAAATTTAGCTACCATGCCTTCACTCCTCTCATCTAAGTCATTGATATCAACTGTAAAAAGTTGAGGCCCCAGCACAGACCCCTGCAGGACTCCACTCATCACATCCTGCCAACCTGAAAAAGACCCATTTGTGTATACTGTTTTCTGCTAGCTAGCCAACCTTCTGTCCATACTAATGTTACCCCTTACACCATGAGCTTTTATTTTCTTCAATAACTTTTCATGTGGCACCTTATCAAATACCTTCTGGAAATACAGTATACCTACAGGCTCCTCTTTATCCACAGCGCATGTGACTCCTTCAAAGAACACCAATAAATTGGTTAAACATGATTTCCCTTTCACCAAACGACACTGACTCTTCCTGATTACCTTGTGTTTTTCCAAGTGCCTAGCCAGAAACTCCATATATTATATATATCTTCACAGTTCGCTGCATCTGCTTATGTATGGGCTGCCCAAGTCACACAACAGTGGTGTCCCTTTACGCCCTATCTTATCTATGACCGGTTCTGCACAACATGAATTGGCCAAATGGTTAGGCGAATTGTTACAAACAGTTTTGACCAAGTTTTCCACATGCATGGTGAAGGATTCCTTCACATTTGCGAACACCATACAGGACTTGCATATTGATAGCAATGCTGTGTCCATGTGCTCATTTAACATTGCTAGCCTATATCACAGCAATCTAGACCCGCCACCATTGCGTGAATCAGTATTCATTGAGCTTATGAACTCGGCAACTCGCACAGTTGAGCTCAGTTTTAATGGCACCATGTATGTATAAACAGATGGTGTTTGCCATGGGATTCCCTCTAGGCCCAGCTCTCACAAACATCTTCGTTGGGTTCCATGAGAAACATGTCTTCGATGGAATGACACTAACCTCCTACACCTTGCACATTTCCAATATGTGGATGATACGTTTGCTGTATTCAAATCTGCAGCTGCATTTAACAATTTCCTTACATGTCTGAATGGGCTCCATCCTGCGCTCAAATTCACCTATGAAATGGAGCAGTCAAATGAACTCCACTTCCTTGATGTACTAGTTAAGAAAGCTGCCAGGGGATTCTCTACCACAAGCCTACTTCACTGGTTAATAAACACATTGGGATTCTTACAATTCCACAAACTATAAGATTGGTCTTATTGGCAACCTTGTAAATAGGGCCCAAGCCATTTGCTCACCATGCAAGCTTGATTCTGAAATAGGGTGAATCAAAGGCATCCTGCAGGATAATGGCTACCCTGATCAGATCATTTCACGATGTATATCACGCAAACTCATGAATGGGTCTAAGGCCGTTGCTTTCGGACCTGAAAAGTGCCCAGTCTACCTCAGATTACCCTGGAAGAGCAAGATATTTCAAAAATTTGCGCAACAGATGAAGCTAGCTGTTTCAGGCTGCTACTATGCAGTAGCAACATGAGTGGTATTCGTCACTAACAGGATGCTGCTGTCAAGCCAAAAAGACATTCTGTCTATCACACAATGAGTAATGTGGTACATAGATTTCAGTGACAGTGATGCCATATGCGTAGGCTGTATGTCCCAAAGACTGGCGGATTGTATCAAACAGCATGTGCCAGCTGCTGTTCGCAATGGGCAGGGTACAGGCCATACCCAACCAGCACATGCCTGCAAAACTCAAACATAGGGGAGGCAGTGGCACAGTGGTATTGACACTGAACTAATATTCCAGAGGCCCAGGGTAATGCTCTGGGGACCCGGGTTTGAATCCCGCCACAGCAGACGGCGAAATTTAAATCCAATAAAAACCTCGAATTAAAAGTAAATTAAATGATAAAACCATTGCCGATTGTTGTAAAAACCCATCTGGTTCACTAATGTCCTTTAGGGAAGGAAATCTGCCATCCTTACCTGGTCTGGCCAACATGTGACTCCTGACCCACAGCAATGTGGTCTGAACAGGAGCGCTGTTTTTGGCTGCAGTAGAGAGTTTCAGTTGGAGTTTGGTGACTGAGGGTGAAAATCTATCTAAAGTCTTGTTGTGATCCAAGCTGAGGTTACCCGTGGACAAGCCTGATCCCAGACTGGAACCTGGCTTGATAGATCCTAACTTTTATTTTGTTTGTTTAGATACATGGAGAGTAGCTACTGAACAAGAGGCATAGGAGTCAGCTGATGAGCTTAGAGTCATAGAGGTCAACAGCACAGAAAAAGGCCCTTCAACCAATCGAGTCTGCACCGGTCAAACGAGTACCTAACTATTCTAATCCCATTTTCCAGCACTAGGCCCATAGCCTTGTATGCCATGGCATCGCAAGTGCACATCTAAGTACTTCTTAAATGTTATGAGGGTTTTTGCCTCTACCACCCTTTCAGGCAGAGTTCCAGATTCCCACCACCCTCTGGGTAAAAAAATTCTTTCTCACATCCCCTCTAAACTTCCTGCCCCTTACCTTAAATCTATGCCTCCTGGTTATTGATCCCTCCACCAAGGGGAAAAGTTCCTTCCTGTCCACCCTATCTATGCCCCTCATAATTTTACACACCTCAATCATGTCCCCCCCTCAACCTCCTCTGCTCCATAGAAAATAATCCCAGTCTATCCAATCTCCCCTCATAACTAAAACTCTCCAGCCCAGGCAACATCCTGGTAAATCTCCTCTGCACTCTCTCTAGTGCAATCACATCCTTCCTATAATGCAGATTCCAGAACTGCACGCAATACTCTAGCTGTGGCCTAACCAGCATTCTATACAGTTCCAGCATAACCTCCCTGCTCTTATATTCTATGCCTCGGCTAATAAAGGCAAGTATCCCATATGCCTTCTTACCCACCTTATTTACCTGTCCTGCTACCTTAAGGGACCGGTGGACATGCACACCAAGGTCCCTCTGATCCTTGGTGCTTCCCAGGTTCCTGCCATTCATCGTGTATTCCCGTGCCTTGTTTGTTCTGCCCAAGTGCATCACCTCACACTTATCCGGATTAAATTCTATTTGCCACTGATCAGCCCATCTGACCAGCCCGTCTATATCCTCCTGTAATCTACGGCTATCTTCCTCACTATTTACCATCCCACCAATTTTCGTGTCATCCGCGAACTTACTGATCAACCTTCCTACATTCAAGTCTAAATCGTTTATATATACCACAAAACAGCAAGGGACCCAACACCGATCCCTGTGGAACCCCACGGGACACAGGCATCCAGTCACAAAAACACCACTCGACCATCACCCTCTGCTTCCTGCCACTCAGCCAATTCTGGATCCAATTTGCCAAATTGCCTTGGATCCCATGGGCTCTTACTTTTAACAAAAGAATAAAACATTTATTCAACAAGAAAATATGAACTATATTACAATACTCCTTCACCCACAACTATACCTTTACAGATGTATACAGATTTGTAAGGATAACACAAGTTACAAAAAATACCTTATAGTAAGTTACAGTAAGTTCACAATCCATGTAAACCTATGGCACCCTGTGGTCAGACACACCGCACTCCGAAACCAAGTGACAGATGCCACCTCAAACAAACGCTATGGATCTCTCCTCAACTTCCCCCAGACGCTTATCACGCCATGAGTCAACCAGTCTCACTGAATTCCATCCTTCACATGAGGGATTCCAATCTCCACTCTCCAGGGCCTTGCCTTGGAATCTTCTCCCAGACTGACGTTTTCTCTCAGGCACCTTCCAGAAGGGTTCACCTCCAGGGTTTCTAACTCTCCTTCTGATGTTCCTCTTCTCTGGGTCACCACATGCATTCAAGCTGTCTTCCACACACTCCTGTCTCTCTAACTCAGCCGTCAACAGTACACCACTGCTTCACATGCCCATAGCAAAGAGTTACAAACCTTCAATTGTCTCTTTGACCCTTGTTGCTTCTTGCAAGCTGTTCTCACTTTAAATCTGAAGCTTGGAGCCTTTCTCTCTGCCCCTCACTCTTAACTTCACTTAACATGACCCATTCCCAGGTTCCTGTCCTTCCTTTGACTACTTTGGACTTTCCCCTCCTCCACTCTCCTGGATTTTTATGGTTTTTCTTCACTTAGGACCTTTTGTTCTTTTGGGAAATCTGCAATTCCCTCTCCCAGTGTCTATTCTCTCTGGGTCCTGGCTTCAACTGAACTTATAATTGTCGTTTCTTTCATTTGGTGCGTATGTCTGTGGGTGGGACCTGCCTCTCTGGGCCCCTATTGCTAGGCAACTATCTAATCCTTCTACCCTTGTTTGTTTACTTTTTCTTTAGGGGTCGTAAAATTTGAAATGCAAGCACTTTTCTAAAGTGAAACTAAAACTCCATTTCACAGAATCACACAGTGCAGAAGAGGCCCTTCGGCCCATCGAGTCTGCACCGACATGAGAAACACCTGACCTGCCTACCTAATCCCATTTACCAGCACTTGGCCCAAAGCCTTGAACGTTAGGACGTGCCAAGTGCTCATCCAGGTACTTTTTAAAGGATGTGAGGCAACCCGCCTCCACCACCCTCCCAGGCAGTGCATTCCAGACCGTCACCAGCCTCTGGGTAAAAACGTTTTTCCCCACATCCCCCCCAAGCCTCCTGCCCCTCACCTTGAACTTATGTCCCCTTGTGACTGACCTTTCAAATAATGGGAACAGCTGCTCCCTATCCACCCTGTCCATGCCCCTCATAATCTTCTACACCTCGATCAGGTCACCCCTCAGTCTTCTCTGCTCCAACAAAAACAACTCAAGTCTATCCAACCTCTCTTCATCTTAAACGTTTCATCCCAGGCAACATCCTGGTGAATCTCCTCTGCACCCCCTCCAGTGCAATCACATTCTTCCTATAATGTGGCGACCAGAACTGCACACAGTACTCCAGCTATGGCCTCACCAAGGTTCTATACAACTCCAACATGACCTCCCTAGTTTTGTAATCTATGCCTCGATTGATAAAGGCAAGTGTCCCATATGCCTTTTTCACCATCCCACTAACATGCCCCTCCGCCTTCAGAGATCTATGGACACACACACCAAGGTCCCTTTGTTCCTCAGAACTTCCTAGTGTCATGCCGTTCATTGAATACTTCCTTGTCAAATTACTCCTTCCAAGGTGTATCACCTCACACTTTTCAGGGTTAAATTCCATCTGCCACTTATCTGCCCATTTGACCATCCCGTCTACATCTTCCTGTAGCCCAAGACACTCAGCCTCACTGTTAACCACCCGGCTAATCTTTGTGACATCCGCAAACTTACTAATTCTACCCCCCACATAGTCATCTATGTCGTTTATATAAATGACAAATAATAGGGGACCGAGCACAGATCCCTGTGGTATGCCACTGGACACTGGTTTCCAGTCACTAAAGCATCCTTCTGTCATCACCATCTGTCTCCTATTTTGAATCCACCTTATCAAATTACCCTGTATCCCATGTGCATTTGTCTTCTTTATAAGTCTCCCATGTGCGACCTTGTCAAAGGCTTTGCTGAAATCCACATAAACTACATCAACTACACTACCCTCATCTACACACCTGGTCACCTCCTCAAAAAATTCAATCAAATTTGTTAGGCATGACCTCCCTCTGACAAAGCCATGCTGACTATCCCTGATCAAACCTTGCCTCTCCAAGTGGAGATAGATTCTCTCCTTCAGAATTTGCTCCAATAGTTTCTCAACCACTGACATAAGACTCACTGGCCTGAAGACCTTTCTTAACACACAGATACAGAAATATAAATCAAACTTAAACTTTAAAGCTAAAACTCATTCCTAACACCCTCAAATAGCAATATAACTTAAAGTATCTCTATTGTCAAGCTCTTTCGAATTATCAACAGTCACAGATTGCAACTCTTTCAAGTACAATCACAGTTCTTGGTTTTTCCAGGAGTGGGACATGAACCCACAACCCTCTGATTCAAAGGCGAGGGTGCTATGAACTGAGACACAGCTGACACCTCCTCTATTGTCAATGTATAAATAATCACACTGCATGGCAATCACCTTGTTAAAGACAATTGCTAGGTAAATAGGTGATGGGCATTGATTATTCCATCTAAACAGAATTAAAACATACAGCTGGAACACTTTGTGTGGAAGCCACTTGGAAGTCAGTGGCACTGAGAAGCTGTCTTGAAAATAAACCAGCTTGAACCAAAAGACCAGCCTGGATTAATTCTTCTACTACAGCCTCTTAATGTGAGTAGCATCTATTTCTTCTCAGTCGAGTCTTTCTTTAATTTAACAATTAACTAAAAGTTGCTGTTAGGGTTGGAAGAGGGTGAGTTTTAGTCCAGCCTTAAAACAGGCTCTGCTTGCAGCTCCAACTAGTTAATTAGATAACTTGCTTAATTGGGTCCAAGGAGTATAAAAGTAGGCTGATTTGTCTGCCCTGGAGTGCTGTTTTTGGCTGTAGTAAAGATTTTGGTGACTGAGGGAGTTTGGGGATGAGGTGCACCTTTATCTTTCTACCTTTGCTCAGAAAGAAGAGTGGTGGCCTTGGTAAGTAGGAACTGATGAGTAAATTAGAAAGGTGTAATATTTTGAAAGTTTCTATACTTGGATTTAACTGAGAAGTGCCAGGAATAAGGGAAATTTAAGGCCAATATAAATATAATATAACCCAATATAATATAAATATTTATAGGTTCAAGGTAATATAAATAACCCAAAGTAGAATAAAGTTAACATAAGGGGAGTAGAGTTAAGAATGGTAGGGCAGCTCAGTCAAGTGGAATGCATGTCCTGTAATATGTGCGAAGTCCTGGACACTACTGGTGTCCTAGCTGACCACATGTGCAGAAAGTGCTGTCATCTGCAGAAACTTGAGTTCCGGGTTTAAAGCTTGAGCAGTGACTGGAGTCACTGTGTCGCATCAGTGAGGCTAAGAGCTACGTGAATAGCACATTCAGAGAGGTGGTCACGCCGCAGCTTAAGGGCCTGGAGAGAGAGGGGGAATGGGTGACCACCAGGCAGTCTGACAGAAGTAGGCATGTAGTGCAGGAGTCCTCTGGGGTCCCGCTCACAAATCAGTTTTCTGTTTTTGAAGCTGGTGAGGGCGCTGGTTCCTCAGAGGAGTGCAGTCAGAGCCAAGTTTGTAGCACCATGAGTGGTTCAGCTGTACAAGAGGGGAGGAAGAGCTATAGTGATAGAGGATTCATTGATTCACAGGTGTTTCTGTGGCCGTAGATGTGATTCCAGGATGGTATGTTGTCTCCCTGGTGCCAGGGTCAAGGATGTCAGACTGGCTGCAGGACATTCTTCTAGGGGAGAGTGAAGAGCCAGAGGTTGTGGTCCACATTGATACCGATGACCTTGGGTAGGAAGGGGGCTGTGGTCCTGCGATCAGAATTTAGGGAGCTATGTAGAAAATTAGCAAGCAGGACCTCTAATGTAGTAATCTCTGGATTGCTCCCAGTGCCATATGCCAGTGAGTACAGATATAGGAGGATAAAGCAGATGCATGTGTGGCTGAAAAGATGGTGGAGGGAGGGCTTTAGATTCCTGGGACTGGCTCTGGGGGAGATGGCACCTGTTCAAGCTGGACAGGTTGCACCTGAACAGAGCTGGGACTGAGTTCCTTGCTGGTGCTGGTGGGAGGGCTTTAAACTAACTCAGCAGGGGTGTGGGAACCAAGAAAAGATATTAGAGAGAAATACCAGGGTGCACAAAATACTGGAAGCAACAGATAGCACTAGCATAGAAAAAGTAAGTTAATAGGTAAAGTTGGGTTAAGGGAGAAAGTAACAAAATCTAAATCGAGATTACTTTGGTTGTATGTAAATGCATAGAGTATAGTAAATAAGATTGGGGAGTTACAGGTGCAGATTGGTAAGTGGAAATATGATGTTGTGGGGATAAGGAACCTGGCTCAAGGAGGGGCAGAACTGGGTGTTAAATATTCCCAGGTACATGGTGTTCAGAAGAGATAGGAAAGGAGGGGTGGCGGCATTGGTTAAGGAGAGCATTGCAGTGCTGGAGAAAGAGGATGTCCCAGAGGGTTCAAGGACAGAATCAATTTGGCTAGAGCTAAGGAACAAAAAGGGGGCAATTACATTGCTCGATGCAGTCTATAGACCGCCAAATGGTGAAAAGGGCATAGAAGAACAAATCTGCAGGGAAATTACAAAGAGATGCAGGCATTATAGAGTAGTTATAATGGGGGACTTCAATTACCCAAATCTAGACTGGGACAGTGGTAGTGTAAAGGGCAGAGAGGGGCAAAAGTTCCTAGCTTGTGTTCAGGAGAATTTTCTACAGCAGCATGTGGCCAATCCAACAAGAAAAGATGCGCTGTAGGCAATCCAGAATAAAAATAATTAACTGGACAAGAGCCGACTTCAATGGGGCAAGAACAGAGCTGGGCCAGGTAGTCTGAAATGAAAGATTGGTGGAAATAAATGTAGCTGAACAATGGGCTAGCTTCAAAAAAGAATTGGTTTGCGCACAATCAAGGTATATTCTATCGAAAGAGAGCGGTAGGACAAACAAATCCAGAACTTCGTGGATGAAAAAGGAGATTGAAATTAAGATAGAAAAAAGTGTGCGTATGACAGGTGTCAGATAGAAAATACAATTGAGAACCAAGAGGAATACAGAAGGTTCAGAGGGGAGGTGAAAAAGCATATTAGAAAAGTGAAGTGGGATTATAAGAAAAGACTGGCAACCAGCATAAAGGGGAATCCCAAAGTCTTCTATAGGCATATAAATAGTAAAAGGCCGGGAAAAGGAGGAGTAAGGCTGATTAGGGATCTAAAAGGCAATTTACACATGGACATAGGGGCCATGGCTGAGGTATTAAATGAATACTTTGCATCCGTCTTTATCAAGGAGGTAGATGCTACCCAGGCCATGGTGACAGATGGGGTAACTCTATCACTAGATGGCTTCAAAATTGATAAGGAGGAAGTGTTGAATAGACTGTTGGTACTTAAAGTCGACAAGACATCAAGGCCAGATGAGAGGCATCCAAGGATATTGAACGAAGTGACAGTAGAAATTGCAGGGGCACTGTCCATAATCTTTCAGTCTTCCCTACACTCAGGGGTGGTACCAGAGGAATGGAGAATTGCAAACATTACGCCCTTGTTCATAGAAGGTTGTAAGGATAAGCCCAGCAATTACAGACCAGTCAGTTTAACTTCAGTAGTGGGCAAGATTCTAGAAACAATTATTTGGGATAGAATTAGTAGTCACGTGGAAAAATATGGGTTGATAAAGAGCCAGCATGGATTTCTAAAGGAGAAATCATGTTTAACTAACTTTCTAGAGCTTTATGAAGAGTTAACAGAAAAGGCTGATGAGAGTAATGCTGTTGATGTGGTGTACATGGACTTTGAAAAGGCATTTGACACAGTACCACACAACCAACTTGTGCTCATAGCAACGTGGATACAAATTTGACTGAAAGATAGGAAGCAAAGAGTAATGGTCAATGGATATTGTTCGGGCTGGAGGAAGGTTTGTAGTGGAGTTCCCCAGGGGTCGGTATTAGGACCCTTGCTTTTCCTGGTATATATTAATGATCTAGATCTTGCTGTGTAGGGGACAATTTCAGAGTTTGCAGATGATACAAAGCTTGGGAGCGTTGTGAACTGCAAGGAGGACGGTGTGGAACTTCAAGAGGACACAGACAAGTTGGTGGAGTGGGCAGATAGGTAGCAGATGAAGTTCAATGCGGAGAAGTGTGAGGTGATGCATTTTGGTAGGAAGAACATGGACAGATAATATAAAATAAGGGGTGAAATTTTGAAGGGGGTACAGGAGCACAAAGACCTGGGTGTATATGTGCATAGATCATGAAAGGTGGAGAGAACAGTTAATGAAGCATATAGTGTACTGCGCTTTAATAAGGGCATAAAGTACAACCGCAGGGAGGTTATGCTGAATATACGTAAGACACTCGTTAGACCTCAGCTGGAATATTGTGTACAGTTCTGGGTGCCACATTATAGGAAGGATGTGAACATCTTTGAGAGAGTGCAGAAGAGGTTTACAAGAATGGGTCTAGGGATGAGAAACTTCAGCTATGAGGATAGATTGGAGAGGTTGGGACTGTTCTGCTTGGAGAGAAGGTGGCTGAGAGGAGATTTGATAGAGAATTTCAAAATCATGAAGGGGCTGGGCAGAGTAGATAGGGAGAAGCTGTTCCCACTCATAAAAGAATCAAGAACGAGAGGGCACAGATTAAGTGATTTGCAAAAGATGCAAATGTGATGTGAGAAAAAAGTTTTTCACACAACGAGTGGTTCGACTCTGGAATGCACTGCCTGGAAGTGTGATAGAGGCAGGTTCAATCGGGGCATTAGATGATTATTTGAACAGAAACAATGTACAGGGGTACGGGGAAAAGGCAGGGCAATGGCACTAGGTCATAATGCTCATTTGGAGAGCCGGTGCAGACATGATCGGCTATATGGCGTCCTTCTGTGCCATTAAGATTCTCTGACTCTTAAATGCTCCCTGAACAAGGGCAATTAAGGATGGGCTAAATACCAGTGACGCCCACATCCCATGAATAAATTTTTTTTTAAAAAAGTATCCAACGTTAGATGTGATTCTGCGATTGGACAACATTTGCTGAATAATCCTTAATGTGCTAAGAATTATGCTGATAACCAATTTAAGATTGTCAGTCAGGCTTACAATGTGGCACATTTACGTGTACTGGAAGCTACATATATTAATTCACAGGGCCCTCTTCTTTGCAGCTAGAAAGAACATGTACTTAGATTGCACCTGTTTCAGCTAAACAAGTGATAGCCACTAGCTGACTCACTCCTCATTCCTTGACCAATCAGGGTCAAGCTGCCTGGTTTAATTTTCAAACAATGCTTGGCAGTTAACTGCCAGTCACCATCAGTGGTGCATTCTCCATAGCAATGCTGCTTGCCAACCAATCAGCACACTCTTCACATACAGTATAAATTGTTGTTTTCCCCCTTATATTGGTATTCTTGCAAGTGTTCTGATGCGTGCAAGCCGAAAAGCTTAGACGTGTCTTTTTTCAGCAAGACTCAAGTTCTGTACTATCAAACGACTATAACTCATTGGTTTCTGCATTGAGCACGGCTACAGGGCCTCATTGTACCATTTTAGGAAATCAGTGGAACAGTAGAAATCACAACATTGGCTTAAGACTGATCAGATGACAAAAAAATTCCACACTAATAGTATCATCCATGCATCGTGCTGCTACCCCAACCCCCAACAAACGCTCCCCCTTCCCTGACAAATGCTCCGGGCGCTCTCCCCCAACCCCCCCACCACTTCAATAAAATCTATAACTCACTGCCTTGTAGCCCACGATGTTGATGGTGATTCTGGAGCCAATGGTGAGCTGGCATGGCCACGCCATGGGCTTCCTTTCAATTTTCTTAAATATGGATAACCGTTCCACACTTTCTCTAGAACCAGAAAAGACATTGCTAATGTATTTAAAACCAAACTGAAATACATAAATTCCATTAAATAAAGGTTAAGTGTCTTGGATTTTAAACACATCACTGAACTCAATCAGTTGGATACTGCTGTGGGCAGGGCTCGTTTAATTGAATCCCCCTCACACATTTGGACTAAAATGAAGAATAACTGTCATATCTTAAGTTTCATCTCTTCCCCCACCTCCAGCCTCTGGTGCTCATCAGCCACTTGACAGCTTTCCTCTCAACTTTTCTCACCTGAAAGTGAAGACTTCATCTAGTCCTCCCTCTTCATCCAAGGACAGCATCACTTTCCTGACCATTCTTACTCCTTCTTTCTGTTGTGCAGTCAGCTCTTTATCTGATGAAGCATTCCAATGTCTTTCTGCAGCATCTCCACCACCTCCTGCGCTCGTAGCATCCAGTGGGAAAGGCAAGCTGTATGGCAATTAATTTAGAACATGTTTTATAGTATAGAACAGTGACGGATTCACTTGCTGCCCCCATGGAAAGTTGACAGGTCTTTGCTGAATTCAGTACATTCAGCTATTTCTTGATATTAAGTGGAGTAATAATCACTGAAAGCAAGGATGCAGCAAGCAGTTAAGAAGGTAAATGGTATGTTGGCCTTCATTGCAAGAGGACTTGAGTATAGGAGCAAGGATGTCTTTTTGCAGCTGTATAGGGCCTTGGTGAGACCACATCTGGAGTATTTTGTGCAATTTTGGTCTCCTTACCTAAGAAAGGATATACTTGTCATAGAGGGAATGTAGCAAAGGTTCACCAGACTGATTCCTGGGATGGCAGGATTGTTGTATGAGGAGAGATTGGCTTCACTTTACCTTTATTCATTGGCGTTTAGAAAAATGAGAGGAGATTTCATTCAAACATATAAAATTCTGACAGAGATGGACAGACTGGATGCAGGGAGGATATTTCCTCTGGCTGGGGGGGTCTAGAACAAGGGGTCACAGTCTTAGGATACAGGGTATACCATTTAGGACTGAGATGAGGAGAAACTTCTTCACTCAGAGGGTGGTGAGCTTATGGAATTCTCTACCACAGAAGGCTGTGGAGGCCAAGTCACTGA
This sequence comes from Cetorhinus maximus, assembly GCF_964194155.1. Lineage (NCBI taxonomy): Eukaryota > Metazoa > Chordata > Chondrichthyes > Lamniformes > Cetorhinidae > Cetorhinus > Cetorhinus maximus. The sequence continues at coordinate 128,920,283 of NC_135889.1, forward strand.
ATATATTTAAGAAGGAAATAGATTTCTGGACTCTAAAGGCATAAGGCATTGAAATATAAGATCAGCCATGATCATATTGAATGGCGGAGCAGGCTCGAAGGGCCGAATGACCTACTCCTGCTCCTACTTTCTATGTTTCTTACAAGTATATAAAATGACATTAGCTGAAGTAAACATTAATCCCTTACAGACAGGCACTGGAGAAATTATCATGGGGAATTAGGAAATGACAGATGTTGAACCAATATTTTGTCTATCTTCACAATAGAAGACAACATTGCAAACCAGAAATAGAGTCACCAAGAGGCTAATAAGAGTGAGGAACCTGAAGTAATTTAATAAGTTTCTCTAATATCAGCAGAGAAAAATTAAGGGGCTAAAAGCCAACATATCCCTCAGACGTGATGGCCTACATCCAAAGGTTCTGAAGCGATAGCTGCAGAGGGGTGGTGGAGGCACTGGTTATAATTTCCCAAAATTCCCTAGATTCTAGAATGGTCCCATCAGATTGGAAGTTAGCAAATGTAACACTATTTGAGAGAGAAAAAGCAGGAAATTACATTCCAGGTAGACTGACATCAATCATTGAGAAAATGCTAGAATATATGATGAAGGCAGTTTTAACAACACACTTAAAAAATCAGAGCATGATCAGAGTCAACCTGATTTTACAAAAGGAAAATTGTGTTTGACAAATTTTTAAATTATTTTTGAGGACTTAATTAGGACAGATGAAGAGTAGCTAGTATAATAAAAGCAAAATACTGTGGATGCTGGAAATCTGAACAGAAAATGCAGAAAAACTCAGGTCTAGCAGCATCTGTGGAGAGAGAAACAGGGCTATTGTTTCGAGTCCATATGACCCTCCTTTTCGAGCCGTCAGGGCTCTGAAGAAGGGTCGTATGGACTCAAAACGTTAACTCTGTTTCTCTCTCCACAGATACTGCAAGAGTAGCTAGTAGACGTTTATTTAATTTCCCATATCAACAGTATGTTGCTTTTGTGTTTGAACCAGATGTAGTGCACTTAGATTTTGAAAAGACATTCGATAAGGTGCCACACAAGGTTAATATGCAAGCTATGGTTCATGGAGAGTTGGGGTAATATGTTAGCACAGATAGAGGTTTGGTAAATGAACAGAAAGCAGAGTAGGGATAAACAGAGCATTTTCAAATTGGCAATCTGTAACTAAGGGAGTGCCACAGGGATCTGTGCTTGGGCATTACCTAGAGGACGCGACTGAGAGTAATATATGTAGAGAGGGAAGACAGATATGTTCAAGAAGGCAGTTCACCACCACTTTCTCGAGGGCAATTGGGGATGGGCAATAAATGCTGGCCTAGCTAGTGAAGCCCGCATCCCGTGAGTAAATAAGTGTGCTGACAATACAAAGCTAAATGGGGAAAGTAAGCTCAAGAGAACACAAAGAGGCTGCAAAGAAATACAGATTGAGAGTGGGCAAAAAGAATATAATAGAGGATGTGCAAAGTTATTTCAATTTGATAGTAAGAATAAAGAAGCAAAATACTTTTTAGACGGTATGAAACTTTGGAATTCTCTACCCCACAGGATTGTGAATTCTCTATCATTGGGTATAATCAAGGCTAGGACAGATCGGTTTTTGATCTCTTAGAGAATCAAGGATTGTGGAAAGCAGGTGGGAAAGTGGAGTTATAGGGCCATAGCCATAGTCATTTAAGGCACAGAAGGAAGCTATTTGGTCCATCGAGTCCATGTGGTTTAACATCAAAAACATCCTTAAAATCTTATAGACAGCATCCATTACATCTCCTTCATCAACCTTCTCTTTTCCTTTATTAAAACATTCCATTAGATATGTCAAGTACAATTTGCCTTTTACAAATATGTGCTGTTGATTCTTAATTATCTGAAACCTTTTTAAATGCCTGCTGTGATTTTGCTGATTTACCTTTCCTAAAGCCTTATCCACCAGATATTAAACAAACTGGCCTGTGATTACTAAGACTGTCCTTACACCCTTTGAGGCAGTAGATGAGCCATGATCATACTGAATGACTGAACAAGCTCGAGGGGGTGTTTTGGTCTACTCCTGCTCCTATTTCTTAAGTTCATTGTGGGATGCTCCTGAATAGCTAGGGTGTTGCCCTTGCTGTGGAATGAACCTCAGCATTTGGGATATTGTCACTCACTCACTTAAATATGTTCCTGAGTATTAGGCATATTGCCCCTTCACTGTGGAGTAGTCCTCAGTATTTGGAGTATTGCCCCTCACTGAAATATTCTTGAGTATTTGATGTGCTGATCATCAGTGTGGGATGTTCCTGAGTATCGGGGTATTGTCCCTCACTGGAGTATTCCTGAGTATTTGGGATATCACACCCTCACTGTGGAGTATTCCTCAGTATTTGGAGTATTGTCCCTCACTGTGGAGTATTCCTGAATATTTGGGGTGTTGCCCTCACTGCTGAGTGTTCCTGAGTATTTGGGCTATTGATGCTCACTTTGGGATGTTACTGAGTATCTGGAGTGCTGTTCCCTGCCTCCAATGCCCCACCACCCACTGTGTGGGGTGTTCCAGGCTAATCTTACCAGACTCATTCTAGATCTGAACAGAGCACAAAGATCAGTACTCACAAGAATTGCAGTGTGATTCCAAACTTTTTCATGCTGCTCGTGATGACATCCAACTGGTCGGAACTGAAAGGACTGTTCAGATCGGTGAACACTGCAATATGTAATTTCTCATACTTCTTTCCTCTAAAAGGCAAAATAGTATAAAACTGATTGTGCAAAGTCACATCATGCCAGGGAAGTACAGGATCAAGCCATTTAGAAATTCTACGTTTGTGATGTTGTAGAATTTGAATTCAATTAATAAATCTGGAATATAAAGCTAGTCATCTGTCATTGAATGCTTTAAAAACCCATCTGGTTCTCTAATGTCCTTTTTAGAGAAGGAAATCTGCTATCCTTACCTGGTCTGTCCTACATGTGGCTGTAGACATTCAGCAATGTGGTTAACTCTTAATTGCCCTTTGAAATGGCCTAGCAAGCCACTCAGTTCAAGGGCAATTAGGGATGCACAACAAAAGCTGGCCTTGTAAGAGATGCCCACATCCCATGAAAGAATAAAAGGGGTAATGGTTGTAGTAAAGAGTCAAAGTATTTGCCCAGAATGAGTGACAATGCCTGAATAGTTGTCAGCTCTCTCCAAAAACATGATTCAAACTGGCACATGTCAGAAAAACAGAATCAAAATGGGGGACAGAGATCATGGTCTAAAATTGTTGAACTCAATGTTTACCCATTGGAAAGTTTGTCTTTATTTATTCTATCTAAACCCTTCATAATTTTAAACACATCTATCGATGACAGAAGGCTGCTTTAGTGACTGGAAGCCAGTGTCCAGTGGCATACCACAGAATCTGTGCTGGGTCCCCTATTATTCGTCATTTATATAAACGACATAGATGACTATGTGGGGGGTAGGATTAGTAAGTTTGTGGATGACACAAATATTGGCCAGGTGGTTAACAGTGAGGTTGAGAGTCTTGGGCTACAGGAAGATATAGACGGGATGGTCAAATGGGCAGATATGTTATGAAGAGAGGTTGGATAGACTTGGGTTGTTTTCATTGGAGCAGAGAAGACTGAGGGGCGACCTGATCGAGGTGTAAAAGATTGAGGGGCATGGACAGGGTGGATAGGGAGCAGTTGTTCCCCTTAGTTGAAGGGTCAGTCACAAGGGGACACAAGTTCAAGATGAGGGGCAGGAGGTTTAGGGGGGGGATGTGAGGAAAAACTTTTTTACCCAGAGGGTGGTGACGGTCTGGAATGCACTGCCTGGGAGGGTGTTGGAGACAGGCTGCCTCACATCCTTTTTAAAAATTACCTGCATGAGCACTTGGCATGTCATAACATTCAAGGCTATGGGCCAAGTGCTGGTAAATGGGATTAGGTAGGTAGGTATGTCAGGTGTTTCTCACGTGTCGGTGCAGACTTGATGGGCCGAAGGGCCTCTTCTGCACTCAGTGATTCTGTGAATTGCCTCTCAGCCTTTTCTGCACTAAGAACAATCCCAGCTTCTCTAGTCTATCCATATAATTAATCCCTCATCCCTGGAACTATTTTAGTATCTCACTTCTGTACCCTTTCCAAAGCGTGGTTCCTAGAATTTGACACAATTCTCCAGCAAGGGCTGAACTAATGTGTTATACAGATTTAACCTAACTTCCCATCTTTCGTACCCTATGCCTCTATTTATGAATTCTTGGATCCTTTATGCTTTAACTGCCTTGTTAACCTGTTCTGCCACCTTCAACAACTGCACACAAACACCCCCCAGGGCTCTCTCTCTTCTTGCAACCCCTTTTTAAAATTGTACCCTTTAGTATATATGGTCTTGCTTCATTCTTCCTTCTAAAATGTATCATCTCAAACATTTCCTTTGCTAAGTTTCATTTGGTATGTGTCCACCCATTCCACTTGTCTATCGATATCTTCCTAAAGTCTATTCCTATCTACTTCATTACTACACTTCCAAGTTGCATGTCATCCGCAAATGTCAATATTGTCTGTATCCCCAAATCCAAGGCATTAACATATATCAAAAAAAGATCCTATTGCTGAGCCAGTGGTATTACCACTGTATAACTCTCTCCATTCTGAAAAACAGCCGTTCACCACAACACTGTTTTCTATCTTTTAGCAAATTTTCTATCCATTCTACTTTCCCCTTTTATCCCATGCGTTTCAAATTTGCTAACAAGCCTAATATGTGGTACTTTATCAAATGCCTTTTGGAAGTCCATGTACACCACATTAGCTGCACTGCACTCATCAAAAAAACTCAAATCAAGTCTGTTTTCAACAATCCATATTAGCTCTCCTTTATTAATTCATGCTTATCCAGTGGACCATCTTCAATCGATCTGAATTTTATTGCAATCTTTGTTATAGACTCATAGACATTTACAGCAGAGGAGGTGGCCATTAGGCCCATTGTGTCTGCCCAATCAACAAATATCTGATTACACTAATCCCATTTTCCAGCACTTGACCCATAGCCCTGGAGGTTATGGCAAGACAAGTAAATATCTAAATACTTCTTAAATGTTACAAGAGTTTCTGACTCAACCACCCTTTCAGACAGTGAGTTCCAGACTCCCACCACCCTTTGGGTGGAACAATTTCTCCTCAACTCCCCTCTTACCTTAAATCTATCCCCCCTGGTTATTGACTTATCTACTAATGGAAAAATTGCCTGCCTATCCACCCTATCTATGCCCCTCATAATCTTATACACCTCTATCAGGTCCTCTCTCAATCTTTGCTGCTCCAAGGAAAACAACCCCAGCCTAAACAATCTTTCATCATAGCTCAGACCTTTGAGCCCAGGCAGCATCCTGGTAAAATTCCTTTGCACCCTCTCCAGTGCAATCACATCCTTCCTATAATGCGATGGCCAGATCTGCACACAGTACTCCAGTTTGGCACAACCAGTGTTTTATACAGTTCCAGCATAACCTCCCTGCTCTTGTACTCTCTGCCTCAGCTAATAAACACAAGTATCCCATATGCCTTCTTAACCACTTTATCTACCTGCCCTATTACCTTCAGGGATCTGTGGATATGCACCCTTGCCTTGTTAGCCCTCCCCCAAGTGCATTACCTCACACTTTTCTGGGTTGAATTCCATTTACCACTGCTCTGCCCACCTGGCCAGTCTATTGATATCCTCCTGCAGTTTACGGCTATCCTCCTCACTATTTACCACCCTATCAATTTCCGTGTCATCCGCAAACTTCTTGATCATACCCCCTACATTTAAGTCCAAATCATTTATGTACACTACAAACAGCAAGGGCCCCAGCACCAAGCCCTCTGGAACCCCACTGGAAACAGACTTCCAGTCACAGAAACATCCCTCTACCATCACCCTCTGCTTCCTGCCTCTCGGCCAATTTTAGATCCAACATACCACTTTGCTTTGGATCTCATTGGGTCTTACTTTCTTGACCAGTCTTCCATGAGGGACCTTATCAAAAGCCTTGCTAAAGTCCATGTAGACCACATCAAATGCATTACCCTCATCAGCACTCCTGGTCACCTCCTCAAAAAACTCACCGCAAAAAAAACTCAATCAAATTGGTCAAACATGACCTCCCCTTAACAAATCCATGCTGACTATCCCTGATCAATCTGTCTCTCCAAGTACAGATATATTGTCCCTCAGAATTCTTTCTAGTAACTTCCCCACCACCTAGGTTAGATTGGCTGGCCTGTAATTTCCTGGTCTATCCCTTCCTTTTTTAATAACGGGACAAATTTAGCAGTCCTCTGGCACCTCACCTGAGGCCAGATAGGATTGGAGAATTACTGCCTCGACCCCTATCTCTTCTCCTTGCCTCCCTCAACAGCCTGGGATACATCTCATGCGGGCCTGTGGATTTATCTACTTCTAAGGCTGCTAAACCAGCTAGTACCTCCTCTCCCTATATTAATTTACTCTAATATTTTACAGTCCTCCACCCTGATGTCTATACCTGTGTCATCCTTTTCCATTGTGAAGATCAGTGCAAATTATTCATTGAGGACTGTACCCATGTCTTTTGGGTCCCCACACACATTACCTCTATGGTCCCTAATTGGCCCTACTCTTTCCCTAATTATTCTCTTGCTCTATATATTAAAGAAACCTTTTCTTTTATTCTACCCACCAATGCTTTCTCATGTACTCTTTTTTCATTATTTCCTTCTAAGTTTCCCCCCCCTGCACTTTTTATACTCCTCTAGGGCCTTTGCTGTATTGAGCCCTTGGTATCTGCCATAAGCTTCTCTTTTTTTTTCTTAATCCTAACCTTTATGTCCCTTGACGTCCAGGGTTCTCCAGACTTGGTACCCCACTTTGTCTTTACGGGAACATATTTGCCCTGTACTCTCACTATTTCCTCCTTGAATGCCTCCCACTGCTGGTACAGTTTCATCTGCAAGTAGCTGCTCCCAGTCCACTTGGGCCAAATCGTATTTCGTCTCAGTAAAATAAGCATTTCCCCAGTTTAGAACTTTTATTTCCAGCCCAACCTTATCCTTTTCCATAACTATCCTAAATCTAACTGAGTTATGGTCACTATCTCCAAAATGCTCACCTACTGATATGCCTTCCATTTGCCTGGGCTCATTTCCAAATGTTAAGTCCAGAACTGCCCCCTCCCTTGTTGGGCTTTCTACATTCTGGCTAAATAAGTTCTCCTGGATGCAACTTAAGAATTTTACTTCCTCCCTACCTTGCACACTAAAACTATCCCAGTTAATATTTGGGTAGTTAAAATCCCCTACTATTACTGCCTTATTATTCTTGCATTTCTCTGAAAATTTGATTCCCTATCTCTCCCTGATTGTTTGGGGGCCTGTAGTACACACCCAACAGTGTTTGCCCCATTTGTGTTAGTTATGTCTCTTTTTTTTTTTCTACTGTTATTATGCTGCCACTGATTAGTATACCTATGCCACCATGTAAGTCAGTGAGCACAGAGGCAATGGGTGAATGGGATCTGGTGAGTTAGGCAGAAGCGTTTTGTATGAAATCAAGTTTGTGGAGGTTGAAAGGTGAGAGCCAGGCAGGAGAGAATTGAATAATCAAGTCTCGAGGTAATAAAGGTATGGATGAGGGTTTCAGCAGGAGATGAGTTAAGGTAGGTGCAGAGATGGGAAATGTGACACTGGTGGATGTAGGTTGCCTTTGTGATGGAGCAAATATAGGGTTGGAAGCTCAGTTCAGCTCATTCCGAACAAACATTTCTACAGCATTCCCAGGTATCCTACAAAGAATTAAGAAAATTTGACACATGAAGCAACAGAGGTTGGATAGCTGGTCAGGGCTGGAATCCCATCCAAGATGTGGAGCGCCCACTGCCAAAGCCTACTGAGATCACTAAGTCCAGGTTTCCAGTAGCTGCACTTGTGCAGATACCAGCCATGTTATCAAGGAACCCTTCCAGCCCATCAACAAATTATGTGCAGCACTGAAGCTTCTGACATCTTCGCCATGTGATTCTGGTTCTTACATGGTTTGTTTCTGAAGCAAGTCCATGCAAACGATCAGAGCATCCAGAACTTGGGGAAAGTCAAGGTTCAAACATAACAAATTAAACTTCATATAAGTTAATTCAGTCTTTATGTTTTATAATTTGTTCAGCAATTGTAAATCATGTACAATTATTCAAATCAAACATTAATAAACTCCAGAGGGATTACAGGTCACCTCAATATCTAATACACCCTGACTGAGTGCTAAAGAGGCTTGCATGCTTTCTTCTACTTCAGACAAAAAGTAAGATTTCTCCCATCATCTGTTTCCAGACCAAGTTGTATGATGACAAAAAAAGGAGAGCTGCTGGAAATCAAATAGAAAAAAGACACAAAAATGTTAACAGCTGAACCATTAATTTATGTGCTCCTTTACAGATGGTGACTGACATGCGAACATTTCCAGCATTTTATTTGTGAGTTGTTACTTGCTGTACATCAGAAGATCGGTCTCCAACTTTCTTCTCTCTTCAGAGGCAGACAAAGTATATGCACTGAGATGCACGCTTCCACCTCAGATAGAAGGGATTACATTCTTCCTTTCCTCCTCTCTACAGTAGAATTGGCTGGTATAATGGGTTAGACAATATCCTTCAGCCTCATTAAAAATAAAATAAAAAATAAGGGTTCTAATCTGGCCTCTATCCTGAGTGAGACAGGATTGTATAATGGGTTAGACGGTGTCCTACCTCAGGCAGAGAAGATGGGGTGGTTGTAAACATTCAAGAATGCTTCACATTGTGTTGAATTTATTAATACGGTATAAAGTAAATTACTCACTTCAGTAACATGTTGAGCATTTCCAGAATTTTCTGCTTTTATTTCCAATTTACTGCATCCACAGTATTTTGCTTTAGTATTATAAGCAGTTTGGATGAAAACGTATAATTACAGTATCCTCCCAATCAAGTCCCCTCAGGATCTGAGATGTTTCAATAATATCACCTTTCATTCTTCTAAACGCCAGTAGAACATCCTATAGTGCGCCTGGGGAATTGATGATGGAAAGTAGGGAATTGGCAGATGAATTAAACAGGTCTTTTGCTTCGGTCTTCACTATAGAGGACACAAGTAACATCCTGGAAATTGCTGTAAATCAGGAAATGGAAGGGAGGTAGGAACTCAAATTACAATCGCCAAGGAAGTGGTATTGAGCAAATTGTTTGGACTGCGGGCTCACAAATCACCAGGTCCGGATGGACTTCATTCTAAGTTCTTGAAAGAAGAAGCGGCTAGTGAGACAGTTGATGCACTGGTTTAAATTTCCTAGATTCGGGGAAGGTTCCATTAGATAGAAAAATAGCAAATGTAAATCCTTTTATTCAAAAAGGGAGGGAGACAAATCAGGAAACTACAGGCCAGTCAGCCTAACATCTGCCATAGGGAAAATGTTAGAAGCCATTATGAAAGATGTTATGGCAGGGCACTTAGAAAAATTCAAGGCAATTGAGCAAAGTCAACATGGTTTTGTGAAATCATGTTTAACCTATTTGTTTAAGTTCTCTGAAGGAGTTGCATGTGCTGTGGATAAAGAGGAACCAGTGGACGTGTTAGGAAATATAGTTTAATTAAGTTATGTTGGTATTTTTAGGTGTTAGGAATGAGTTTTAGCTTTAAAGTTTAAGTCCGATTTGTATTTCTGTCTGTTAAGAAAGGTCAAATGGAGTTTTAGTTTCACTATTGAAAGGGTGCTTGCATTTCTAATGAGGTTTTTTATGACCGTTGCAGCTAAATTAAACAAACATACGTAGAAGAATTAAACTGTTGCCTAGCAACAGGAGGCCAGAAAAGCAGGTGTCTCCCACAGACACAGAAGAGAGACAGCAGTTCTTGTGGATAAAAACAAAAAAACTGTGGATGCTGGAAATCCAAAACAAAAACAGAATTACCTGGAAAAACTCAGCAGGTCTGGCAGCAACGGCGGAGAAGAAAAGAGTTGACATTTCGAGTCCTCATGACCCTTCAACAGAACTGAATAATATTAGGAGAGGGGTGAAATATCTTGTGGAAGCTGTTTGAGTGCAGTTGGTTATGAAAGTTTCTGCCAAGAGAGACTGGAGCAAAGGGGACAGATGGTCAGTCCCAAGCTAAAGAAAAAAATTGAGGAGAGTGGAAAGTCCAAAGAAGACCTTCTAGTCAAAGGAAGGACAGGAACCTGGGAAAAGATCCTGTTAAGTGAAGTTAAGAGTGAAGGTCAGTGAGGAAAGGCTCCAAACTTCACATTTAAAGGGACAAAAGCTGCAGAAAGCAGATATGAAGCGAGAACAACTTGCAAGAAGGTTCAGAGACAAAGGTCTGTAACTCTTTGCTATGGGCACGTGAAGCAGTGCTGTATTGTTGACGGCTGAGTCAGAGAGACACTGTGTGGAAGACAGCTTGAATGCATGTGGTGACCAAGGGAAGAGGAACATCAGAAGGAGAGTTTGAAACCCTGGAGGTGAGCCCTTTCTGAGAGAAAGCATTGGTTTGGGAGAAGATTCCAAAGCGAGTTCTTGGAGATTGGAAACCCTCGTATGAAAGACAGCGTTCAGTAAGACTGGCTGACTCATGGTGTGACAAGCGTCGGGGGAGTTGAGGAGAGGTCCACTGCATCTTGTTGAGGTGGCATCTGTCACTTGGTTTCAGAGTGTGGTGTGTCTGACCACTGGGTGCCTATTGGTTTACATGGACTGTGTACTTACTGTGAATATTAGAGTGTAAGACAGTTTTTGTAACTCTTGTTATTCTTACAAATCTGTGTACATCTGTACAGGTATAGTTATGGGCAAAGGAGTATTGTAATATAGTTCATTTCTTATTGAATAAATGTTTTGTTAAAAGTTCATCAGCTGACTTCGGTGACACTGTTCAGTAGCCACTCTTCACAAAGTTATGATCTATCAAGCTGGGTTCCACCCTGGGATCAGGCTTGTCCAGTGGTAATCTCCGCTGGGGATCGTAACAGATGTACTGTACTTAGATTTCCAGAAAGCATTTGATAAGTGCCACATCAAAGGTTATTGCAGAAAATAAAAGCTCATGGTGTAGTGGGTAACATTTTGGCATGGACAAAAGATTGGCTAGCAAACGGGAGCTATAAATGGATCTTTTTCTGTTTGACACGATGTGACAAGTGGTTTGCTACAGGGATCAGTGCTGGGGCCTCAAAATTTTACAATTTATATAAATGACTTGAATGAAGGGACCAAAGCAATGGTTGCTAAATTTGCTGACAATACAAAGATAGGTAGAAAAATAAATTGTGAAGAGGACATAAGGAGGCTACAAAGTGACAGGTTATGTGAGTGGGCAAAGGTCTGGCAAATGGAGTATAATGTGAGCAAATGTGAAATTGTTCATTTTGGCAGGAGGAATAAAAAAGAAGCATTTATTATCTAAATGGCGAGAGATTGCAGAGCTCTGAGATTCAGTGGGATCTGGGTGTCCTAGTGCATGAATCACAAAAGGCTAGTATGCAGGCACAGCAAGTAATTAGGAAAGCTAATAGAATGTTATCATTTGTAATCAATTCCCTTCACAATAAAAGTAGGAGATTTTGCTTCAGTTGTACAGGACACTGCTGAGACCACATCTGCAATACTGTGTACAGCACTAGCAGTTCAGAGGTTTACTAGACTAATACCTGGAATGGGGGCAGGGTTGTCTTATGAGGAAAGGTTGGACAGGCTGAGCTTGTATCCACTGGAATTTAGAGTAAGAGGTGACTTGAAATATATAAGATCCCACGGGGTCTTGACAGGATGAATGTGGAGAGGATGTTTCCTCTTGTGGGAAAATCTAGAACAAGGGGTCACCTGTTTAAATTTAAGGGGCTGCTCATTTAAGACAGATGAGGAGAAATTTTTTCTGAGGGTAGTGAGTCTTTAGAACTCTTCCTCAAAAGGTGGTGGAAGCAGAGTCTTTGAATATTTCTAATGCAGAACTCGATAGATTCTTGATTAACAAGAGGGTGAAAGATTATTGGGAGTAGGCAGGAATGTGGGGTTTGAAGTTACAATCAGATCAGCCATGAACTTATTGAATGGCAGAGCAGCCTCGAGGGGCTAGTGGCCTACTGTTCCTAATTCGTATGTCGTAAAGGCTCAACTTGTTCAACCTTTCTTCATAAGGTGGGCCGTTCATCCCAGGAATGAGTTGAGTGCATCTTCTCTGAACTGCTTTTAATGCAGTTATATCCCTTTTCAAATAAGGAGACCAAAACTTACTGTGCTCAAGATGTGATCTCACTAACACCCTGTACAGCTGCAGTAAAATTTTCCTACTTTTATATTCCATTCCCTTTGCAATAAACATCAACATTCCATTTGCCCTCCTCATCACTTCTTGTACCTACACACTAACTTTTTGTGATTAATGTACCAGGACACCCAGATTCCTTTGTATCACTAAGTTCTGTAACCTGTCTCCATTTAAATAGTATAATGCTTTTCTATTCTTCCTGCCAAAGTGAACAAGTTCACATTTTCCCACATTACACTCCATCTGCCAAATTTTTGTCCACCCACTCAACCTACCTATATCCCTTTGCAGGCTTTTTTTTACCTCCTCTTAACTTACTTTCTTACCTAGCTTGGCATCATCTGCAAATTTAGCTATCATACACTTGGTCCCTTCATCTAAGTCAATGAAATAGATTGTAAATAGTTGAGACCCCTGCACTGATCCCTGTGTCACTCCACTAGTTACAGCTTGCCAACTGGAAACAGACCGATTTAACCCTACTCTCTGCTTTCCGTTTGCTAATCAGTGCTTTATCTACGCTAATGGGGGAGGAAATGGCGTAGTGGTCTTGTCGCTGAACTGGTATTCCAGAGACCCAGGGTAATACTCTGGGGACCAGGGTTCAAATCCTGCCAAAGCAGATGGTGGAATTTGAATTGAATGAAAATCTGGAATTGTTTTTTTTTAAAAAAAAGCCCATCTGGTTCACTATGTCCTTTACTGAAGGAAATCTGCTGTCCTTGCCTGGTCTGGCCTACGTGTGACTCCAGATCCACAGGAATGTGGGTGACTCTTAAATGTCCTCTGAAATAGCAAACCGCTACAAAATCTCAAGAGGAATGAAACCAGACGGACTACCCTGCATCGACCTAGGCACTGAAAAGGACAACTGCAAACTTAGTCCTGTCAACCCTGCAAGTCTTCCTTACTAACATCTGGGGGCTAATGCCAAAATTGGGAGAGCCGTCTCATACACTAGTCGAGCAACAGCCTGACATAGATATGATTCCATATGAGGATGACCAGCAGATAATACCCTGGGATGGTGATGTCTGGGATATGTCCTGTCCCACAGGCAGGATAGACCCAGTAGGGGTGGCAGCACAGTGGTATGCAGTCAGGAGAGAATTGCCCTGGGAGTCCTCAACATCAACTCTGGACCCCATGAAGTCTCATAGCATCAGGTCAAACATGGGCAAGGAAACCTCCTGCTGATTACCACGTACTGCCCTCCCTCAACCGAAGAATTAGTGCTCCTCCATGTTGAACACCAACTGAGGAAGCACTGACTGTGGCAAGTATGCAGAATGAACTCTGGGTGGGGGACTTCAATGTCCATCACCAAGACTGGCTTGGTAGCGCCACTACCAAGGTGGCCGAATCCTAAATGACTAAGTCTGCGGCAGGTGGTGAGGGAACCAACAAGAAGGAAAAACACTTATCCTCACCAACCTGCCTGCCACAGATGCCACTGTCCATGAATGTTGGTAGGAGTGAGTACCGCATAGAAATTGTGGAGACAAAGTCCCACCTTTGCACTGAGGATACCCTGCATAGTGTTGCGTGCCACTACCACCATGACAAATAAGATAGATTTCTAACAGATCCAGCAACCCAAGACTGGGCATCCATGAGGCGCTGTGGACCATCAGCAGCAGCAGAACTGTACTTGAACACAATCTGTAACCTCATGGCCTGGCATATCCCCCATGCTACCATTACCATCAAGGCAGGGGAGCCCTGGTTCAATGAAGAGTGCAGGAGGGCATGCCAGGAGCAGCAACAGGCACACCTAAAAATGAAGTGTCAACTTGGTGAAGCTATAAACACAGGACTACTTGTGTGCCAAACAGCATAAGCAGCAAATGACAGGCAGAGCGAAGCAATCCCATAACCAACGGATCAGATCTAAGCTCTGCAGTCCTGCCACATCCAGTCGTGAATGGTGGTGGACAATTAAACCTCCCATTGGAGGAGGCGACTCCACAAATATCCCCATCCTCAATGATAGGGGAGCCCAGCACATCAGTGCGAAAGATAAGGATGAAGCATTTGCAACAATCTTCAGCCAGAAGTGCTGAATGGATGATCCATCTTGGCTTCCTCCAGAGGTTCCAAGCATCACAGGTGCCAGTCTTCAGCTTATTCAATTCACTCCACGTGATATCAGGAAACGATTGAAAGAAATGGATAGTATTGACAATATTCTGAAGACTTGTGCTCCAGAACTTGCCACAGCCCTAGCCAAGGTGTTCCAGTACAGTTACAACACTAGCATCCACCTGGCTATGTGGAAAATTGCCCAGGTGTATCCTGTACACAAAGCAGGATAAATCCAACCCAGCCAATTACCACCCCATCAGTCTACTCTCCATCAGTGAGTTAATGGAAGGGGTCAACAACAGTGCTATCAAGTGGCACTTGTTTAGCAATAATCTGCTCGCTGACACCCAGTTTCCGTTCCAACAGGGCTACTCAGCTCCTGACCTCACTACAACCTTGGTTCAAACATGAACAAAAGAGCTGAAATCCCAATATTAAAGTGAGAGTGACTGCCCTTGACATCAAGGCCACGTGACCCAGTGTGGCATCAAGGAGCCCGAACAAAACTAGAGTCAATGGGAATCGGGTGGCAAAACTCTTCACTGGTTGGAGTCATACCTAGAACAAAGGAAGGTTGTTGGAGGTCAGTCAGCTCCAGGACATCACTACAGGAGTTCCTCAGGGTACTGTCCTAGGCCCAAACATCTTCAGCTGCTTCTCAATGACCTTCCATATATCATAAAGTCAGAAGTGGAGATGTTTGCTGATGATTGCACAATGTTCAGCACCATTTGCGACTCCTCAGATACTGAAGCAGTCCATGTCCAAATGCAGCAAGACCTGGACAATATCCAGGCTTGGGGTGACAAGTAACATTCGCACCACACAAGTGCTAGGCAATGACCATCGCCAACAAGAGAGAATCCAACCATTGCCCCTTGATGTTCAATGGCATTACCATCACGGAATCCTCCACATGCTGTGAGTTACCATTGACCAGAAACTGAACTGGACTAGCAATATAAATGCTGTGGCTACAACAGCAGGTCAAAGACTAGGAATCATGCGACAAGTAACTCACCACCTGACTCCCCAAAGCCTGTCCACCATCTACAAGGCACAAGTCAGGAGTGTGATGGAACACACCCCACTTGCCTGGATGAGCAGAGCTCCTACAACACTCAAAGCTTGACACCATCCACGACAAAGCAGCCAGCTTGATTGGCACCACATCCACTCCCTCCACCACCGACGCACAGTAGCAGCAGTGTGTACCATCTACAAGATGCACTGCAGTAATTCACCAAGGTTCCTTAGACAGCACCTTCCAAACCCATGACCACTACCATCTAGAAGAACATGGGCAGCAGATAGATGGGAACACAAGTTCCCCTCCAAGTCACTCACCATCCTGACTTAGAAATATATTGCCATTCCTTCACTGTCGCTGGGTCACGGATCAGGTCAAAGCTCTGCAGTCCTGCCACATCTGCTCATGAATGGTGGTGGACAATTAAACAACTAATCGCAAGAGGAGTAAGGGGCTCCACAAATATCCCCATCCTCAATGAGTGGGGAGCCCAGCACCTAAGTGCAAATAACAAGGCTAAAGCATTTGCAATCGCCTTCAGCAAGAAATGCCGAGTGGGTGATCCATATCAGCCTCCTCCAGAGGTCCCCAGTAACACAGGAGCCATACTTCAGCAACATTTGATTCACTCCGCACAATATCAAGAAATGGTTGAAGGCACAGATATAACAAAGGCTACGGGCCCTGGCAACATCCTGTCTGTTGTGCTAAAGACATGTGCTCCAGAACTAGCCACACCCTCGCAAAGTTGTTCCAGTACAGCTATGACACTAGCATCTACCCAACAAAGTGGAAAATTGCCCTGGTATGTCCTACCCACAAAATGCAGGACAAATCCAACCCTGCCGATTACTGCCTCATCAATCTACTCTTGACCATCAGCAAAGTGATGGAAGGTGTCATTAACTGTCCTATCAAGCAGCGCTTACACAGTAATAACTGATGCTCAGTTTGGATTCCGCCAGGGTCACTCAGCTCCTGACCTCATTTCTGCCTTGGTACAGACATGGACAAGAGTTGAACTCAAGACATGAGGTGAGAATGAATGTCCTTGGCGTTTTACCCAGTGTAGGAAACCTAGTAAATTTGAAGTTAATGGAAATCAGGGAGAAAACTTTCCACTGGTTGGAGTCATAATTAGCACAAAGGAAGATGGTTGTAGTTGTTTCAGGCCAATCATTTCAACCGCAGTAGTTCCTCAGGGTAGTGTCCTAGGCCAGGCCAGCTTTTGCTGCTTCATCAATGACCTTCCCTCCGTAAGGTCAGAAGTGGGTATTGTCACGGATGTGTCGTTTCGATATTAAAGAGTTTTAAGGACAACTGTTTGAAAAGCACATGCTTGCTAAAAAAGTCTTTAGCAAAGCCTTTGTTCAGAAAAGGGATGTACGAACAGACATCTTTCTGTGTTGGTTCCAAAACCTTATTAACCACTTATCTAATGAAGGATCAAAAAAGATATTATGCAATGAATGTTCCACAAGGGCAACTAGGGATGGGCAATAAATGTTGGTCCAACCAGAAAAACCCACATCTTGTGAATGAATAAAAAAAAGTATAATGGGATCCTTCCACTTTGCTGGTCTTCTTTCAGAACAAGGATAATTAACTGATAAGGACCTTAATGAAAAGCTAAAAATAAAACCCAGTTGGGAGAAAGGCTATTTGAATGGCCAATACTGAATATGGAAGCATGATTCATCAGTTTGGGGGCAGCCATCTTTGGGGTTTCATACTATAAGAAAAGGCTGGAAGCTGCTTAAAGGAAGAACAGTCTTGAACATCATGAGAGAGACACCTTGAAACAGAACCTGCTCCTCAACAGGTAGAAACATCTATTGGACTACTGTACTAAATCAGGCTTTCAAGGGCCACTACCTGGAGCACCATAAAAGTGAAGTCTGCAGCCTTCACTCGCTCCCAGGACCTGCTTGTTGAGTCCACCTGCAAAGGCAAACTTCAACTCTTCAACTACAGAAGCCATCACAGCTGCTTAACCAAACCTCAAGTTTCAAACCCTTCACTTCGGAAAGGCGGCATTCAAGCAACAGGCCCGCAACAATATCTCTTAGACTGATTTGAAATCTCATTTTTAAGTATCTCTTTCTTTTAATCTTGGTTTCTGTATTTTAGTTAATAATTTTATCACTTTTTTTACTTCAATCACTTTTTACTTAAATAACTTTCAGCAGTAGTTTTGTAATAAACTAACATAAGACTAAAACTTGACTGCAGTGTTATTTTTAAGTTTAACCACTCGTAAATTTAAAGGGGACTATATACACAAATTCTTAGCTCACGGACTACTTTAAGGAAATGACTTTTATGTGGTCGCAACAGTACATTCGTTGATGATTGCAGTGTTCAGAACCATTCGCAACTCTGTGCGTCCTGAAGCTATCCGTGTCCATATGCAGCTAGGCATGGAATATATCCAGGCTTAGGCTGATAAGTGGCAAGTAATATTCATGCCACATAATTGCCAGGCAATGACCATCTCCAACAAGAGAGGATCTAACCATCTCCCCATGACATTCAATGGAAATGCCACTGCTGAATCCCCCACTCTCAACATACTTGGGGTTACCATTGTCCAGAAGCTTACCTGCATCAGATATGCAAGAGCAGGACAAGAGGTTGGGAATTCTGCGGTGAGTAACTCACCACCTGTATCCCCAAAGCATATCCACCATCTACAAAGCACAAGTCAGGAGTGTGATGGAATACTCTATACTTGCCTGGATAAGTGCGACTCCAACACGACTCAAGGAGCTCAACACCATTCAGGTTAAAACAGCTCGCTTGATCAGCACCCTATCTACCACCTTAAACATTCACTCATTCCACCATCAGCGCACAGTGACAGCGGTGTGTACCATATACATTCAAGAGCACTGCAGCAACTCTCAAAGCCTCCTTCAACAGCACCTTCTAAATCCAAGACCTCTATGACCCAGAACAAGGGCAGAATTCTTTGAACTCCCTTTCTAACAGCACTATTGGAGTACCTACAGTAGATGGACTGCAGCGGTTCAAGAAGGCAGTTCACCTTCTGTCCATTACCTTCTCAAGCACAATTAAGGATGGGCAATAAATGCTGGCCTTGCCAGTGATGCCCACATCCCATGAAAGAATAAAAAAAACAATTATATCTCCCTTTTCTATCTTACATGTCTTGAAATGAGGAGAAGAGATCAGAAAAGATGTGCATTCTATGGTATTTTTCACAACCACGACATTTTATAACCAGTGAAGTACAGTTGAGGTGTAATCATTGCGATAGTTTGGGAAATGCGGCAGCCAAGTCGCATACAAAAAGCTCCCACAAACAGAAATGTGATAATGACCAGATGATCTGTTTTTGTATTGTTGACTGAAGGATAAATGTTTGTCAGGACAGCGGAGTTAGTTCCCCGGCCCTTCTTCAAAATGGTATCATGAGATCATTTCAATCCACCTGTGAGGGCAGGTGGGGATTCAAATTAACATTTCATCCAGATTCCCCTCTGACTGTGCAGCACTGGTGTATCAGCTTTGATTTTTGTGCTTAAGTCCTGGAGTAGAACTTGAACCCACGATCTTCTAACTCAAAGGCAAGAGTGCTACCAACTAAGCCATGGGTGACAAAAAATATATCATGTCCAGCATGATGGTCTTCCTGGTAAATACCAAGGCAAAGTAATTATTTAATATTTCTGCTATTTCACTGTCATTACCTGTGAGTTTATTTTTTATAGCCCCATCCTCATCTTGATTTTTCTTTTGTCATTTACGTTTCTGTAGAATACTTCATTTCATTTATATTTTTTGATCATTTTATTTCAATTTCCTTTTGCTTGCTGTTTTTTCGGCTCTTTTCCCTAGCCTTTTATATTCCTTTTGTCATCCTCTCCTTTATTGTCTTGTTTACTTAGTGTACACCTTTTTCTTTAGATTCAATTTTTCCCTCATCTACTTCCATGGTATTTTTTCTTGTCTTTTAGTGGAATATATTTTTCCTGAACTTGTAAATTACTGGTTAAATTCCTCCTCCTGCTGTTTTCCTTAGTTTTTCAATAATGTCTTAAACTTACTTTCCCAAGTTCCATCCTTAAAATCAGCTTTTCTTGCAGTATTCCAGTATTGATTCCTCTCTTGCTGGACTTCTTATGGACTGGGTAGGAAAGCTGTAAATGCAGCAAAAACTCCATTCCCTTTTCCCTACCTCATAGTAGAAGAAATATTCCATGATTATTATTCTATGTTTATTGTTTTGCCAAAACATTTATCCCTCCACTTTCCTTTCACTATTAGTCTGTGATATACCCTTGAGTTTCTCAATAATAATTATCCTCTGGCTATCTTTGTGCTCAGTTATCTCCCTCAGACAGCTGATTATTAAAAGGATACAGTCAGCTTGATGGTCACTTGCCCTGATGCTGCTCTGAACATCTTCCAGGAAATCAAAGTCAGGAATCATCAGGTTTCTGCGCACAGTTATGTTCTGGTATTGGTCTGATGTAGCAAGGGGGTTAGAAGTTCCATCAGTCCCAAATAGGACTAAAGCCGTCTCGTCTTTACTCTCAGCAAATACCTACATCAAAAAACCAAACAAAAGACCAGTCAAACTATACATCATGTAGAAGACCAGCAATTTATATTGGTTTTACTTTATTCATCCACTACTTCCAAGTTATCTCAGTGGGATTCATCCAATCAAGTTGATAGAGAAATGTTGGAGAATAGAAAGATTCACTGGGATAGCTAATTATATACCTGAGCTTGATTTAAATTTAGGGCACTGATAGAGCAATATTTCAATTTGTTAATACCAATTTTGGGATAAGACAAATTGTTAAAAGGATTGTGAAAGACTGTAGGAGGGCAAAGGTAATCTAGAAGGATGGGCACATAGATAGCATATGTAATTCAATGCAGAAAAATGTCAAGAAGTACACTTTTGGATAGAAAATAAAGGAGTGAAGTAATTAAATTGAGACCTTTGGTATGTAAATTTGTCATTAAAGGTGGCACTGCAAGTAGATTAATAAAAAAAAAATGCTTGGTTATTGTATCTGGAGGCACAGAATATGAATATATTCAGAATACGAACATATGAAAAAGGCCACAACAAAGTAGGAAGAAGAAAGAGCACGTCTGCAGGAAAATTACAGGGATATGCTCTAACGCAAGCACAATAAGGGGCACTTCAGTTATC
This sequence comes from Cetorhinus maximus, assembly GCF_964194155.1. NCBI lineage: Eukaryota > Metazoa > Chordata > Chondrichthyes > Lamniformes > Cetorhinidae > Cetorhinus > Cetorhinus maximus. The sequence goes on from NC_135889.1 coordinate 128,940,901, forward strand.
CTAATACAGACTGGGATAATAACAGTGTAAAGGGCAAAGAGAGGGAAGAATTCCTGAGATGTACAAGAGAACTTTCTTCATCAGTGTGCTCCCACCAACAAGGGAGCAGTGTTATATCTCGTTCTGAAGAATAAGGTGGATCATATGTCAGTAGGGGACCATTTGGAGCACAATGATTGTATCATCATACAGTCACTACAGCACAGAAGGTCATTTGGCCCATCAAGTTCATGCAGACTCTCTGTAGAACTATCCAGTCAGATCCATTCCCCCTCTCTAGCTCCATAGCCTTGCAAGTTTATTTCCTTCAATTACCCATCCAATTTCTATCTCACTATTCATGATATATAGAAATGAATTGGATGACGAAACCAAATGCAATATTTCCAAGTTTGCTAACGACACAAAACTGGGCAGGGTTGCGTGGAGGATGCAAGGAGGCTTCAGGGTAATTTAGACAGGTTGTGTGTGTGTGTGTTGGAAGATGACCCAGGCCTTCCTGTCGCTTTCCATTTCAACACACCACCCTGCTCTCATGCCCACATGTCTGTCCTTGGCCTGATGCAATGTTCCAGTGAAGCTCAACGCAAACTGGAAGAACAGCACTTCATCTTCCGACTAGGTACTTTACAGCCTTCTGGACTGAATATTGAGTTTAACAACTTTAGATCATGAACTCTCTCCTCCATCCCCACCTCCTTTCCGATCTCTCTTTTTCCAATAATTTATATATATTTTTCTTTTCCCACCTATTTCCATTATTTTTAAATGTATTTCCATCCTTTGTTTTATCTCTACCTTTTAGCCTATTTCGATCCCTTCCCCCCACCCCACCCCCACTAGGGCAATCTGTCCCTTGCTCATCCTGTTTTCTACCCTTAACATCCCCATTAGCACATTTCTTAGCTAATATCACCACCATCAACACGTCTTTCTCCTTTCGTCTATGACATCTTTTGGCAATCTCCACCTATCAATGGCCCTCTATCCAGCTCTAACCACACACAGCAACCCCCCCCCCACCCCCCCTCCACCACCACCCGCCTTAAACCAGCTTATATTTCACCTCTTCTCTATTTTTCCTTAGTTCTGATGAAGAGTCATATGGACTCAAAACATTAACTGTGTCCCTCTCCGCAGATACTGTCAGACCTGCTGAGTTTTTCCAGGCATTTTAGTTTTTGTTCTAGATTTCCAGCATCTGCAGTATTTTGCTTTTATCTTAGTATAAAATAGGGAAGTCTTGCTAAAATTATACAAGGCACTAGTTAGACCACACACAATCACACAGTGCAGAAGAGACCCTTCGGCCCATCGAGTCTGCACCAACACGTGAGAAACACCTGATCTACCTACCTAATCCCATTTACCAGCACTTGGCCCATAGCCTTGAATGTTATGACGTGCCAAGTGCTCATCCAGGTACTTCTTGAAAGATGTGAGGCAACCCGCCTCCACCACCCTCCCAGGCAGCGCATTCCGGAACGTCACCACCCTCTGGGTAAAAAAGTTTTTCCTCACATTCCCCCTAAACCTCCTGCCCCTCACCTTGAACTTGTGTCCCCTCATGGCTGATCCTTCAACTGAGGAGAACAGCTGCTCCCTATCCACCCTGTCCATGCCCCTCATAATCTTGTACACCTCGATCAGGTCGCCCCTCAGTTTTCTCTGCTCCAACAAAAACAGCCCAAGTCTATCCAACCACTCTTCATAACTTAAATGTTTCATCCCAGGCAACATCTTGGTGAAAGCAAAAACAAAAATACCTGGAAAAACTCAGCAGGTCTGGCAGCATCTGCGGAGAGGAGCACAGTTAACGTTTCGAGTCCGAATGACCCTTCAACAGAACTGGTTGAACATCTTGGTGAATCTCCTCTGCACCCCCTTAAGTGCAATCACATCCTTCCTATAATGTGGCGACCAGAACTGCACACAGTACTCCAGCTGTGGCCTCACCAAGGTTCTATACAACTCCAACATGACCTCCCCACTTTTGTAATCTTTGCCCCGACTGATAAAGGCAAGCGTCCCCCAAGCCTTTTTCACCACCCCACTAACATGCCCCTCCACCTTCAGAGACTTATGGACACACACACACGCCAAGGTCCCTTTGTTCCTCAGAATTTCCTAGTGCCATGCCATTCATTGAATACTTCCTTGTCAAATTACTCCTTCCACCTCACACTTTTCAGTGTTAAATCTACCACTTATCTGCCCATTTGACCATCCCGTCTATATCTTTCTGTAGCCCAAGACACTCAACCTCACTGTTAACCACCTGGCCAATCTTTGTGTCATCCGCAAACTTACTAATCCTACCCCCCACATAGTCATCTATGTCGTTTATATAAATGACGAATAATAGGGGATCCAGCACAGATCCCTGTGGTACGCCAGTGGACATAGGCTTCCAGTCACTAAAGCAGCCTTCTGTCATCACCCTCTGCCTCCTACAACTAAGCCAATTTTGAATCCACCTTATCAAATTACCCTGTATCCCATGTGCATTTGTCTTCTTTATAAGTCTCCCATGTGGGACCTTGTCAAAGGCTTTGCTGAAATCCATATAAACTACATCAACTGAACTACCCTCATCTACACACCTGGTCACCTCCTCAAAAAATTCAATCAAATTTGTTAGGCATGACCTCCCTCTGACAAAGCCATGCTTACTGTCCCTGATCAAACCTTGCCTCTCCAAGTGGAGATAGTTCAGAATTTTCTCCAATAGTTTCCACACCACTGACATAAGACTCACTGATCCGTAGTTCCCTGGCTTATCTCTACAACCCTTTTTAAATAGCGGAACCACATTAGCTGTTCTCCAGTCCTCTGGCACCTCCCCCGTGGCCAGAAAGGAATTAAAAATTTGGGTCAGAGTCCCTGCGATCTCCTCCCTTGCCTCCCTCAGCAATCTGGAACACAAATCATCTGGGCCTGGAGATTTGTCCACTTTTAAGCCTACCAACCCAACACCTCCAATACCTTGTCACTCCCTGTATCAATTTGCTCAAGAACCTCGCAGTCTCTCTCCCCGAGTTCCATACCTTCATCCTCATTCTCTTGGGTGAAGACGGATGTGAAGTATTCGTTCAACACTCTACCCATGTCCTGTGGCTCCACCCATAGATTGCCCCCTTGGTCCCTAATGGGCTCTACTCTTTCCCTGGTTATCCTCTTCCCATTGATATACTTATAGAATATCTTGGGATTTTCCCTACTTTTACCAGCCAGAGCTTTCTCATATCCCCTCTTTGCTCTCCTAATTGCTTTCTTAAGCTCCATCCTTTCTGTACTCCACTAATGCCTCCACTGATATGCTCTCCTTGTACCTGCTAAAAGCCTCTCTTTTCCTTCTCATTGTATCCTGAATATCTCTGGTCATCCACGGTTCTCTGGGCTTGTTACTCCTTCCTACCACCCTAGAGGGAACATGTTGAGCCTGTACTGCAGAACACTGTGAACAATTTTGGTCCCCTTATCTAAAGAAAGATATACTGGCATTGGAGGCAGTCCAGAGAAGGTTCACTAGGTTGATCCCGGGTATGGAGGGATTTTCTTATGAGGAGAGGTTGTGTAGGTTGAGCCTGTACTCATTGGAATTTAGAAGAATTTAGAGAGGCGACCTTATTGAAACATATAAGATTCTTAGGGGGCTTGACACAGTAGATGCTGAGAGGTTGTTTCCCCTTGTGGGAGAGTCTAGGACCAGAGGGCATAATCTCAGAGTAAGGGGGTGCCCACTAAAACAGAGATGAGGAGGAATTTCTTCTCTCAGAGGGTAGTCAATCTGTGGAATTCTTTAGCGCAGAGGGCTGTATTCAAGGCTGAGATAGACAGATTTTTAATCAGTAAGAGAATCAAGGGCTGTGGGGCAAAGACAGGAAAGTGGAGTTGAAGATTATCAGATCAGCCATAATCTCATTGAATGGCAGAGCAGACTTGATGGGCCGAATGGCCTACTTCTGTTCCTACCTCTTATGGTCTTATAGAAACTAAACTGGACTAGCTATATAAATACTGTGGCTACGAGAGCAGGTCAGAGGCTAGGAATTGTGAGACGAATAACTCACATCCTGACTCCCCAAAGCTTGTTCACCACCTACAAGACACAAGTCAGGAGTGTGATGGAATAGTCCCCACATGTCTGGATGAGTGCAGCTCCCACAACACTCAAGAAGCTTGTCACCGATCAGGACAAAGCAGCTGCTTGATTGGCATCACATCCACAAACAGTCACTCCCTCCACCACCGACGCACAGTAGCAGCAGTGTGTACCATCTACAAGATGCACTGCAGGAATTCCCCACAGCTCCTTCGACAGCACCTTCCAAACCCACGACCACTCCCATCTAGAAGGACAAGGACAGCAGGTAGATGGGACCACCACCACCTGGAAGTTCCCCTCCAAGTCACTCACAATCCTGACTTGGAAATATATCACTGTTCCTTCACTGTCACTGGGTCAAAATTCTGGAACTCCCTTCCTAACAGCACTGTGGGTGTACCTACACCACATGGACTGCAGTGGTCCAAGAAGGCAGCTCACCACCGCTTTCTCAAGGACAACTAGGGGCAGGCAATAAACGCTGGCCCAGCTAGCGAAAACTACATCCTGTGAATGGATTAAAAAAAACAAAAATGCAGTGGCTAATATTTAAGGGGATATTTAAGAATGCATAGAATATTCTAACATGTAAGAAAAAGTCCAAGGGATGGACACACCATCTGTGGTTAACTAGAAGGTTTAAGATAGTATCAAACTTAAAGAAAAAGCATATAATTGTGCAAAGATGGGTGGGAGGCCAGAAGATTGGACAGAACATAAGGAACAACAAAGATTGACGAAAAGACTAATAAGATGGAAAAAACTAGAGTTTGAGAGAAAGCTAGCCAGATAAACAAAAACAGATATTAAGAGTTTTTATGAATATTTAAAAAAGAAACAAGTTAACAAAGTGAGAGTTGGTCCTATAGAAAATGAGTCTGGAGAATTGATAGTGCAAAGCAAGGAGATGACAGATGAACTGAACAGGTATTTTGCATCAGTTTTCACTATCGAGGATACAAGTAATATCCCAGAAGCAGCTATAAACCAGAATTTGGCAGTGAGGAAGGAGGTCAGGAAAATTACAGCTACCAGAGAAATGTTACTGAGTAAATTGTTGGAGCTGTGGGCTGACAAGAGCCTGGGTCCTCATGGCCTTCTTCTTAGGGTCTTAATAGAAGTGTCTAGTGAGATAGTTGATGCATTGGTTTAATTTTCAAAATCTTCCTAGATTCGGGGATGGTCCCATTAGATTGGAAGATAGCAAATGTAACTCCATTATTCAAAAAGGGAGGGAGGCAGAAAGCAGCAAACTACAGGCCAGTTAGCTTAACTGTCACAGGGAAAATGTTAGAAGCTATTATTAAATAAGTTATAATAGGGCACTTGGGTAAGCTCAAGGTCATTAGGCAGAGTCAACATGGTTTTGTGAAAGAGGAATCATGTTTAACTAACTTGTTGGAGTTCTTTGAAGAAATAACATGGGCCTTGGGTAAAGGGAAACCGGTGGATGTATAGTACTTAGATTTCGTGAAGGCACTTGATAAAGTGCCACATCAAAGGTTATTGCAGAAAATAAAAGCTTATGATATAGGAGGTAACATATTGCCATGGATAGAAGATTGGCTGGCTAACAGGAAGCAGAGAGTAGGCATAAATGGGTCTTTTTCAGGTTTGCAAGATGTAGCGAGTGGTGTGCCACAGGGATCAGCGCTGGGACCTCAACTGTTTACCATTTATATAAATGACTTGTTGAAGGGACTGAAGGGATGGTTGCCAAATTTGCTGATAACACAAAGATAGGTAGGAAAGTAAGTTGTGAAGGGGACATAAGGAGGCTACAAACAGATATATATATAGGGTTAAGTGAATGGGTGAAGATTTGGCAAATGGAGTATAATGTGGGAAAATGTGAAATTGTCCATTTTGGCAGGAAGAATAAAAGAGAAGCATATGATCTAAGTGGTGAGAGACTGCAGAGCGCTGAGGTGCAGAGGGATCTGGGTGTCCTAGTGCATGAATCACATAAGGTTACTATGCAAGTACAGCAAGTAATTAGGAAAAATAATAGAACATTATCATTTATTGCAGGTGGAATTGAATACAAAAGTAGGGAGGTTATGCTTCAGTTGTACAGGGCATTAGTGAGACCATATTTGGAGTACTGTGTGCAGTATTGGTCACCTTATTTAAGTAAGGATGTAAATGTATTGGAAGCAGCTCAGAGATGGTTTACCAGACAAATACCTGGAATGGATGAGTTGTCTTATGAGGAAAGGTTGGACAGACTAGGCTTGTATCCACTAGAGTTTAGAAGAGTAAGAGGCGACTTGAATGAGACATAAAAGATCCTGAGGGGTCTTGACAGGGTGTGGAGATGGTATTTCCTCTTGTGGAAGAATCTAGAACTAGGGGTCGCTGTTTAAAACTAAGGGGTCGCCTATTTAAAACAGAGATGAGGGGAAATTGTTTCACTCAGAGAGTTGTGAGTCTTTGGAACTCTCTTCCTGAAAAGGTGGCGAAAGCAGAGTCTTTAAATATTTTTAAACTTTTTTAAGGCAGAGGTGGATAGATTCTTGGTAAGCAAGGGGGTGATAGGTTATCAGTGGTAGGTGGGATGCAGATTTGAGATTACTATCAGATCAGCCATGATTTTATTAAGTGGTAGAACAAGCTCGAGGGGCTGAATGGCCTACTCCTGCTCCTTGTTCACATGTTCATAAATTGATTTTATAGGACCCTTACCTCAAACAAAGAGGGAGAACAAGTATTGGCTGGTACTGGTGGATAACTTCACCAAACAGTAAAGGCATTCCCCTGTAAATCTGCAACTGCGCCGTGAACAACTAAGACACTAGTACAAGACGTATTTATAAGGTGAGATTTAGCTCAAATTGTAGAATCCGATCAAGGAAGTCAGTTCACCGATCAGGTAATGCAACATGCTCTACAGCTGCTAAGGGCTGATGGGATGCATCTGTGCCTTACAATCTACAATCATGCGGGATAGTGGAATGCATGAACCGCTCAATTAAAACAGCACAGAGGAAAGAGTTAATGGCCCAAGGGGCAAATGGGATGAAATTCTATCACCAGTACTTAGGAATATCAGGGCAGGAAAGTCCAAGGGAACCAGATACTAGCGCCATGAATTGGTCACAGGAAGACCTTTGAGAACCCCTGTACACCTGTGGGTACCCACTTTAACTGAGAGACAGATCAGAGAAGTTACGAAGGAACAGTTTGTGGTAAACCTCCTACAGACCTTGCAAGACCTCCATTATGAAGTTCAGGAAACTTAAGGAGGGCACGTTGTGCTAATAAGTTGCTCCTAAAACTAGCCAAACCACAAGAGTGGGATATAGGTCAGCAGGTTATGGAGGCTTGGTCTGTTTGAACGCCTATACAAAGAACCATACAGCATTGTGGATAAAGCCAGTCCAATGTTGTAGTCTTCTTCTTCCAGATGGTGAGCAATAAAAAGAACTCCAAAATAGTAACAGCAGCAACACTGGAAAAGCAGCAGCCAGAGCAGCAAGAGCAGCCACAGCCAGCACACAACTGCAGCAACAGTATATGCGGTCCAACTTCCTAAGCGAGTTAAATGGTTTCATATTAATCAGGTGAAACTATCTGAAGGAGAACGTTTGCTGGAAAGGAATGCAGCCAGCATCAGGCCCATGGACCAAATAGTATGGGATCCAAAAGAACCACCTCCAAGGGACGCCAGAGGGGGAGTTCAAGCTGGGAGTCAGCCCTGTTCAGGAAGGCAAAATGCCAGCAGAGATATGTGTCACAAAGACAGGGCTTAAAGAGAGAAGACTCAGATGATTCACTCCCACACAAAAGTGACTGGGTTAATACAGGCCGCAGAAGAGAGAGACAATGTTGTTATCCCTTAACTACTAGCCTGTGTCCACAGAGCTGGATGTATTTTTCTTTATTTTTCAGAAAACTCCGGATTGATGACCAGTCAAACACGTAGACCCAAGCACTAAAGATCAGTCACCTGTTAATGGCTATCCATATTCTGGAAGAGGTGACACCAGTGTATTTTGGTCATCCAGATTAGAAAAGTGATTTCTTTGGTTGGCCCAACCTTAGCGACCACAATTTCACTTTCACTGAACCCCAAGTAATTCCTGGGGAGCCAGGGAGGCTACACATGTAGGAATACCATGGAGAGATTAAAGGTGACTGTCCAGGCAATTGCTCTCTTCAAGGAACGCAACGGGTATGGCGAATAAATGAAGGAGAAGGAGTAAGTTTAATCTATCAGTTTCAATGGAAGATACTCATGTTAGAGCCTGAAACTACACTGTCCATTAGCTATTCCACGTTTGTCACTTTGAGACAAGTTAGGGAGAGTGTGAATGGAAAAGGTGGGGGGGTTATAACCCAAGAGACAACCTGATAATAATGATGACCGGCCCATCTGATAATTATATCCAGTTATGCTGGTCCAAACGGCAAGGTAAATTCCATTCAGGAAACTATAAATTACTTAGGGGAGATAATGTCCCAGCAGGTTCAGCAAAAAGGGTACTCCCTGAGGCGAAGTGAATACCAGACCCCACCATTCGTAGACAGAGAACAAACCAAGGGAGGGGGACTCCTATCTTATGGACAAAACTTACCCCTTGTGGCCCTAATGGTGATCATAATCGTGAAAAAGGGGACCCACAGATTATGTTACAGCGGGCAGCTCCACAGTGTGTTTTAAAAATCTATATCAGAAGTTCAGCAACCCTTAGGGCAAGTGAACCAGATTGTCCAAAACTGTTATGATCCCAGCTGATGTTACTACACATGCTCATTTTTAAGGATTCACAGATCCCACCAAAAGTCAAGGATTTGTAATCCCACAAGAGATCCCACCTTATAACAATAAATCCCGACAAGCCCCCACTTTGTTATGATCCCAGTTGATGCAACTATTGGACAAGCCAGATCCCAGAGTGGAACCCGGCTTGATAGATCCTAACTTTTATTTTTTGTTCAGATACATGGAGAATGGCTACTGAACAGTCATATGAGTCAGCTGATGAACTTTTAACAAAAGAATAAAACATTTATTAAACATGAAAAGATGAACTATATTACAATACTTCTTCACCCACAACTATATCTTTACAGATATATACAGATTCGTAAGGATAATAAGTTACATAAGCTATCTTATATTCTAATGCTCACATTAAGTACACATGTTATGAAGTGATAGATGATGTGTGCCAGGCAGATCAAATCCACGAGGGAAACTTGGTCACACAGTCACAACAATTTTGCAATTTGTATTTTATTTTGGGATGCGTGCCTTGAATTCAGTAGTAATAAGTCCACCCAGTCTTAGAAGTTTTTTACAAAACTAAATTAAACATTAATTAAAGATTTTAAGCCCATACATAGGTCTACAAATTACCACTATAATAACTCCTAAATTTCCTAATCAATATAGCACCTCCATTAAAGCAACAGTAAAAACAAATAAAATTTCAACAGGCCCAGGCAAAGCACACAATACCCTGGACAGTGATATTCAAAGTGAGTTTTCTTAGCTTCAGTTCCTGTAGACAGTAACTTGATACACAGAGGATGGAGGTGTGTCACACTTGTGTTAGAACTTAGAATGCTTTTCCCTTTCCACATGACCTCATCTCTTTTATACATGTTTCTTCCTTTTTAATGTGAATTCCATAGTTCCAATATGTCTTTGCAACTTTACTTTTCTCATAATATAAATCTTTCATAGTACTCATATTATCAGTAATCATTGGGAAAAATAAACATACTGCTTGGTTTAGCTTCTTATGGCTAGGTGTAACATCTTACCCATCTCTTTGAAATTCAAACTAACCTAATTTATCTAAAAATGCAAATGTTCCTCACACCTCACATTCTAAAGCTTCAGCCATATTTACGTATTTAGCATTTCAAACCTAACTTGCCTTTTGATAACTCAAAAGCTCCAGACCAGCTGGCCTCATTTCAATTAAATCCGCCCCACACACACACATCCACACAGAGAAACTTATCCAAACCTCATTATGAACCCACTTTTGCAATAAATCACAATAATATTATGAAAGTTATTATATTTTCATGACAACACAGTCCATGTAAACCAACAGGTGACAGGTGGTCAGGTACACCACACTCCATAACCAAGTGACAGATGCCATCCCAAACAGATGCTATGGATCTCTCCTCAATTCCCCCGAGACGCTTGTCACACCGTGAGCCAACCAGTCTCGCTCAACTGTCTTTCACACGAGGGCTTCCAATCTCCAGTCTCGAAGAACTCACTTTGGAATCTTCTCCGAAACCAATGCTTTCTCTCAGATGCCTTTTAGCAAGGGTATTCCTCCAGGGCTTCCAGCTCTCCTGAATTGCACGTACATTCAACTTCCATCCATGTACTCTCTCTCACTGACTCAGCCATGCCAACAGAACACCACTTCTTCACATGGCCATTGTAAAGAATTACAGACCTTCAGCTGTCTCCTTGGATCTTCTCACTTCTCAAAAGCCTACTTTTTCTTTAAGTCTGCATCCTGCTGCTTTCTCCCTTCAAGCCTGGAGCCTTTCTCTGCTCCTCACTCTTAACTTCACTTAACTGGTCTTTTTTCCAGTCTCCTGTTCTTCCTTTGACTAGAAGGTATCTTTGGGACCCCTCTTCTCTTCTTTGGAGAAATCTGCTTCCTGCGGCCCCCTCCTGTCCAGCTTCTCCTGGGATCTGGTTTCATATTTAATTGCTTTCTGTCCCTCTCCTATACTGCTTCTGCTGGCAACTCCTTTCAACTTTAGAGCACACTGACCAACTGAACTCAAACTGCTTTCAGTTTCTCTGTCTGTGTGGGACCTCCTCTTTGGACCCTAGGCAACAGCATAGTTTTTTTCTACTTTGTTTTAACTTCCCTAAACCACTACCCCCCTTGATAACACAGCTACCACTTCAAGGGTCATAAAACTCAATAAAAATGCAGGCATCTTTTAAAGTGAAACTAAAACTCAGGCTTCATCATTTTAACCCACAAAATACAGAAATACAAATTAAACTTAAACTCTCTCTATTTCCTAACAAAACACAGGGAGGGACTAAAAAATAGTTTGGTACTGATTCCAACGGGAAAGATTCTGTATCATAATGTGCATCATGAAGTGGTACCTGTGATGCTAAAGTTGACAGGAATGACATTACCAAGTTGGTGCAAGGCAAAAACAAAAGCACTGTACAAAATGTTTTACACTAAGTTATTGAGTTGAGCATAAAATTAGATGGAGGACCAGATCATTGGGAGCAAATTTATGTTCTGAACAGAAGTATACCCAGAAGCAAGAGGGGGTTAATAAAGGATTTAGCGTCAGGACTTAATACCGGAGCTTCAGTGATAAATAGTATAGCTCTGACCACATTAAATGGTGTAATTAAAAATCTTAAAATAGAAGTGAAAAATATTCTCCGGGAAAGGAACACCAATCAAGACACTCAATTACGGGAAGATCAGGTGATGACAATTCACTTGAATGATGTAGTGAGTGAATTAGAGAATTATGTAAGAACAATTAATGAGTTAATCAGGGAAGTTTGTAATGCTTCGATGGCTCAAAATGATGCGTGTGTTATGTATGGGTCCTGGATAGTGGAACAAGCTCAAGAGGTTATGAGACAGATACACGAGGACGAAGTCCCCTCATGGATCACTGATGAAAATTTAATTTCCCTGTCCAAGTATAATAGTATCACAGTTTGCCAACTCAAGGGATTGGTTCAGTCTTATCCTGTCCAGGTCAAACATGAAACTACTAATTGGACCATCATCGGTTTAATTCCGTATCTGCCGGTAGTGATGGGTGAGACAGGACCATTGTGAATATATTAGGTAAAAAACAAAGGATAGATTCGGAGCGGCAGTCATATACAATATCACAATACCTATCCATACGCAGTAAATTTGGGAAATTATGTATGAGTAACTCAACTGGAAGGGTGTAACACAGGGGAGAAGTGATTGTGTGCCGATACGAGACAAGGGTCCACCGAAGCAACACGTGGGTTTAATCAAACACAAGTAAATTGCACAATGGAAGCTGTTAGAGCAGATCTGAAGCCGACACAAACTGCAAGCGTAAGAGAGGGGGAGTATTGTGTTACCACTATAGAAAAGGAATATAGTTATGGAAATAAAAATCCATGCTCTATTCCCGAAACAACTTTTTGTTTTATCTCAGAAACACCTATCAGATCGAGGATTGATGAATATTTACTATCATAATATCACAGAAACACCTATCAGATCGAGGATTGATGAATATTTACTATCATAATATCACAGAAATTAGTGTAAAAGATAGAATGAAAGGACAATTACGAGAGTTTGTGGAAAGATTGTTATAATGTCCCATAGCTGCCAGAACCACTAAAAGAATTGAGAGAGAGCATTGCTAAATCTCAGAAAGTTTAATTCCGCTTGCAGCAACATAATGAGTATATTAATAGAATAACTGATGATATCAAAGTTACCACATGGTGGGAGGATTTATGGAATTAAGGCACGAATTTGAATATTCATCCATGGATTTGTTCAATTACTGATAATTCGGTTTCTGCCAACTAATTGCTGAAATGAAAGTTGTCTTTTATTTATCAGTCCTTTTTCTTGCTGCATTCAATCACCCTTGAACTACAAGCCAGGACAATGAACAGCCTTACATGCGAGGTGGTCAACTATGGTGTAGAATCAGGAGATGGAGTTTGATTGATGGACACACAACCTGATTGATGACAGATGGGAGACACTATCAAAAGATGCATAAACAACTTGAATATTGCAAAGTCTGCAAAACCTTGCAGCATCTGTGAGAACTGATAAGGACTCATGTTTTTCCAGACTCATTATTTTGAGAAAGTCTGAGCAAAGGCTGGAAGGAAGCCAGAAATTTGGCTTAAAGGGACACTGCTTCCAGGATTCGGGGTTACAGCTGGAGTGAATTAGTCAACCACTGAAGACTACAGAGGAAGGGGCATGGAAGAGTCCACCCCTGTGTATGGCTATTCAGAAACTTGGTAATGTATATACCAAGATCATAAGACATAGGAGCAGAAATTAGGCCATTCGACCCATCGAGTCTGCTCTGCCATTCAATCATGGCTGATAAGTTTCTCAACCACATTCTCCCTCCTTCTCCCCCTAACCTTTGATCCCCTTACCAATCAAGAACCTATCTATCTCGGTCTTAAATACACTCAATGACCTGGCCTCCACAGCCTTCTGTGGCAATGAATTCCATACATTCACCACTCTCTGGCTAAAGAAGTTTCTCCTCATTTCTGTTCTAAAAGGTCTTCCCTTTACTCTGAGGCTGTGCCCTCGGGTCCTAGTCTCTCCTACTAATGGAAACATCTTCCCCACGTCCACTCTATCCAGGCCTTTCAGTATTCTGTAAGTTTCAATCAGATCCCCCCTCATCCTTCTAAACTCCATCGAGTAAAGACCCAAAGTCCTCAAACGTACCTCATATGTTAAGCCTTTCATTCCTGGGATCATTCTCATGAACATCCCCTGGACCCTCTCCAGGGCCAGCACATCCTTCCTGAGATACGGGGCCCAAAATTGCTCACAATATTCTAAATGTGGTCTGACCAGAGCCTTATAAAGCCTCAGTAGCACATCCCTGCTTTTTTTTCTAGTCCTCTCGAAATAAATGCCAACATTGCATTTGCCTTCCTAACTACCGACTCAACCTGCAATTTAACCTTAAGAGAATCCTGGACTAGGACTCCCAAGTCCCTTTGCACTCCAGATTTCTGAATTCTCTCCCCATTTAGAAAATAGTGTATGCCTCTATTCTTCCTACCAACGTGCATGACCTCACACTTCCCCACGTTGTATTCCATCTGCCACTTCTTTGCCCATTCTCCTAACCTGTCCAAATCCTTCTGCAGCCTCCCCGCCTCCTCAATACTACCTGTCCCTCCACCTATCTTTGTATCATCTGCAAACTTAGCCAGGGTGCCCTCAGTTCCTTCATCTAGATCATTAATGTATAAAGTGAAAAGTTGTGGTCCCAACACTGACCCCTGCGGAACTCCACTAGTCACCGGCCGCCATCCTGAGAAGGACCCCCTTAACCCCACTCTCTGCCTCCTGCCAGACAGCCAATCTTCTATCCATGCTAGTACCTTGCCTCTAACACCATGGGCTCTTATCTTACTGAGCAGCCTCCTGTGCGGCACCTTGTCAAAGGCCTTCTGGAAGTCCAAGTAGATAACATCCATTGGCTCTCCTTTGTCTAACCTACTCGTTACCTCCTCAAAGAATTCTAACAGATTTGTCAGGCATGACCTCCCCTTGATGAAACCATGCTGACTTTGCCCTATTTTACCATGCACTTCCAAGTATTCAAGGGGGAATTTTACCAATTTAGGAACCTGTTGTGGAACAGACCAATTTTGGGTTATTGTTTGTGCTTTAAAAAAAAGTCTTTCTTCTTTTCTTCAATAAAGTTATCTTTCTTTTTTGACTTTAATATATTATTAATTATAATTGTTATCTGTTATTATTAATTCTAATTATAATTATTATTCAATATTCAATAAAATTGTTGATTTAACACATTACTTGGTATTGTCACTCATTCCTGTTACGTCCAGAGAACAAAGAACAAAGAAAAGTACAGCACAGGAACAGGCCCTTCGGCCCTCCAAGCCTGCGCCGATCATATTGCCCGTCAACTAAAACATTTTGCACTTCCGGGGTCCGTATCCCTTTATTCCCAACCTATTCATGTATTTGTCAAGTTGCCTCTTAAACACCACTATTGTACCTGCTTCCACCACCTCCTCTGGCAGCGAATTCCAGACATTCACCACCCTCTGCGTAAAAAACTTGCCCCGCACATCACCTTTATAGTTTTCTCCTCTCACCTTAAATCAATGTCCCCTAGTAATTGACCCTTCACCCTGGGAAAAAGCTTCTACTCTGTCCATGCCACTCATAATTTTGTAAACCTCTATCAAGTCGCCCTCAATCTCCGTCGCTCTAGTGAGAACAATCCGAGTTTCTCCAACCTCTCCTCATAGCTAATAACCTCCAGACCAGGCAGCATCCTGGTAAACCTCCTCTGCACCATCAGAGGACAGCTCCGAACCTAAGGGACTCTCACGCCCTTACAATGGGGATAGTTATGGAGCCACCTCCTCCTCCTCTGATTAGTTGCTTAATTTTCCACTATCATTCATGACTGGATGAAGGATTCCAGAGCTTTGATCTGATTCGCTGGTTGTGGGATTGCTTAGCTCTGTCCATCACATGCTGCTTCTAATGTTTGGCATGCAAGTAGTCTGTGTTGTAGTTTCACCAACTTGTCAGCTCATTTTAAGGTATGCTTGAAACTGCTCCTAGCCAGCTCCCCTGCACTCTTCCTTGAACCAGGGTTGATCCTGTGACTTGATGGTGATGGCTGAGTGAGGGATATGCCAGGCCATGAGGTTAAAGATTGCAGTTGTAAATAATTCTGCTGCTGCTAATGGTTCACAGTGCCTCATAGATGCTCAGTTTTGAGTTGCTAGATTTGTTTTGAATCTATCCCATTTAGCACTGTGATAGTGCCATACAACACAATGGAGGGTATTCTCAGCATGAAGAAAGACTTTGCCTTCACAAGGATGGTGCAGTGATCACTTCTACCAATACTGTCATGAACAGATGCATCTGTGACAGGTCTCGGGGAGAATGTCTAGTAGGATTTTCCCTGTTGTTGGTTCCCTCACCACCTGCCACTAACAGCTATGTCCTTCAGGATTTAGCCAGCTTAGTCAGTTGTGGTGCTAACAAGCCACTCTTGGTGATGGATTTTCATTCTATGCCCTCGCCACCCTCAGTGCTTCTATACAGGTTTATACAAGTTCAGCATAACTTACCTACTTTTGTGCTCAATATAGGTACAGTATCTCAAAACCAGCAACGCTGGGACTAAGACTGTGCTAGATTTCAGATCTTGCTGGTTTTTAAGAGAAAAAAATTGGAATCTTAATTCAATGAATAAGGGAACACATGAAATCAAGTGAATAAGTTTCTTTCTGTATGTGTGGAAACACGACCAAACTGTGATTTCAGAGAAACGCAAGCTCAGTGTACGAACTGGATCTTACCACTAATAGTCAAACTGAGAACCCTTGGCCTGGTTCACCTTCATTGTGTCTCTCCCTCGGTGAGGCAAAAGGTATGGGGGTGGTGCGCTATGTCTATCACTGTACTATGACTCCAGTCCAAAGGAAACTGGCCAGGTCGGGTTGGGCGGATTGGGCCAAGCCAGATTGGGTAGCGTCAAGGGTCGCTTGGACCACTCAGAGTGGGAAAAGATAGATGCGTGAACGCTGAGCGCGTTACTGCACCTGTCCAAACAGGGTTGTAAATTATCTTACTCATCCAATAGGAATTAAAATTCATGTATGGCAGCTCAAAAAAAAGTCCAGTTTTCAAACATTGTTGGTTTTCGGATTTGAGACATTGCACTATACCTCTATTTATGAAGCCTAAGATCCAATGCCTTGCTAATTACTCTCTCAATAGGTCCTGCCACCTTCAAAGATCTATGCACATGAATATTCAAATTCCTCTGTCCCTGTAAACTCTTTAGAATTGTGCCTATAATGCCTCTCCTCATACCTTCTGCCAAAGTGCATCACCTCACACTTCTCTATATTAAATTCCATCTGCAACTTATCTGCTCATTCTGCTAGCCTATCTAGGTTCTATTGCAGTCAATCGATACCTTCCTCACTGTCTCCACTGATACAGGTCTGGCATCATCACAAATTTTGAAATTTTAATCTCTATTGCAATAACTACGTCATTTAAATATTTCAAAAAAAGCAGCAGTTCTAGCAATCACCCTTGGGGAACATCACTATCTACCATCCTCCAGTCTGAGAAACAACCATTTACCACCAGTCATTGTTTTCTGCCTTTAAGCCATTGTTTTTGATAGAGGTATTCAAAATCAGGAGGGGTCTGGACAAGAGTAGATAGGGAAAACTGTTCCCACTTATGAAGGGATCAAGAATGAGAGGGCACAGATTTAAAGTATTTGGCAAAAGAAGCAAAGGCGATATGAGGAAAAACTCTTTCACGGAGCGAGTGCTTAAGGTTTGGACTGCACTCCCTGAGAGTGTGGTTGAGGCAGGTTCAATCAAAGCATCCAAAAGGGAATCAAGATTGTTATCTGATAAGGAAGAATGTGCAGGATTACGGAGAGAAGGTGAGAGAATGGCACTAGGTGAGTTGTTCATTCGGAGAATCGGTGCAGATGCCATGGGTTGAATAGTGTCCTTCTACACTGTAACAATTCTGTGATTCTGTGAAACCTGTTGATAGCAATATACCTCCCTCTCTCTGCTGATGGATCAATACTCCATGAAAATAAAAATACCTGGAAAAACTCAGCAGGTCTGGCAGCACCTGCGGAGAGGAACACAGTTAACGTTTCGAGTCCGTATGACTCTTCAACGGAACTAAGTAAAAATAGAAGAAAGGGAAGAAAGGTGAAATATAAGCTGGTTTGGCGGGGGGACGGGGACGGGGGGACAAGTAGAGCTGGATAGAGGGCCAGTGATAGGTGGAGATAGCCAAAAGATGTCATAGACAAAAGGACAAAGTGTTGAAGGTGGTGATATTATCTAAGGAATGTGCTAATTAAGGGTAGAAAGCAGGACAAGCAAGGTACAGATAGCCCGAGTGGGGATGGGGTGAAGGAATCGAAATAGGCTAAAAGGTAGAGATAAAACAATGGATGGAAATACATTTAAACATAATGGAAATAGGTGGGAAAAGAAAAATCTATATAAATTATTGGAAAAAAGGGGGATCGGAAAGGGGGTGGGGATGGAGGAGAGTGTTCAAGATCTAAAATTGTTGAACTCAATATTCAGTCCGGAAGGCTGTAAAGTGCCTAGTCGGAAGATGAGGTGCTGTTCCTCCAGTTTGCGTTGAGCTTCACTGGAGCAATGCAGCAGGCCAAGGACAGACATGTGGGCATGAGAGCAGGTTTGTCCGCAAGCATGACCCAGACCTCCCTGTCGCTTGCCATTTCAACACTCCACCCTGCTCTCTTGCCCACATGACTGTCCTTGGCTTGCTGCATTGTTCCAGTGAAGCTCAACGCAAACTGGAGGAACAGCACCTCATCTTCCGACTATGCACTTTACAGCCTTCCGGACTGAATATTGAGTTCAACAATTTTAGATCTTGAACTCTCTCCTCCATCCCCACCCCCTTCCCATTTCTTCCCCCTCCTTTTTGTTTTTTCCAATAATTTATATAGATTTTTCTTTTCCTACCTATTTCCATTGTTTTTAAATGTATTTCCATCCATTGTTTATTTCTACCTTTTAGTATTCCCCACCCCCACTAGAGCCATCTGTACCTTATCTGTCCTGTCTTCTACTCTTAATTAGCACATTCCTTTAGATAATATCACCACCTTCAACGCCTCTTTGTTCTTTTGTCTGTGACAGCTTTTGGTTATCTCCACCTATCACTGGCTGCTTGTCCCAACAAAACCACCCCCCTCCCCTTTAACCAGCTTATATTTCACCCCTTTCCTATTTTTACTTAGTTCTGTTGAAGGGTCATGAGGACTCGAAACGTCAACTGTGCTCTTCTCCGCCGATGCTGCCAGACCTGCTGAGTTTTTCCAGGTATTTCTGTTTCTGTTTTTGTTTTGGATTTCCAGCATCCGCAGTTTTTTGTTTTTATCCCTCTTAACTTTATCTCCCGATAAGTTATCATTTTTAAGAGAAGTAGGAAAATTGCACATGGAGAAGAGTATATTTCTACAAAGAGTAAAACTTGTTACCTGACGTTGAACAAACATCAGGACAACATTTTGTGCTTGCTTAAATGGAGTGTCCTCCCCCAGAGGCGAGTTGCTTGTTGTACAGCCCACATCCCAGCACAGGACAATGGCACTCTGCAAGTAACATCAATTGCAAAAACAGTGCTGTTAGCTATAGTTACAAAGCTAAACAAAAAGAACAGTATCAGAAATACCATTAAACAGCCAGAACAATCAACATCTGACGATCATCTTCTACTGTTTTTTATGAATTTATTCTTTTGTTAATCCTATTACTAGGGAAAGTGGGAGCTGAATGAGATAGAAAGCGCAGCCAACTTAAACACAGGTAGAAATTGAAAGGAAACACTCAGGTCAGGCAACATCTGTGCAGAGAAACAGAATTCATGTTTCAGGTCTGTGACCTTTCATCAGAACTAAAGGTTAAAAATCATAGAATCATCAAATAATAGAATGGTTACAGCACTGAAGGAGGTCATTTGGCCTGTCAAGACTGTGCTGGCCCCTGAAGAAGCAATTCACCTAGTGTCACTCCCTGCCTTTTCCCAGTAGCCCTGCAGTTTTTTATTTTTCAGATAATGATCCAATTCACTTCTTAAAGCATCAGTTGACCCTGCCTCCACCACACTCTCAGGTAGTGTATTCCAGATCCTACCCACTCTCTGTGTGAAAAAGTTTTTCCTCAAATCACTTGCTTCTTTTGCCAAATACCTTAAATCAGTGCCCTCTGGTTAGGAACATAGGAATGGAAGTAGGCCATTCAGCCTGTCGAGCCTGCTCCGCCAGTTAGACCATGGCTGATCATCTACCTCAACACCACTTTCTCACGCTATCATCATATCCCTTGATGTCATTAGTTTCCAAAAATCTTTCAATTTCTGATTTGAACATGCTCTACCGCTGGGGTAGAGAATTCCAAAGATTCACCACTCTGAGTGATGAAATTCCTCCACATCTCAGTCTTAAATGGTATACCCCATATCCTGATATTATGTATCCTGGTTTTCGACTCACCAGGGGAAACATCTTATCTACACCCACCCTGTCACACCCTGTAAGAATTCTGTAAGTTCCAATGAGGTCACCCCACATTAGTCAAAACTGTAGGGAATACAGATCCAGTCTCGCAAAGCTCTCCTCATAAGACAATCCCGCTAACTCTGGCAAGTGTGTTAGTGTGAGTGTGTGTGTGAGTGTGAGAGTGTGAGCCTGAGTGTGATTGTGACTGCCTGAGAGTGAGTGACTCCCTCCATGGCAAGTATATCCCTCCTTAGACAAGGGGGCACAATACTCCAGGTGAGATCTCACCAAGGCTCTATACAATAGTAGCAAGACATCTTTACTCCTGTACTCAAAACCCCTTGTGATGAAGGCCATAGCATTTGCCTTCCTAATTGCTTGCTGCACCTGCATAAACAAGGACACCCAGGTCCCTTTGGACACCCGCACTTCCAAACCTCTCACCATTTAAGAAATATTCTGCCTGTTTTTTCTACCAAAGTGAATAACTTCACACTTATTCACATTATATTCCACCTGTCATGCTCTAGCCCACTTACTTAGCCTGTCCAAGTCCTCTTGAAGCCTCCTTGCATCCTCCCCACAACTTACGTTCCCACTCAGTTTGGTGTCATCAGTAAATTAGGAAATATTGCAATTGGTCCCCACATCCAAATCATTTATACAGATTGTAGACAGCTGTGGACTTAGCACTGATCCTTGCAGTACCCCACTAGTAACAACCTGCCATCCTGAGAATGATTTGTTTATTCCCGCTCTCTGCTTTCTGTCTGTTAACCAATTCTCAATCCATACTAGCATATTTTCCCCAATCCCATGTGTTCTAGTTTTATTTACTAACCTCCTATGTGGGGCCTTATCGAAAGCCTTCTGAAAATCCAAATACACCATATCCACAGGTTCTCCTTTATCAATGCTACAAGTAATATCCTCAAAGAACTCCAACAGGTTTGTCAAACATGATTTCCCTTTCGTAAATCCATGTTGACTCTGCCCAATTTTACCATTCTTTTGTAAATGTCCAGTTATCACATCCTTTATAGCTTCTAACATTTTCCCGACTACTAACGTCAAACTAACAGGTCTGTAGTTCTGTTTTCTCTCTCCCTCCCTTCTTAAATAGTGGAGTTATATTTGCTACTTTCCAGTCTGCAGGAACCATTCCAGAATCTATAGAATTTTGAAAGATAACCCCCAATGAATCCATTATCTCCATAGCCACCACCTTCAACATTCTGGGACGTAGTTCATCTGGTCCAGGGGATTTATCAAACTTCAATCCAATTAATTTTTTGAGTACTTTTTTAAAAATTCATTAACGGAATATGGGCTTCACTGGCTGGGCCAGCATTCATTGCCCAATCCTAGTGGCCCTTGAGAAAGTGGTGGTGAGCTGCCTCCTTGAACTGCTGCAGTCCAAATGGTGTAGGTACACCCACAGTGCTGTTAGGAAGGGAGTTCCAGGATTTTGACCCAGCCACAGTGAAGGAACGGCGATATATTTCCAAGTCAGGATGGCGAGTGACTTGGAGGGGAACTTCCAGGTGGTGGTGTTCCCATCCATCTGCTGCCCTTGTCCTACTAGATGGTAGTGGTCGTGAGTTGGAAGGTGCTGTCGAAGAAGCCTTGCTGGATTTCTTTATTAATACTAATTTCTTTCAGTTCCTCAGTTTTACTGGTCCCTCGGTTCCCTAGTATTTCTGGGAGATTTTGTGTCTCTTCCTCCATGAAGACAGACAAAAACGAGTAGTTTAGTTTCCCTGCCATTTCCCTATTCGCCATTATAAATTCTCTTTTCTTGTTCTCTTGCCGGTAATGGACCCACATTTATCCTTGCTAATCTTTTCCTTTTCACATACCTGGAGAAGCTTTTACAGTCCACCTTTATGTTTCTTGCCAGCTTGCATGCATATTCTCTTTTCCCTTTCCTTATCAGTTTCTTGGTCCTCCTTTGCTGGATTCTAAATTGCTCCCAATCCTCGGGGTTACCGCTTTTTTTAAAAGCCACTTCCTTTGATCTAATGCAATCTTTAACTTCTTTTGTTAGTCATAGTTGATTAACCTATTCTGTTGGGTTTTTGTGTCTTAGATGAGTGTATTTTTTTTTTGACTATGTAATACTTCTTTAAATACTAGCCATTGCCTGTCTACCATCAAATCTTTTCATGTATTTTCCTAATCCACCATAAGCAACTTGCCCCTCATACCTCCGAGTGACAGAAGGTGTCAGAGGAGTCACAGATGTAGGTAGGAAGAGAGTGGACAAGGGGAGGAAGAATAGTCAAGATAGGAAGAAATCAGTTCAATAGGGCAGGAACAGGCTGAAACAATAGATCTACCAGGGCAGTCCTGTTTATGGGTTTTAGGAAGGAGGTAGAAGTGAGCTGTTCGGGGTTGAATGACAATGAGGCTGGAGGCCATGGAATGAAGATCTCCAGAGGAGATGAAGTCAGTGACAGTCCTCGGTACAATGGCTTGATGTTTGACAGGGGTAGTGGAATCATGGTTCAGGTAGGTAGGAGAAAGCGTCGGAGAATTGGTGCTTGGCTTCTGCTATGTAGAGGTTGGTACGCCAAACAACGGCACCATCCTTATCAGCAGGTTTGATGATAATGTTAGGGTTGAACCTGAGAGAACAGAATGCTGAGAGTTCAAAAGGAAATAGGTTAGAGTGCATTTGCAACATTTTGCTCTTATAGAAATTGAAAGTTTCTTATCAGAATCAGTGCAGAGAAAAAGGAGCAGAAGAACCCAAGGGAACTAAAATCAGTTTTGAGGTAAGGATCCAAGGAAAGTTACTGGAATAATTTAACTGGATTTAAAAAATGTGAGTCTTTAAGTCCTAAATCAGAAATTTTTAAGTCTCAAGTTTTATTTCCACTAAATTTGAGTCATCAATCTGGGAACCCAGAGGCGAGTGTGCGCGCAGTGATTGACAAGCAGCTGGTGAGTTCTTTTTCTCGGTCGGCTGCATTCGCAGTTGTATGCTGATGGTAGTCCCAGGTTAACGACCACCATCTTTATAGATGGCAATGTGCAGCATGGCTCATTCACGATTATCACTGTCCCTGGCAGCAGGAGGACAGAATGTTCTGAATTTCTATCCAGGACCGACAGTGATGGATTTTAGAAACTCATTTTACAGGGGATTAGAAGGGAAGGATTTGCAGACCAAAAAGTAAAATCTCCTTGTGGGATATTTTACTGCAGTCATGTTGGTTAGTGTTTCTAAACTTTGTCTCACTATCCCAGTAATATAAGTGGATTGTAGGTTGCTCTGAGTGTTAGACTATATTGCCTTCATCATTCTTCTTCATTCTGCCATGCTGAGTTCCAGGCTGCAGGGTCCAGCAGTTACGTCATTGGATTTCTGCACATGCGCAGACCAGCGCACATGTGCAGATGATTATCGGTGGCCATCCTGCACAGCCATTTTGTGTTGGCAGGAGACACTGTTTTCTGGCCAAATCAGAGATAACGCATAATAACAATTTACATTTATATAGCACCTGTAACGTAACAAAATGAGGTTTTGTGGCACAGTGGGTAGTATCCCTACCTCTGAGCCAGAAGCTCCGGATTTGACTAGTACTTAAGAACTAGGAGCAGGAGAAGGCAATTCAGCCCCTCGAGCCTGTCCCACTATTCAATATGATCATGGCTGATCTCATTTCGGCCTCAACTCCAATTTCCTGCCCTCTCCCCATAGCCTTTCAACCCGTTACTAATTAAAAATCTGTCTATCTCCTCCTCAAATTTATTCAGCGTCCTGGCATCCACTGCACTCTGAGGGAGTGAATTCCACAGATTCATGCCCCTTTGAGAAAAGTTATTCCTCCTCATCTCTGATTAAATCTACCACCCCTTAGTCTAAAACTATGGCCTCTCATTCTAGAATGCCCCACAAGGGGAAACATCCGCTCCACGTCTACTTTGTCTATCCCTTTTAGCATCTTATATACCTCAATTAGTTCTCCTTTCATCCTTCTAAACTCTAGCGAGTATAGGCCTAAACTGCTCAATCTCTCCTCATAAGACAAGCCCCGCATCTCTGGAATCAATCTAGTGAACCTCCTCTGAACCACCTCCAAAGCAACTACATCCTTCCTCAAGTAAGGGGACCAAAACTGTGCACAGTACTCCAGGTGCGGTCTCACCAATGCCTTATACAGTTGCAACAACACTTCCCTATTTTTATACTCTATTCCTTTAGCAATAAATGCCAAAATTCCATTTGCCTTCCTTATTACCTGCTGTACCTGCATACTAGCTTTCCGCGATTCATGCACAAGGACACCCAGGTCCCTCTGCACTGAAGCATTCTGAAGTTTCTCTCCATTTAAATAATAAGTCGCCTTTTTATTCTTCCGACCAAAATGGATAACCTCACACTTATCCACGTTAAACTCCATCTGCCAAATTTTGGCCCATTCACCTAACCTGTCCATATGCATTTGTAAATTTCTTATTTCTTCATTGCAACTTACTTTCGAATCTGTCATCTGCAAATTTAGTTATAGTACCTTCTATCCCTGAATCCAAGTCATTAATATAGATTGTAAATAGTTGAGGCCTAAGGACCAAACCCTGTGGCACCCCATTAGTTACAGCTTGCTATCCAGAAAAAGACCCATTTATCCCAACTCTCTGCTTTCTGTTGGTTAGCCAATCCCCCATCCAAGCTAATATATTACCCCTAACTCCGTGCGATCTTATCTTGTTTCAGTTCTATTGTGCAGCACCTTGTCAAAGGCCTTCTGGAAGTCCAGATATACTACATCTACAGGATCCCCATTATCCACTTTGCTTGTCACATCTTCAAAGGACTCTAGCAAATTAGTCAAACACTATTTACTCTTCATAAAACCATGCTGGCTCTGCTGGATTGCATTTTGACTTTCCAAATGCCTCATTACTACTTCCTTAATAATGGATTCCAACAATTTCCCAATGGCAGACGTTAAACTAACTGGTCTACAATTTCCTACTTTCTGCCTCCCCACCCCCCCCACCTTTTTGAATAAGAGCGCTATATTAGCATTTTTCCAATCCACTGGAACCTTTCCAGAATCCAGGTAATTTTGGAATATTATAGCCAATGCATCCACTATCTCCGCTGCTACTTCCTTTAAGACCCTGGGGATGTAGGCCATCAGGTCCTGGGAACTTGTCACCTTTTAATCCCAATAGTTTGCTCAGTACTTTTTCTCCAGTGATGGTGATTGTAAGTCACAAAACGTTAGTGTGCAGTACAGCAAGTGATTAGGAAAGCTAATGGAATACTGACGTTTATTGTAGGGGGAATGGAATATAAAAGTAATGTGGCCAAAGGGGTTGATTATCAACCTGCAAATTGTTCCAATATCCCTATTGCAAGGAGTAAGAGAGTTCTGAAGAAGTAATATTGACTCAATGTTAACTGTTTCCCTCTCCACAGATGCTGCCAGGCCTGCTGAGTTTTTCCAGTACTTTCTATTTTTATTTTAGGTATCCAGCATCTACAGTATTTTGCTTTTATTTACACATGGAAGGCTATAGTCTCTAATAGAGCCATAGAAAAGTTACAGCACAGGAGGCCATTCGGCCCATCTTGTCCATGCCAGCCCGAGGACACCCAGGTGCCCTTTCTAATCACACCTTCCTGCACCCGGCCCATAGCCTTGCAGCTTACAGCACTTAAGATGCAGATCCTGGTACTTTTTAAAAGAGTTTAGAGTTTCTGCCTCTACCACCAACTTGGGCAGCGAATTCCAGACACTCACTATCCTCTGCGTAAAAAAGTTCTTCCTCATGAGCTTGTGGCGCAGATTGAAATTGGCAGGCATGATGTGGTGGGCATTATGGAGACATGGCTGCAAGGGGATCAGGACTGGGAGCTAAATATCAAAGGATATACATCCTATCGAAAAGATAGGCAGGTTGGCAGAGGGGGCGGGGTTGCTTTGTTAGTAAGAAATGAAATTAAATTAAATCGATAGCAAGAAATGATGTAGGGTCAGATGATGTAGAATCTGTGTGGGTAGAGTTGAGGAACTCCATAATGGGAGTTACGTACAGGCCTCCGAACAGTAGGCAGGATGTGGGGCACAAGATACACCAGGAGATAGAAAAGGTGTGTAAGAAAGGCAAGGTTACAGTGATCATGGGGGATTTCAATATGCAGGTAGACTGGGAAAATCAGGTTGGTAGTGGATCCCAAGAAAAGGAATTTGTGGAATGTCTACGAGATCGCTTTTTGGAGCAGCTTGTGGTGGAGCCCACTAGGGAACAGGCAATTCTAGATTTAGTGATGTGTAATGAGGCAGGTTTGATAAGGGAGCTTAAGGTGAAGGAACCCTTAGGAGGAAGTGATCATAATATGATAGAATTTACCCTGCAATTTGAGAGGAAAAAGCTGGAATCAGATGTAACAGTATTACAGTTGAATAAAGGCAACTACAGAGGCATGAGGGAGGAGCTGGCCAGAATTGACTGGGAGATGAGCCTAGCAGGAAAGACAGTGGAACAGCAATGGCAGGAGTTTCTGGGAGTAATTTGGGAGACACAGAAAAAATTCATCCCAAGGAAGAAGCATACTAAAGGGAGGACGAGGCAACCATGGCTGACAAGGGAAGTCAGGGACAGCATAAAAGCTAAAGAAAAAGCATACAATGTGACGAAGAGCAGTGGGAAACCAGGGGATTGGGAAGCCTACAAAGACCAACAGAGGACAACTAAAAAAGAAATAAGGAGGGAGAAGATTAAATATGAGGGTAAAGTAGCCAGTAATATAAAAGAAGATTGCAAGAGTTTTTTTAGATATATAAAGAGTAAGAGAGAGGCAAAAGTGGACATTGGGCTGCTGGAAAATGACACTGGAGAAGTAGTAGTGGGGAACAAAGAAATGGCAGAGGAACTGAATAGGTACTGTGCATCAGTCTTCACAGTGGAAGACACGAGTGACATCCGCAAACTTCAAGAGAGTCGGGGGGCAGAGGTGAGTTTGGTGGCCATTACCAAGGAGGTGCTAGGAAAACTGATAGGTCTGAAGGTGGATAAATCACCTGGACCAGATGGATTACAACCCAGAGTTCTGAAGGAGATAGCTGAAGAGATAGTGGAGGCGTTAGTGGTGATCTTTCAGGAATTACTGGAGTCAGGGAGGGTCGCAGAGGACTGGAAAATCGCTAATGTAACCCCCCTGTTTAAGAAGGGAGTGAGGCAAAAGATGGGAAATTACAGGCCGATTAGCCTGACCTCGGTTGTTGGTAAGATTTTAGAGTCCGTTATTAAGGATGAGATTTCAGAATACTTGGAAGTGCATGGTAAAAAAGGCAAAGTCAGCATGGTTTCATCAAGGGGAGGTCATGCCTGACAAATCTGTTAGAATTCTTTGAGGAGGTAACGAGTAGGTTAGACAAAGGAGAGCCAATGGATGTTATCTACTTGGACTTCCAGAAGGCCTTTGACAAGGTGCCGCACAGGAGGCTGCTCAGTAAGATAAGAGCCCATGGTGTTAGAGGCAAGGTACTAGCATGGATAGAAGATTGGCTGTCTGGCAGGAGGCAGAGAGTGGGGATAAGGGGGTCCTTCTCAGGATGGCGGCCGGTGACCAGTGGAGTTCTGCAGGGGTCAGTGTTGGGACTACAACTTTTCACTTTATACATTAATGATCTAGATGAAGGAACTGAGGGCACCCTGGCTAAGTTTGCAGATGATACAAAGATAGGTGGAGGGACAGGTAGTATTGAGGAGGCGGGGAGGCTGCAGAAGGATTTGGACAGGTTAGGAGAATGGGCAAAGAAGCAGCAGATGGAAATAAACATGGGGAAGTGTAAGGTCATGCACTTTGGTAGGAAGAATAGAGGCATACACTATTTTCTAAATGGGGAGAGAATTCAGGAGTCTGGAGTGCAAAGGGACTTGGGAGTCCTAGTCTAGGATTCTCTTAAGGTTAAATTGCAGGTTGAGTCGGTAGTTAGGAAGGCAAATGCAATGTTGGCATTTATTTCGAGAGGACTAGAATATAAAAGCAGGGATGTGCTGCTGAGGCTTTATAAGGCTCTGGTCAGACCACATTTAGAATATTGTGATCAACTTTGGGCCCCATATCTCAGGAAGGATGTGCTGGCCCTGGATAGGGTCCAGAGGAGGTTCACGAGAATGATCCCAGGAATGAAAGGCTTAACATATGAGGAACATTTGAGGACTCTGGGTCTATACTCGATGGAGTTTAGAAGGACGAGGGGGGGATCTGATTGAAACTTACAGAATACTGAAAGGCCTGGATAGAGCGGACGTGGGTAAGATGTTTCCATTAGTAGGAGGGTCTAGGACCCGAGGGCACAGCCTCAGAGTAAAGGGAAGACCTTTTAGAACAGAGATGAGGAGAAACTTCTTTAGCCAGAGAGTGGTGAATGTATGGAATTCATTGCCACAGAAGGCTGTGGAGGCCAAGTCATTGAGTGTATTTAAGACCGAGATAGATAGGTTCTTGATTGGTAAGGGGATCAAAGGTTAGGGGGAGGAGGCGGGAGAATGGGGTTGAGAAACTTATCAGCCATGATTGAATGGCGGAGCAGACTCGATGGGCCGAATGGCCTAATTTCTGCTCTTATGTCTTACGGTCTTATGGTCCCCCCTACAGCTCTGCCACTTATCTTGAATCTATGTCCCCTGGTTCTAGAATTCTCCACCAAGGGAAACAATTTTATCCTGTCCACTCTATGTATTCTATCAATTTTGTGCACCTCAATCAAGTCACCTCTCAGCCTTCTTTGTTCCAAGGAAAATAACCCCAACCTATCAAATTTCTCCTCGTAGCTACACTTTTCTAACCCTGGCAACATTCTTGTAAACCTCCTCTGCACTCTCTCCAGAGCTATTACGTTCTTCCTGTAATGTGGTGACCAGAACTGCACACAATACTCCAGTTGTGGCCTCACCAGTGTTTTATACAATTCCAACATTATATCCTTACTTTTATATTCTATACCTCTGCCAATGAAGGAGAACATTCCATATGCCTTCTTTACAACCTTGTCTACTTGCATTGCTGCCTTCAGGGACCTGTGTACTTGTACGCCAAGATCTCTCACTTCATCTACCCCTCTTAGTGTATTCCCATTTATTGTGTAATCCCTGTAACTGTTTGACCTCCCTAAATGTATGACCTCACACTTCTCTATGTTAAAATCCATCTGCCCACTCCACCAATCCATCTATATCGTTTTGGAGATTATGGCTATCCTCTACACTATCCACTACTCGGCCAATCTTTGTGTCATCTGCAAATTTCCCAATTGTGCCCCCCACATTCACGTCCAAATCGTTAATATATAACACAAACAGCAAGGGTCCCAACACCGAGCCCTGTGGAACACCACTAATGCCCTCTTAGGGACAGTAAGGATCAGTAAGAGGCACAAGAGGAGATAGGCGATTACACCAGAGTGAGACAGAGACTGAATAAGTAGCAAATTAGGTTCATTTGGGAATTTGATGCACGGGGGAAAGAGGTATGGCATACATAGGAATTATTCTAAGTTAATTAAGTGAGTAATTAAATTAAGTTAACTAAATAATGTAAGTGTTATGACAATTGCAGTTGGTAAAGCAGAGTTCTTTAAAAATCCCAGACAGGGAAACTTTAAACAACTGTCATAACCTATAATTTTAAGTGTTATGTTTGAGATGCGACTTTAAATTCAGGAATCAGACCACCAGCTCTCGAGTCTTTACATTAAACTAAATGAAACATTTCATTAATTTACACTGGTTAAAATATATATACACATGGCTACAAATTACTATCAGAACTTTTAACAAATTCCCAAACCAGAGTTCAACAACTTCAGGCCATGAACTCTCTCCTCCATCCTCATCCCTTTTTGATCCCCCCTTTTTTCTATACTCATTTTTTTCAATCTATTTATTTATTTTTCCCCATTTATTTTCATTATCATTATTTTAAAAATTTATTTGCATTTTTATTCATTGTTTTATCCCCAGCTTTTAGCCTTTTCGATCTTTTTTCCCACCACTGTCCTTTCCCCTCCCCTCTCAACCCCAACCCCACTAGGGCCATCTGTCACCTTCCAGAGTGCTTACCCTGGTCCTGCCATTATCACATTCTGCTTTCCACTCTTAATGTCACCATTAGCACCTCCTTTAGCCAGTACCACCACTATTAACAACCATTTGTTAACGACCTTTTGTTTATGACATCTTTTGCAATCTCTCCTTTGCCTCCACCTATCGCTGGCCTTCTATCCAGCTTCACCTGTTCCACCTCAGTATATAGTTCACCGCATTTCTACTTCCCTTTAGCTCTGAAGAAGTCATACGGATTTGAAACGTTAACCATGGATTAGTTAATGGAAGACTGTGTCTAACAAATGCGATTGAAGTTTTTGGAAGAAGGTTGATGAGCGCAGTACATTTGATGCAGTCTACATGGATTTTTGCAAGGCTTTAGATAAGATCCCATAGGCAGACTAGTCAGAGAATTAAAACTCTGTTAGGAGCCAAGGGAAAGTTGCAAGTTGGTTCCAAAATTAGTTCAGTGGCAGGAAGCAAAGGGTAATGAGTGATGGGTGTTTTGTGACTGGAGGACTTGGGGTTCTCCATGATTTAGACTTATATGGAGGGGTGTGGTTAAGAAGTTTGCAGATTATACAAAAACTGGCCATATGGTTGATAGTGAAAACTGTAGAACATAAGAAATTCGACCCCTCAAGCCTGCCCCGCCATTCAATAAGATCATGCCTGATTTACCCCAGGTCTCAAATCCTCTTTCGTGCCAGCTCCTCATAGCCCTCAACTCCCCAATTTTTCAAAAATCTCCCTACCTCTTCTTAAAGTACTTTCAGTGATCTAGTCTCCATAACTTTCTAGGGTAGAGAATTCCAGACGTTTATTACCCTCAGAGAAGAAATTCCTTCTCATCTCAGTTTTAAATGTGTCCCCTTATTCTGTAACTATGCCCCTTAGTTCGAGAGTCCCCTACTAGTGGAAACATCTTCTCAACATCTATCCTGTGATGCAAGAACATATCAATAGCCTGATCAGATGGGCAGAAAAGCAATAAATAGAATTAAATCCAGAGAAATGTGAGGTAATGCATTTGGGGAAAGCTAACAAGGCAAAGGGAGTCTACAATAAACAGGGGCAGAGAAGTCAAAGGGAACCTTCATGTCCGCAGATGGAGAGACAGGGCGATAAAGAATGTTTACAAAATCCTTTCCTTTATTTTAGTTGGAAGTGAGTATACAAGAGCAGGGAGGTTATGCATACAGTTTGCTACTGGTTTGGAGGCCGGTATTTCTCTCGGTTTAAATTTACCTTGCACGATCGCGCCATCTTCCCAGAACCTTCCAGAACTGTTTCCGTCTGCGTCACTTCCTGGAATCGCAACCCGTTGACAGACCGGAAGCCAAGTTGTGGCCATGTTGGTAAAGGAGAGGCCCGGAGCCACGGTCTTGATTACCCCGCTATTCCTACCCCTCACTGTCCGAATACCCGGAAGCGCTGCTCGGGGAGGGGCCCTGAGCCTGAGGGGCCATAGGTAATTCAAATCAACCCGGGTAACTATCAGACCGCTTTGTCTCGGGGGTGGTGTTGGGATAGGGATGGGCAGGGGAATAGGGATGGATGGGTAGGGGAAGGGATGTGGGGGATGGGATGGGGTGGGAGGGATGAGGGGGGATTGGGGGTGGGGGGGGAGTGGGGTTGGGGGGATGGGGGGGGAGATTGGGGGTGGGGGGGGGAGATTGGGGGTGGGGGGGGGGAGATTGGGGGTGGGGGGGGGGAGATTGGGGGGGGGGTGGAGATTGGGGGTGGGGGGGTGGAGATTGGGGTGTGGGGGGGGGGAGATTGGGGGTGGGGGGGGAGATTGGGGGTGGGGGGGGAGATTGGGGGTGGGGGGGGGGAGATTGGGGGTGGGGGGGGGAGAGATTGGGGGTGGGGGGGGGGGAGATTGGGGGTGGGGGGGGGAGATTGGGGGTGGGGGGGGGGAGATTGGGGGTGGGGGGGGGGAGATTGGGGGTGGGGGGGGGGAGATTGGGGGTGGGGGGGGGAGATTGGGGGTGGGGGGGGGAGATTGGGGGTGGGGGGGGGAGATTGGGGGTGGGGGGGGGGAGATTGGGGGTGGGGGGGGGAGATTGGAGGTGGGGGGGGAGATTGGAGGTGGGGGGGGAGATTGGGGGTGGGGGTGGGGGGGGAGATTGGGGGTGGGGGGGGAGATTGGGGGTGGGGGTGGGGGGGGAGATTGGGGGTGGGGGTGGGGGGGGAGATTGGGGGTGGGGGTGGGGGGGGAGATTGGGGGTGGGGGGGAGATTGGGGGTGGGGGTGGGGGGGGGAGATTGGGGGTGGGGGTGGGGGTGGGGGGGGAATTGGGAGTGGGGTTGGGGGGGTGAGGGGATGGGGGGGATTGGGGATTGAGGATGGGGGGGGGATTGGGGATTGAGGATGGGGGGGGGGATGGGGTGATGGTGGATGGGTGATTGGGATGGGGGGAGTGGGGTGGGGGGGATTGGGATGGGGGGAGTGCGGTGGGGGGGGATTGGGATGGGGGGAGTGCGGTGGGGGGTGGATTGGGATGGGGGGAGTGCGGTGGGGGGGGGGGATTGGGATGGGGGGAGTGGGGTGGGGGGGTATTGGGATGGGGGGAGTGGGATGGGGGGAGTGGGGTGGGGGGGGATTGGGATGGGGGGTGGGGTGGGGGGATTGGGGGTGGGGGGGGAGTGGGGTTGGGGGGGGAGTGGGGTTGGGGGGGTTAGGGGGAGTGGGGTTGGTGGGGGGGTTAGGGGGAGTGGGGTTGGGGGGGTTAGGGGGAGTGGGGTTGGGGGGGGTTAGGTGGGGTTAGGGGGAGTGGGGTTGGGGGGAGTGGGGTTGGGGGGTGTTGGGGGGGAGTGGGGTTGGGGGGGAGTGGGGTTGGGGGGTGTTGGGGGGGAAGGGGTTGGGGGGGAGTGGGGTTGGGGGGTGTTGGGGGGGAGTGGGGTTGGGGGGTGTTGGGGGGGAGTGGGGTTGGGGGGTGTTGGGGGGGAGTGGGGTTGGGGGGTGTTGGGGGGAGTGGGGTTGGGGGGTGTTGGGGGGGAGTGGGGTTGGGGGTGTTGGGGGGGAGTGGGGTTGGGGGGTGTTGGGGGGTGGGGTGGGGGGGAGTGGGGTTGGGGGGTGTTGGGGGGAGTGGGGTTGGGGGGTGTTGGGGGGGAGTGGGGTTGGGGGGTGTTGGGGGGGAGTGGGGTTGGGGGGGAGTGGGGTTGGGGGGTGTTGGGGGGGAGTGGGGTTGGGGGGGAGTGGGGTTGGGGGGTGTTGGGGGGGAGTGGGGGTGGGGGGGGGGGTTGGGGGGAGTGGGGTTGGGGGGGAGTGGGGTTGGGTGAGGGGGTTGGGGGGGTGAGGGGGTTGGGGGGAGTGGGGTTGGGGGGGTGAGGGGGTTGGGGGGAGTGGGGTTGGGGGGGTGAGGGGGATTGGGGTGAGGGGGATTGGGGTGGGGGGGGGGATTGGGGTGGGTAGGGGGATTGGGGTGGGTGGGGGGGGATGGGATGATGGTGGATGGGTGATTGGGATTGGGGGAGTGGGGTGGGGGGGATTGGGATTGGGGGAGTGGGGTGGTGGGGATTGGGATGGGGGGAGTGGGGTGGGGGGGGGGATTGGGATGGGGGGAGTGGGGTGGGGGGGGTATTGGGATGGGGGTAGTGGGGTGGGGGGGAATGGGATGGGGGTAGTGGGATGGGGGTAGTGGGGTGGGGGGGATTGGGATGGGGGGAGTGGGTGGGGGGGGGATTGGGATGGGGGGAGTGGGGTGGGGGGGGGATTGGGATGGGGGGAGTGGGGTGGGGGGATGGGGATGGGGGGAGTGGGGTGGGGGGGTGGGGATGGGATGGATTGGGGGGGGATTGGGGATGGGGGGGATTTGGATATGGGGGGGTGGAGGGGATATGGGTGGGGGGTATTGGGGTGGGTGGGGATGGTGGGGAGGATTGGATGGGGGGGTGGGGATGGGGTGGGGGTGGATGGGATGGATTGGGTGGTGGGGGGGATATTGGGGGTGGAGGGATATGGGGGGATTGGGATGGGAGTGTGGGGATTTGAGGGGGATTGGGGATGGGGGGGATTGGGGGTGGGGGAGGATATGGGGGATGGATGGGATGGGGGGGGATTGGGGTGGGGGGGATGGGATGGATTGGGGGTGGGGGGGATGGGGGTTGGGGGGTGAGGGGGGTTGGGAGGATGGGGGTGAGGGGGGTTGGGAGGATGGGGGTGAGGGGGGTTGGGAGGATGGGGGTGAGGGGGGAAGGGTGGAAGGGGATGGGGGTGTTGGGGTGGAGGGGATGGGGGGTTGGGGTGGGGGGGGGTGAGGTGGGGGGATGGGTGAGGGGGGATGGGGGTGAGGAGGGTTGGGGAAGGGGGGGTTGGGGTGGGAAGGGGTGTTGGGGTGGGGGGGAAGGGGGGTTGGGGTGGGGGGGAAGTGGGGGTTGGTTTGGGGGGATGGGGGTGAGGGGGAAGGAGGGGTGGGGGGGATTGGGGTGGCGGGGGTTGGGGGGGTGGGATGGGGGAAATGGATGGGTGGGGGGGAAGGGGAATGGGGGGATGGATGGTTGGAAGGAATGGGTGGGGGGATGGATGGTTGGGTGGAGGGGGATGGGGGGGGAGGGTGTTATGGGGATGGGGGGAGGGGGATTGGGGGAGGGTGTGATGGGGATTGGGGGAGGGTGTGATGGGGATTGGGGGAGGGTGTGATGGGGATTGGGGGAGGGTGTGATGGGGATTGGGGGAGGGTGTGATGGGGATTGGGGGAGGGTGTGATGGGGATTGGGGGAGGGTGTGATGGGGATTGGGGGAGGGTGTGATGGGGGTAACGGAGGTTTAGGGGGAGAGAAGGGTATGGGGGAGGGGATGGTTTGGGGTGGGAGGGATTTGATTGGGGTAGTGGAGGGGGTAGTGGAAAGGGTGTGGGTGGAAGAGGGGTTGTTGGTAGGTGGTGGCTGGAGGTGGGAATGAGAGGGGAGGGGATGGGGTGGTCGGGGGAATAGAGGGTTGGGGTGGGATGTGGGGGGATGGGAGGACGGATGGGTGGTGAGGCGAGGAGAAGTGTCGGGGGATGGATGGGTGGTTGTGGGTGGAGAGGTGGTGGGGGGAGGTAGGGGTGGTGGAAGGGAGCTGAGAGAATGAGATGGTGTTCGAAGAGAGTGGGAGAGAATGAGTGGGGAGGGGCCAGGGAGAGGTTGAAGTGAGATAGGGAGGGTAGGAGGAAAGAGTGGGGGAGGACAGAGAGGGGTGGGCGAGATTAAGTAGGGGATAGATGAGCTGTGAATATCTGAGTAGATGGCGGGAGTTTTGTTACGATTGCTCCTGTGCCAAACAGAAATGAAGGAACTTCAAATAAGTTTGTCATTTCTCTCTTTGAGTTCTAAATGATTGCTTTGTATGTCAGTTGCTCTTAACGACAGGAGTTCTGAGCCTAAGGCATGTGCGGAAGCAACAACACCTTGTCTATAGCGTGACCACTACACACAAAGATGCCCCAAAACAACATCGGCATGGATCAGGCAGCTCAAGGGACACACCAGGGCTGTCCCCACAAAACCGGGCAGATGACTCGGATATTTGAGAAGGAAGGTGAAGCCACCATAGAGCAGAAGAAAAAGAGGAAGAAAGAGCCAAGACCAGAGTCAGTTATAATCTACCGCACCGGGAGTGAAAAGGTGGAGGAAGACCAGCATGACCCAGATACCACAGCGAAGAACACAGAGGAAAGGACAAACTTTCTTTGTCCCCCCACTGTAGAAGGTACTACAAATAGAC
The DNA here is from genome assembly GCF_964194155.1 of Cetorhinus maximus. Classification (NCBI taxonomy): domain Eukaryota; kingdom Metazoa; phylum Chordata; class Chondrichthyes; order Lamniformes; family Cetorhinidae; genus Cetorhinus; species Cetorhinus maximus. The sequence goes on from NC_135889.1 coordinate 128,976,611, forward strand.
TCTAACCACAAATGGGCTCTTGGCTCACTTGTGAATTTTTAACTCCCTTGATTATTTTCTGCTGGGATTTGATTTACTGACCTTAGTGGAGTGACTCTTTCAGGGATTTGATTCACAGACCTTAGTAGCCTTCACCTGGTTAGCCATTTGCCTGTATGTGCTGGTGAGTCACAGTAAGATTCTTTCAAAATATGTGGATGCAATCCATTCAGACCCAGGAGCTTTATTGTCATTTAAGTGTTCCACTTATTCAATACATCCCCGCTTATAATTTTAAATGCGCTTATTGCTCATTTCATCATTCAATATCATGCCTCCTGCTAGTGCTTTAGGTGGGGAGATAGACAGATTTTTAATTAGTAACGGGCTGAAAGGTTTTGGGGAGAGGGTGGGAAATTGGAGTTGAGGCCGAAATTAGATCAGCAATGATCATACTGAATGGCGGGGCAGGCTCGAGGGGCTGAATGGCCTACTCCTGCTCCCAATGCTTATGTAATTGCGCAAAGATAGGTGGCAGGTCAGAAGAATGGACAGAATATAAAAAACAGCAGAGAGTGACTAAAAGATTGGTAAGGAAGGAAAAATTTGAGTACAAGAGAAAGCTAGCTAGAAATATAAAAACAGTAAGAGTTTCTATTGCTATTTAAAAGAGAAAAGAGTTAACAAAGTGAGCGTTGGTCCTATGAGAAGTGAGTTTGGAGAATTAATAATGGAAAATAAGGAGATGGCAGATGAATTGAACAGGTATTTTGCATCAGTCTTCACTATAGAGGATACAAGTAACATCCCAGAAATAGCTGTAAATCAGGAAATGGAAAGGAGGGAGGAAGTCAAGAAAATCACAATCACCAGGGAGGTGGTATTGAGCAAATTTTGGAACTGCAGGCTGACAAATCCCTGGGTCCTGATAGACTTAATCCTAGGGCCTTAAAAGAAATGGCTAGGGAGATCGTTGATGTGTTGTTTTTCATTTTCCAAAATTCCCTAGATTTGGGGAATGTTCCATTAAATTGGAACCTTCAAAAAGGGAGACAGACAGAATGCAGGAAACTACAGGCCAGTTAGCTTAACATCTGACATAGGGAAAATGTTAGAAGCTAGTATTAAAGATGTTATAGCAGGGAACTGAGAAAAATTCAGGGAGAGTCAACGTGGTTTTGTGAGAGGGAAATCATGTTTAACCAATTTATTGGCGTTCTTTCAAGAAGTAATATATGCTGTGGATAAAGGGGAGCCGGTGGATGTACTGTACTTAGATTTCCAGAAGGCATTTGATAAGATGCCACATCGAAGGTTATTGCGAAAAATAAAAGCTCATAGTGTAGGGGTAACATATTGGCATGGATAGAAGATTGGCTAGTTAACAGGAAACAGAGTAGGCATAAATGGTTGTTTTTTTTTTGCATAGCAAAATGTAACGAGTGGTGTGCCACATGGATCTTTGCTGGGGCTTCAACTTTTTACAATTTATATAAATACTTGGAGGAAAGGGCCAATGATATGGTTATTAAATTTATTGATGACACGAAGATAGGTAGGAAAGTAAGATGTGAAGAGAACACGAGACTACAAAGGGATAGAGATAGGTTAAGTGAGTGGGCAAAGACCTAGCAAATTAGTATAATTTGGGAAAATGTGAAATTGTCCATTTTTCAGGAAAAATAAGAAAGAAGCATATTACCTAAATGGTGGGAGATTGCAGAGCTCTGAGATGCAGTTGGATCTACGTGTCCTAGTGCATGAATCACAAAAGGTTGGGATGCAGGTACAGCAAGTAATTAGAAAAGCTAATAGAATGCTGTCATTTATTGCAAGGGGAATTGAATACAAAAGTAGGAAGGTTATGCTTCATTTATATAGGGCATTGATGAGGAGTATTTGTCTTTTTTCAAGGATCACGTGTCTTTGGAACTCTGTTCCTCAAAAGGGGTGGAAGCAGAGTTTTTGAATATTTTTAAGGCAGAGGTAGATAGATTTTGGATAAGCAAGGGGGTGAAAGGTGGTGGATGGGAATGTGGACTTGAGGTTATAATCAGATCAGCCATAACCTTATTAAATGGTGGAGCAGGCTGGAGGGGCCGAGTGGCCTACTCCTGCTCCTAATTCATGTGTTCATACGTAGGCTTTTAAAGGGTGAGATATAACTTCAGAACCAAGAATGGTAAGGGACCTGGAGAGAAGACAGGAAATTGGGAAGTAAAACTAAATAAAGCTGTAAAAAGTTAATGAAATGGTGGACTGAAGTAATCCAGAGTTGCTTTTTCTGGAAAGTGTCTGGTACAGGCCTTCTCTCTAGTCAGTTTCTGGATTATGGTACCTGCTCTTGATCCTATTTGTAATGTCACTGAAGAAGGAATACCATAGAAAATGTTGGCTTACATGTGGACTCGTCTTCCCCAGAAAGCAATGGAGGCTGAGTCATTAAATTTATTCAAGGCTATGATGGATAGATCTTTGGTAGACAAGGAAGTCAAGCTCTATGGAGGGCAGACAGGAAAGTGGAGTTGAAGCCATGATCTTATTGAATGGCAGAGTAGGTTTAAAGGGCCGAATGGCCCATTTCTGCTCCTAAGTCCTATGTTCCTTTCACCCCTGAGCCTCAAATGAAATGGGAAGAAAATGTTTATTTTATATTACTGGTTGATAAAAATTTTTTGTTTATGGGATAGGTGGCTGGAGCATGCCTGCTGACAGCAGATATGTGACACTAACTGGCACAATCACCCGTGGCAAGAAGAAGGGGCAGATGGTGGACATTCACGTAACATTAACTGAGAAAGAGCTCCAGGAACTAGCCAAGTCGAAGGAGCCGCCACAGCCTGAGGAAAAAGGCGAGAAAAAACTGTGTGATTTAGGACCCTATCAAGGTCCTCATGTTGTCCTATGGAGCCTGCTGTGTGCTCCAGTGGTCTTTGTGTTGTCCTTTGTCATGTCTTTTTATTATGGGACCATTACCTGGTATAATATTTTCCTGGTTTACAACGAGGAGCGTTCCTTCTGGCATAAGATTACAATTTGCCCCTTTTTAATTATTTTTTACCCAGTGCTAATCGTGATGATGTCAGTGTCCCTCAGTGTATATACAACCGTGACACAGATTTCCTGGTCGTTCAGTGAGTGGTGGCAGGCAGTGCGAGACTTAGAGAAAGGTTTCTGTGGCTGGTTGTCTGGAAAGCTTGGTCTGGAGGATTGCTCCCCGTATAGCATTGTGGAGTTGCTGGATTCGGACAACGTTTCAGGTAGCCTATCGGGAAAGGCAGCACCAGCAGGGGAGCAGACTTCTGCTGTCTAGAGTGCTGATCCAAAGAGAAGGAACCTGTCTGAAGAAGTTGCCTAGGACTTTGAAAAGAAACAAAAAGACAGGACGTTTAAATGAATTCACTCTGTCCTTGCTAATGCTATTTGACTTTATTCAGATGCACAAAACTAAAAAATGTGAGCTATTTAGACTGATATGTGCATCCATGTAAGACCCATGTCTCAGTCAATTCATGAGAAGCTTGTTTGCCTCTTGCCAATTGCCACTATTACCTAGTTTCTAGAGCCATAAGTCCCCCAGTTTGAACTGTGCATCTCTTTTTGATACCCTCATTAATGGAAGGCCTGAGCCCTTGTCCATGCAGGCAATTACAGATGAAGATTTCAGGTCAAACGAAGAATACTTGCTACTTAACTTATTTATTTATTTTGACTTCTAATGGTGCTGGCCTGAACCATCATAATCTGGGTGCTTTCCCTGCAAAAACATTGGTGTAACATTTTTTTTATATTGAGCAACTTATATTCAAAAATGCTATAAGGCCTTAAATGTTTTGGAACAATGAGCAGGCCTTGCTGCACTGTTGTCTGCTGGGATGTGATTTTGCTTTAGTGTTAAATTAACTGGGTGAAAGAAATGGGGATGCCCCACAATTAGTCATAGATTCTTTACTGATGTGTTGTAAATACAGTGGGCTAAAGATTTCCCATAAACTCTTAACATTCTTGGGAGATCTCAAGGCCTTGACATGACATGCAATCTTTCACTAAGATGAAGCATTTTGGGACATCTTTTCTAGGTTAAAGAAACCATATGAATAGCAGTTGTAGGAAAACATTATTTAATCACATCCATAACACTGGATGACAAATTTAGAACAAAGGTAATTTACAGCAATTCAATGGAACCTTCAGTCTTACACAATTGAAACTTTAATTGGGTTTAATTTCATAATGCAACTGAATACCATTCCATGTTCAAGATTGAAGTCATTCAGATTTGACCATGTTAACTTTCCTGTGGTCCAAGGTCGGATCCTATGTGAAATATGTCACTTGGTGGTTACTAGTGTGCAACCTCTCAAATGTCACAGAACTGTGGAAGGAGCAATTATCTCCTGCAATTCTCTGACCTTAATCCCACTCTCCTGCACACACCCCATATCATTTTTTCAAGACAGAAACACAATTTTAACAGAACAGGAGGCCATTCGGTCCATCATGTATGCACCGGCTCTCCAAATGAGCATTATGACCTAGTGCCATTGCCCTGCCTTTTCCCCATACTCCTGCACATTGTTTCCATTCAAATAATCACCTAATGCCCTCTTGAATGCCCTGACTGAACCTGCCTCTATCACACTTCCAGGCAGTACATTCCAGACTCGAACCACTCGTGTGAATAACTTTTTTCTCATGTCACATTTGCTTCTTTTGCAAATCACTTTTAATATGTGCCCCCTCGTTCTTGATCCTTTTACGAGTGGGAACAGCTTCTCCCTATCTAGTCTGTCCAGCCCCTTCATGATTTTGAACATCTCCATCTAATCTCCCCCTAGCCACCTTCTCTCCAAGGAGAACAGTCCCAATCTATCTTTGTAATTGAAATTTCTCATTGCTGGAACCATTCTTGTAAACCTCTTCTGCAGTCTCTCCAATGTGTTCACACCCTTCCAATTATGTGGCACCCAGAACTGTGCACAATGCTCCAGCTAAGGTCTGATGAGTGTCTTATACAAATTCGGCATTACTGCCTTGCTCTTGTACTCTGGGGAGCTCCACTACAAACCTTCCTCCAGACCAAAAAAATGTCCATTGACCATTACTCTGTTTCCTATTTTTCAGCCAATTTTGTATCCACGTTGCTACTGTTCTTTTTAAAAGGAGCACTGGACTCAGCCACAAATCATTGTTCAACTACTCTTCAGATTAAGTTTTTTTTCTATTCTCTCATTAAATTAAGATAAGCACAAAAAGTTAGTGTATTGTTACTGTCCTGACTAGCAGAAACAAGTAATATTTACCTTTGTAGCTAATCGTAACTTTAAAGACCTCTGCCATGTGCCTGAAGCTCAGAACCCACAGTACTCTTACTTCCAGAACTTTTCTGCACCCCTATAATTCCAACAGATTTTCCCTGCAATTTCCAGTATACTGACTTCATGTGTCCCATTTTATTACAATGAAAACACCTCAATTTTCGAATGTCACTTCTTCCCTCAGCACCTTCCTTTTTATTCTGAGAAAAAACTTCCTGGTAATTTCCATTTACTCCTCTTCCCTGGCTACCTACCTTTTTTTTCACCTTCCCACTTTCTATCCTTTTCTGATTTGAAAGGGTGATGGAAAAAAGGTTTAGCTCTATGAACGAACTCATAATCATCAGCTATCTCTGCTGCTTGTCTTACAGAATCAACACTCTGTTCCTCCACATGAGTTCTCACTACCGAAGGAATTAAATCTTTAAATTCTTTCAAAAGAATTACTTCTCTAAGAGCTGCATGTGTTGTCTCTATTTTTAATTCCTGTATCCCCCCCAGTCAAAATTACTTTGCTTTACTGTTAAAAACTCAATATAAGTTTGCCCAGGCTGTTTTCTCAATCCTAAATTTCTTCCTGTAGCCTCAGGAACCAACTCATATGTACTCAAAATAGCCTTTTTTCACCACATCACAATTCACCAACATTTCTTCTGACAGTGAAGCACATACCTCATGTGCTGTACCCACCGACCTGGATTGTAACAACAATGTCCAGTGTCCCTGTGGCCATTTCATCTGTTTATCTATCTTCTCAAATGAAATAAAAAATGCTTCAACATCTTTTTCCTCAAACTTTGGAAGAGCTTGTACAAATTTAAACTTCTTCCCACTGGTTAAAAGTTTTTTCATCATCAGAACTTTCTTCAGAATCTGAGGTTTCTTTTTTAACTTCCAGCCTTTTAAGCTGGTATGCCCTTTCTCTTTCCTTCTCTCTTTCCCTTGCGCCTCTTTCTTTAGCCTTCTCTCTCGCCTGGAATTCCAGTTCCAGCTTCCCTTTTTTGTCCTACCTTTCTGCTTGCTCTCTTTGAAATTCCCTTTCTTTTTCTCTTTCTGCCCTTTCCTTTTCTGCTGCCTCTGTCTCAAGTTTTTTTCATTTCCTTTGCTTGCTCAAGTTCAAGCTTCTTCATTTCTAACTGAAGTCTCACTACCTCCAGCTGTGACTCACTAGTGTCATGTATCACTTCCAACTTTAAATGCCGTTCTATACCTTTAATTATACCTGCTGTCTTAGTCCTTGCAGGTAACCCCAATTGTAATTTATCTGCCAACTCCATTAACTTAACTTTAATTACCTTTTGTAAAACAACCAAAGTTATAACTTCAGCTCCCAAACGAGTCTGAGCAACTGCCAAAGCCATATTGCAGCCTCATCACTACAAAAAAAAACCTCACCCCAACTCCTGAATTCAAAGTGCTCCTCGTATTCATAGCCTTAAGGCTGACCAACTCCAAAAAAGTCAAGGAATTTCAAATATATCCCACAAAGAGCCCCCAGTTATGTTATGGAACAGCTGGTGGTAAATGCTGAGTTGTTCAAATCCCAAATGGAAACTTGAAACAACTGCTACAACTTGTTTTGCAATTTGTATAAATTTTGAGATGAGTGCCCTGATTTCAGTAGTAATAAGACCACCAAGTCTTACAGGTTTTTTACAAAACTAGATTAAACATTTATTAACAGATGAAATGACTTTAAATATATACATAGATCTACAAATTACTACTGTGATAATTTCTAAATCCCCTACTCAATCTAACTCCCAATTACACTTTCGTTAAGGCAACAATAAGACACATAGATTTTAAAAGACACGGACAAAGAGACATGATACTTTGAACAAGTCGACTTCCAAGTGAGTTTTCTTAACTTCAGTCCTTTGAAGACAGCAGCTTGAGGCATAGATGCTGAAGACTTTTTCACATATTTGTAAGATCTTAAAATGCCTTCCCTTACACACAGCCCTTGCCCTTCTTTATACATATCTTCCTCTTTGAATGCAAATATCCATCATTTCACTATGTTTTTGGACTTTATCTCCCTGAGAATAAAACCCTCTCATAGCACTAAGTTTTGCTAGTAATCTTTGGGAAAAATAAACACGCTGTTTCTAAACATCACCTGGCTAGGTGACACATTTCACCCTTCCTTTGAAAACAATCTAGTCTGGTTTATTTCAAAATGCAAATGTTCCCTTGACACCTATGTTTTTAAACTTCCCCATCTTTATCTAATTAACATTTCAAGCCTAACTTCTCTTGTTAGATCAAAGCACCCAGACTGACTGCCTCTAATTCAATTAAATCTCTCTTACACACACACCCCACTATTACTCTATTTTACAATAAATTCCAATAACATTGAGAATTATTGCATCTTCTTGACACTTTGCTGACTTGCAAAGGCTCCTGTTGTCAAAGACATGTTGGTGCAGCTTGAAGAACAAAGAAAAGTACAGCATAGGAACAGGCCCTTCGGCCCTCCAAGCCTGCGCCAATCATATTGCCCGTCAACTAAAACATTTTGCACTTTGGGGGTCCGTATCCCTCTATTCCCATCCTATTCATGTATTTGTCAAGCTGCCTCTTAAACACCACTATCGTACCTGCTTCCACCACTTCCTCTGGCAGCGAATTCCAGACACTCACTACCCTCTGCATAAAAAACTTGCCCCGCACATCTCTATAGTTTTCTCCTCTCACCTTAAATCTAAGTCCCCTAGTAATTGACTCTTCCACGCTGGGAAAAAGCTTCTGACTATCTACTCTGTCCATACCACTCATAATTTTGTAAACTTCTATCAAGTCGCCCCTCAATCTCCCTAGTGAGAACAATCCGAGTTTCTCCAACCTCTCCTCATAGCTAATAACCTCCTCATAGCTAATAACCTCCAGACCAGGCAGCATCCTGGTAAACCTCCTCTGCACCTTCTCCAATGCCTCCATATCCTTCTGGTATTGTGGTGACCAGAATTGCACGCAATATTCCAAGTGTGGCCTAACCAAGGTTCTATACAGCTGCAGCATGACTTCCCAGCTTTTATACTCAATACCCCTGCCAATGAAGGCAAGCATGCCATATGCCTTCCTGACTACCTTATCCACCTGCATTGCCACTTTCAGTAACCTGTGGACCTGTATACCCAGATCCCTCTGCCTGTCGATGCACTTAAGGGTTCTGCCATTTACTGTATAAATGGCAGAACCCTTAAGGCAGCGCTGACACAGTTGACTCAGTGTTGGACTTCCTCATCGATGGTAATCCCTTGGAAGAAATGGCTGCTGAGATAAGGAAAGTGCTGCACATACTCCAGAGCCACCCCATCTATGTGGATGGTGGGGGGTGGGGGGCTGCTCAGCTGGCCTGGGGAAGGACCTTCGTCTTGGCTATGTTTAAGGACAGACCAACCCTCTTATACAAGGTGTTGAAGAGGTTGCGTGTCCTGTACAGAGTGAGCCATCACACAGCAGTCATCTGCAAACTGAAGGCCGTGGATGTCCATGGGAGAGAATTTTGTTTTTGCCTGGAAGCGACCAAGGTTGAAGAGCTTCCCATCCTGATGGTACAGAATGCTGACACCAGGTGGTAGCTCATCTCAGATGAGGTGGACAATGACGGTCAGGTAAATGGTGAACAAGGTGGGGGCGATCACACAACCTTGTTTGACCCCGGACCAGATGTGAAAGGTCAGTTTCAGATCTTCCACTCAGGTTGGTGGAGGTCATGTTGTCATGTAGGTGCCTCAGGATGGTGACGAACTTTAATGGGCAACGAAAGCGTTGAAGGATGATCCATAGAGCTTCACGTTTTAAAGAATCAAATACCTTAGGTCAATGAAGGCAGGGAACAATTCTTGATTTTGCTCCTGACGTTTTTCCTGGATGTGTCTAGCCATAAAGACCAGGTCTGCAGTACCCGGGATAGTCTGAAGCCACACTGGGTTTCCGGGAGGATCTCCTCAGCAACTGAACGAAGGTAATTCAGGAGAATGCGAGCCAGGATCTTACCCATGATGGACACGAAGGAAATCTCCCCGTAGTTTTCACATTCACATTTGTCCTTCTTGTTGATAGTAATGAAGGCCGCGTCCTTGAGATCCTGGGTGTGTCCTCTTCGTCCCAGAGGCAGAGGATGAACTGGTGGAGTCGTGACATGAGCCGATAGCTGCCAGCATGTCAGACCTCTGTGGGTATACTGTCTGGCCCACAAGCTTTGTTGGTTTTTATCTGTTGGATGGCCCGCTTAAGCTCATCGATGGTTGGTGGGACATTTCAAGCTACACCAACACTCCAACTGCAGCATAAATAAGATCTTGTGCATGTTCAAAGTTACATTTTTGTTCTTCCTGGAAATTAGAGAATTTTATTTCCCTTTATAGCCTCGACTATTTTCATTATTACTTTTATTTAAGCACACAAAGGAATCCCTGTTCTTCTCCATTCAATGTGTTTTTCTTTATTGTTTCAAAGATGTAGTATGAACTGCATCTGCCAACTATCCGCGCACCTGCTTAACTCACCTGTGTTGGTCCTTGTCTTTCACAGTCAAAAATTGCCATACCCCTCAGTCTTATGTCACTTGCAAATTTTAATATTGTTTATATGGATATTTAATAAATGAAACACACCACCATGTCTTCAAGTTTGATTAACTTATGCCTCTCCAAGTGTTCAGTAATTTCATTTTGTTACAGATTGTAGGACTTTAACAGCAACTGCAGTAAGATCATTTCCTTCCTTTAAAGAGGGTGTCAGAATTTCTACCCTCTAGTCCTCAGGCACAATTTTCCTTGCCAAGAAAGTTTGGAGCCAGTAGTCATTCTCTTACTTCACTAGACTTACCCTAAGATCATCAGGATTTGATGATTTGTCTACCTTCGGCTTTATTGATTTTGTTAGCCCAGGTTCTGTTAAAAAACCTATGTCCCATCAACTGTTTGACACCACTTATGATGGTGCTACAATTGCATTATAGACTTCCTGTAGCTACTGAGGTGAAGTGTTAATTCTGCATGTACACTGTTCCCTTACTCTCCACAGCATACTTTACATACATACATATGAATTAGGGGCCATTCGGCTCCTCAAGCCTGCTCCTCAATTCAATAAGGTCATGGCTGATCTGGTTGTGGCTTCAATGCCATTTTCCTGCCAAGCTCTGATACCCTTTGGCTCCCTTGTCAGTCAAGAATCTATCTATCTCTGCCTTAAAAATATTCAGACCTTGCCTATACTGCTGTCTGCGGAAGAGAGTTCCATGGACTCATGACCCTCTGAGAGAAAAAATTTCTCCTCATCTCTACCTTAAATGAGAGACCCCTTATTTTTAAACTCTGCCACCCAAGTTCTGGTATGTCCCACAAGGGAAAGCATCCTGTCAACATCCACTCTGTCAAGTCCCCTCAGGATCTTGCAAGTTTCAATAAGATCATTTCTATCTTTTTGTCAAGGCGTTCTACTCCTCTCACTACCCATGTGGCCTGTTATTTATTGCCTTCAAGTTTATTTCACATGCTGCTAAGTATGGTTAGTTTTTTTCTTCATTCACAGGTTGTGGGTGTCACTGGCTGGGCCAGCATTTGTTGCCCATCCCTAATTGCCCCTTGAGAAGGTGGTGGTGAGCTGCCTTCTTGAACTGCTGCAGTCCATGTGGTGTAGGTACACCCACAGTGCTGTTAGGGAGGGAGTTCCAGGATTTTGACCCAGCGACAGTGAAGGAACGGTGATATATTTCCAAGTCAGGATGGTGAGTGACTTGGAGAGGAACTTCCAGGTGCTGGTGTTCCCAACTATCTGCTGACCTTGTCCTTCTAGATGGTAGTGGTCGTGGGTTTGGAAGATTCAAAATTAAAAACTTCAGCTTTTCTCCAATTAATTTACTGTCTTCTAAATTAGATTAACTGTGTTCAACTTTAAATATATTAAACTATAAACATCATACATTCTGATCAAATAAATTAATCCATTGCAATGACGCACAACTTGGGAATATTCTACAGTGTTGTTTGCACAGTGGTAATGGTGTAATGGTGCTAATGCTCTGGGGATACGGGTTCAAATCCCACCATAGCAGCTGGTGGAATTTAAATTCAATTAATTATTAAATCTGGAATTTAAAATTAGACCCCGAAACTATTGGACTGTCATGAAAAACACATCTGGTTCACACATGTCCTTTAACGAAGGAAATCTACTGTCTACACCTTGATCTATGGGTCTCCAGATACATGTGGTTAACTCTCAATTGCCCTCAGAAATGGCCTAGCAAGCCACTCAGTTGTACTAAACAGCTGCAGGAAAGTAAAAAGGAATAAAACTGGATAGACCACTTGGCATCGACCAAGGCACCAGAAACAACAATGGCACACCATGCCCAGTGGACTTTACAAAGTCCTCCATACTAACATCTGGGCCTATGTGCCAAAATTGTGAGACCTGTCCCACAGACTTGTCAAGCAACAGCCCGACATAGAATCATACCTTACAACCAATGTCTTAGACATAGAAACTAGGAGCAGGAGTAGGCCATTCGGCCCGTCGAGCCTGCTCCACCATTATGATCATGGCTGATCATCCAACTCGATAGCCTGCTCCCACTTTCTCCCCATATTCTTTGATCCCTTTCGCCCCAAGAGCTATATCTAACTCCTTCTTGAAAACAGACAATGTTTTGGCCTCAACTACTTTCTGTGGCAGCAAATTCCACAAGCTCACCAATCTCTGGGTGAAGAAATTTCTCCTCATCTCAGTCCTAAATGGTCCACCCCATATACCCAGACTGTGACCCCTGGTTCTGGACTCCCCCACCATCGGGAACATCCTTCCTGCATCTACCCTGTCTAGTCCTATTAGAATTTTATAGGTTTCTATGAGATCCCCCCCATTCTTCTGAAGTCCAGCGAATATAATCCTAACCAACTCAATCTCTCCTCATATGTCAGTCCCGCCATCCCAGGAATCAGTCTGGTAAACCTTCGCTGCACTCCCTCTGTAGCAAAAACATCCTTCCTCAGATAAGGAGACCAAAACTACACACAATATTCCAGGTGTGGTCTCACCAAGGCTCTACATCCCTGCTCCTGTACTCGAATCCTCTCACTATGAAGGCCAACATACCATTTGCCTTCTTTACCGCCTGCTGCACCTGCATGCTCACCTTCAGTGACTGGTGTACGAGGACACCCAGGTCTCATTGCACATTCCCCTCTCTCAATTTATAGCCATTCAGATAATAATCTGCCTTCCTGTTTTTGCTACCAAAGTGGAAAACCTCACATTTATCCACATTATACTGCATCTGCCATGCATTTGCCTACTCACTCAGCTTGTCCAAATCACCCTGAAGCATCTCTGCATCCTCCTCACAGCTCACCCTCCCACCCAGCTTTGTGTCATCTGCAAATCTGGAGATATTACATTTAGTTCCCTCAATTAAATCATTAATATATATTGTGAATAGCTGGGGTCCCACACCGATCCCTGCGGTACCTCACTAGTCACTGCCTGCCATTCAGAAAAAGACCCATTTATTCCTACTGTTTGTTTCCTGTCTGCCAACCAGTTTTCTATCCATCTCAATACACTACCCCCAATCCCATGCGTTTTAATTTTACACACTAATCTCTTATGTGGGACTTTGTCAAAAGCCTTCTGAAAGTCCAAATAAACCACATCCACTGGCTCCCCCTCATCAACTCTATTAGTTACATCCTCGAAAAATTCCAGTAGATTTGTCAAGCATGATTTCCCTTTCGTAAATCCATGCTGACTCTGTCCGATTCTGACACTGTTTTCCAAGTGCACAGCTATTAAATCTTTTATAATGGATTCTAGAAATTTCCCCACTACTGACGTCAGGCTGATTGGTCTATAATTCCCTGTTTTCTCTCTACATCCCTTTTTAAATAGTGGGGTTACATTAGCAACCCTCCAATCTAGGAACTGTTCCAGAGTCTATAGAACCTCGGAAGATGACTGCCAATGCATCCACTATTTCTAGGGCCCTGGGGATGTACTCTGGGATGTAGATTATTAGGCCCTGGGGATTTATCAGCCTTCAATCCCATCAATTTCCCCAACACCATTTTCCTACTAATACTGATTTCTTTCAGTTCCTCCCTCTCACTAAACCCTGTGTTCCCCAACATTTCTGGTATGTTATTTGTGTCCTCCTTTGTGAAGACAGAACCAAAGTATGTACATAGTTGGTCAGCCATTTCTTTGTTCCCCATTATAAATCCCCCTGTTTCTGACTGCAAGGGAGCTACATTTGTCTTCACCAATCTTTTTCTCTACACATACCTGTAGAAACTTTTACAGTCAGTTTTTATGTTCCCTGCAAGCTTATTCTCGTACTCTATTTTCCCCTTCTTAATCAATCCCTTGGCCCTCCTTTGCTAAATCCTAAACTGCTCCCAATCCTCAGGTCTGTTGTTCTTTCTGGCCAATTTGTATGCCTCTTCATATCTAATACTATCTCAAATTTCCCTTGTAAGCCATGGTTTGGCCACCTTTCCGGTTTTACTTTTGCATCAGACAGGAATAAATAATTGTTGCAGTTCACCCATGCGCTCTTTGAATGTTTGCCATTGCCTATCCACCATCATCCCTTTAAGTAACGTTTCCCAATCCATCATAGCCAACTCGCACCTCATACCATCGTAGTTTCCTTTATTAAGATTCAGCCTCAGGATCTACTACGTCACTCTCCATCTTGATGAAGAATTCTATTATATTATGGTCGCTCATCCCGAAGGGGCCTCGCACAACTGGACTGCCAATTGTTCCTTTCTCATTACACAATACCCAGTCTAGGATGGCCTGTTCTCTAGTTGGTTCCTCAACGTATTGGTCCAGAAAGCCATCCTGTATACACTCCAGGAATTCCTCCTCTACGGCATTGTTACTAATTTGATTTGCCCAATCTATATGCAGATTAAAATCACCCATAATTACAGATGTTCCTTTATTGCATGCTTCTCTAATTTCCTGTTTAATGCCATTCCCAACATCACCACTACAGTTTGGGGGTCTATATACAACCCCCACTAACACTTTTTGCCCCTTAGTGTTTCTCAGCTCTACCCATACAGATTCCGCATCGTTGGAGCCTTTCCTCACTATTGCGTTAATTTCCTCTTTAACCCACAGCAATGCAACTCCATTGCCTTTTCCTTTTTGTCTGTCCTTCCTAAATACTGAATACCCCTGGAGGTTCAGTTCCCATCACTGGTCACCCTGCAGCCATGTCTCTGTAATCCCGACTATGTCATACCTGTTTACATCTATTTGTGCGGTTAATTCATCCACTTTATTGCAAATGCTCCTCGCGTTAAGGCACAAAGCCTTAAAGCTTGTCTTTTTAACATTACTTGTCCCGTTCACGTTATTTTTCACTGAGGCCCCTGTTTGATTCTTGCCCTTGATTTTTCTGCCTATCACTTTTCTTATTCCCCTTTCTGTCTTTTGTTCTTGTCCTTGATTCCCCCTCCTCTGACTCCTTGCATAGGTTCCCATTCCCCTGCCATTTTAGTTTAAACCCTCCCCAACCACTCCAGCAAATATTCCCCCTCAGACATCAGTCCTGGTCCTGCCCAGGTGTAACCCGTTCAGTTTGTACTGGTCCCAACTCCCCCAGAACCGATCTCAATGTCCCAGAAATCTGAAACCCTCCCGCTCACACCATCTCTTTAGCCACGTATTCATCCGATATATCCTGCTATTTCTAAAAGCAAAAAAACTGAGAATGCTGGAAATCCAAAACAAAAACAAAAATACCTGAAAAAACTCAGCAGGTCTGGCAGCATCTGTGGAGAGGAACACAGTTAACATTTCGAGTCCGAATGACCCTTCAACAGAACTAAGTAAAAATAGAAAAGAGGTGAAAAAAAGTTAGTTTAAGGCGGGGTGGGACAAAAAGAGCTGGATAGAAGGCCAGTGATACCACGCCCAGCCCCCCTCCTCCCTTAAACCAACTTATATTTCACCTCTTTTCTATTTTTACTTAGTTCTGTTGAAGGGTCATTCGGACTCGAAACGTTAACTGTGCTCCTCTCCGCAGATGCTGCCAGACCTGCTGAGTTTTTTCAGGTATTTTTGTTTTTGTCCTGCTATTTCTACTCTGACTAGCACGTGGCACTGGTAGTAATCCTGAGATCACTACCTTTGAGGTCCTACTTTTCAACTTACTTCCTAACTCCCTATATTCTGCTTTTAGGACCTCATCCCTTTTTTTTAACCTATATCGTTTGTACCAATGTGTATCACGCCCACTGGCTGTTCACCCTCCCCCTTCAGAATGTCCTCTAGCCGCTCTGAGACATCCTTGACCCTAGCACCAGGGAGGCAGCATACCATCCTGGAGTCTCGTTTGCGGCCACAGAAACGCCTATCTATTCCCCTTATAATTGAATCCTCTATAGCTATTGCATTCCCACACTTTTCACTCCTCCCCTGTGCAGCAGAGCCAACTGTGGTGCAATAAATTTGGCTGTTGCTGCTTTCCCCTCAGAGGCCATTCCCCTCAACAGTATCCAAAGTGGTATATCTGTTTTGTAGGGGAATAGCCACAGGAGACTCCGGCATTGCCTGCCTAGTCCTCTTGCTCTGCCTGGTGGTTATCCATTCCCTTCCTGCCTGTGGACTCTTAGCCTGCAGTGTAACCACCTCTCTATTGGTGCTATCCACAATACTCTCCACCCT
The DNA here is from genome assembly GCF_964194155.1 of Cetorhinus maximus. NCBI lineage: Eukaryota > Metazoa > Chordata > Chondrichthyes > Lamniformes > Cetorhinidae > Cetorhinus > Cetorhinus maximus. The sequence continues at coordinate 128,992,609 of NC_135889.1, forward strand.
GTGGATTCTCCACAGTGTCCCCAGCCTCCGCTCCAGCTCCAAAACTCGGGCTTCCAGGAGCTGCAGCTGGAGACACTTCCCGCACACATGCTGGCCCTGGGCACTGGAAATGTTTCCATTTCCCACATAGAGCAGGAGGAGCACACCATGGCTTTGAGCTCTCCTACCATGACTTACTCCTTTAAATTAAATTAAACCTTTTGGAATATACTTAATATCAAATAATATCAATTACTTTAGGGCCCTTCTTCCCTGCTCCTCGTTGTTACAGAATATAGCCCTTACAACGATGAACCACAAAATAAGACCTTAAAAACTATAAGCAATAAAAGTAGTAAATATTTACCCGACCACACTCATGGTACTCAAAGGATCACCTCGTTCCCTCCTCACCAAACTCCCCCGGTCACCAAACTCCAACTTAAGCACTCTACTGCAGCCCAAAGCTGGACTGCACTCCAGTGCAGACACCTCCATCACTGAGTATGTCCCGTCCCACCAGCAGGTCATGCCTTACAACCAATGTCTCAGTCAACTCCATCACAATCACTAGGTATGTCCTGTCCCAGCACCAGCACAATGGTACACAGTTGGGAGGAAGTTATCCTGGCAATCCGCAATACTGACTCCAGACCCCACGAAGTCTCATGGCATTAGGTCAAACATCAACAAGGAAACCTCCAGCTGATTACCACCTATCGCTTCAGCCGATGATAGTATTCCTCTATGTTGAACACCAATTGGAAGAAGCACTCAGGGTGCCAAGGACAACAATGTACACTGGGTGGGGAACTTCAATGCCTATCACCAAGAATGGTTTATAGCACCACTACTGATCAAGCTGGCTGAATTCTGAATGGCATATTTATCAGACTGAGCCTGCAGCAGGCGGTGAGACAATCAACAAGAGAGAAAAACCTACTTGACCTCATCCTCAATCTACCTTTCGCAGATGCATCTGTCCATGAGCATCTTTGTAGGAATGACAATCCCACAGACATTGTGGAGGCAAAATCCTTTTTCAACACTGAGGATGCCATCCATTACATTGTGTGGCAAACCACCATACTAAATGGGATAGAGTTCAGAACAGATCTAGCAGCTCAAAACTGGGCATGCATTAGGGCATCAGCAGCAGCAGAATTGTATTCCACCACAGAATCAAAATCACAGAATCACACAGTGCAGATGAGGCCCTTCGGCCCATCGAGTCTGCACCGACACGTGAGAAACACCTGACCTACCTACCTAATCCCACTTACCAGCACTTGGCCCATAGCCTTGAATGTTATGATGTGCCAAGTGCTCATCCAGGTACTTTTTAAAGGATGTAAGGCAACCCGCCTCCACCACCCTCCCAGGCAGTGTATTCCAGACCGTCACCACCCTCTGGGTAAAAACGTTTTTCCTCACATCCCCCCTAAACCTCCTGCCCCTCGACTTGAACTTATGTCCCCTTGTGACTGACCCTTCAACTAAGGGGAACAGCTGCTCCCTATCCACCCTGTCCATGCCCCTCATAATCTTGTACTCCTCTATCAGGTCGCCCCTCAGTCTTCTCTGCTCCAACGAAAACAACTCAAGTCTATCCAACCTCTCTTCAAAACTTAAATGTTTCATCCCAGGCAATATCCTGGTGAATCTCCTCTGCGTCCCCTCCAGTGCAATCACATTCTTCCTATAATGTGGTGACCAGAATTGGTCACAGTACTCCAGCTGTGGCCTCACCAAGGTTCTATACAACTCCAACATGACCTCCCTATTTTTGTAATCTATGCCTCGATTGATAAAGGCAAGTGTCTCATATGCCTTTTTCACCACCCCACTAACATGCACCTCCGCCTTCAGAGATCTATGGACACACACGCCAAGGTCCCTTTGTTCCTCAGAACTTCTTAGTGTCATGCCATTCATTGAACACTTCCTTGTCAAATTACTCCTTCCAAAGTGTATCACCTCACACTTTTCAGGGTTAAATTCCATCTGCCACTTATCTGCCCATTTGACCATCCTGTCTATACCTTCCTGTAGCCCAAGACACTCAACCTCACTGTTAACCACCCGGCCAATCTTTGTGTCATCCGCAAACTTACTAATCCTACCCTCCACATAGTCATCTATGTCGTTTATATAAATGACGAATAATAAGGAACCCAGCACAGATCCCTGTGGTACGCCACTGGACACTAGCTTCCAGTCACTAAAGCATCCTTATGTCATCACCCTCTGTCTCCTACAACTAAGGCAATTTTGAATCCACGTTATCAAATTACCCTGTATTCTTCTCCGCAGATGCTGTCAGACCTGCTGAGTTTTTCCAGGTATTTTTGTTTTTGTTTCGAATTTCCAGCATTCGCAGTATTTTGCTTTTACCCTGTACCCCATGTGCATTTGCCTTCTTTATAAGTCTCCCATGTGGGACCTTCTCAAAGGCTTTGCTGAAATCCATATAAACTACATCAACTGCACTACCCTCATTTACACACCTGGTCACCTCCTCAAAAAATTCAATCAAATTTGTTAGGCATGACCTCCCTCTGACAAAGCCATGCTGACTATCCCTGATCAAACCTTGCCTCTCCAAGTGTAGATAGATCCTCTCCTTCAGAATTTTCTCCAATAGTTTCCCTACCACTGACATGAGACTCACTGGCCTGTAGTTCCCTGGCTTATCTTTACGACCCTTCTTAAATAGCGGAACCACATTAGCTGTTCTCCAGTCCTCTGGCACCTCCCCCATAGCCAGAGAGGAATTAAAAATTTGGGTCAGAACCCCTGTGATCTCCTCCCTTGCTTCCCTCAATCTATAACCTCACAACCCAGTATATCTCTCACTGAACAGTTGCTCTCAAGTGTGGGGATCAACCCTGGTTTGAATGGGCAAACAAATTCAGAACTCCCTGGGTGATAAATAGAAATTAAGATAAAGAAGAAAAAGTGTGCTTATGACAGATGCCAGATAGAAAATACAATTGAGAACCAGGCTGAATATAGAAGGTTCAGAGGGGAGGTTGAAAAGCAAATAAGAGAAGCAAAGAGGGAGTATGAAAATTGATGGCTGCAAACATAACAGGGGACCCCAAAGTTTTCTCTTAGCATATAAATAGTTAAAAGGTGGTAGAAAGAGGAGTGAGGCTGCTTAGCGACCAAAAGGGTATTTATGCTTGGAAGTACAGGGCATACTGAGGTTTTAAATGAATACTCTGCATCTAGTTTTACCAAGGAAGAAGATGCTACCCAGGCCATAGTGAAAGAGGAGTTAATTCAGACACTAGAAACATTTAAAATTGAAAGGGAGGAGATATTAGATAGGCTGTACTTAAATTTGATAAGAAACCAGGACCAGATAAGATGCATCCAAGGACACTGAGGAAAGTGAGTGGAAATTGCAGAGGCCACAATCAGAATTTCAGACAGTTGGTAAATACATTTTTGTCTGAAATTGTTGAACTCAATGTTAAGTCCAGAAGGCTGTAAAGTGCCTAATCGGAAGATGAGGTGCTGTTCCTCCAGTTTGCGTTGGGCTTCACTGGAACATTGTAGCAGGCCAAGGACAAACATGTGGGCATGAGAGCAGGATGGGGTATCGCAAGCAACAGAAAGGTCTGGGTCATGCTTGTATACAGACCGAAGGCGTTCCACAAAGTGGTCACCCAATCTGCATTTGGTCTCTCCAGAGACCAAGAGAAACTTATCAGCCATGATTGAATGACGGAGCAGACTCGATAGGCTGAATGACCTAATTTCTGCTCCTATGTCTTATGGTCTTATGGTCATTTCAATGCGGAGAAATGTGAATTAATTCAGTTGGTAGGAAAAATATGGAGAGACAATACAGAGTTAGCGGTTAGTGTCAGGGTCACTGCCAGAATCTGTGTCAGGGTCAGGATTATGTGTTAGGGCAAGTGGTCAGGGTCGGATTAAGGTTAGGTGTTAGGGTTTGGGTTTGGGTTAGGGTTAGTTTTAGGGGTTAGGGCTAGGGCATTGAGGTTAGGGGTTAAGTTTAGTGTTTGGGGTTAGGGTCAGGGCTAGGGTTAGGATCACCATAGGATTAGGGTTGGAGTTAGGGTTAGTCTTAGGGTTCAGGTTAGGGTTAGGGTTTGAGGCTAGGGTTAGGGATTAGGGTTAGGTGGTAGGGGTTAGGGTTAGGGGTAAAGTTAGAGTTAATGGTTAGGGTTAGGGTTGGGATTAAGGTTAGGGTTAGGCTTTTTTGGTCGGATAGACAGGGGACCTGCTTCCCTTCTTCCCTCTGGGCTCTGCCACTTTTCTTTCAGCTCACATCTTGCTCTTCTTGCCTGCGCTGGTTTCTTGCCTCCATCACAAGTTTGGTTGTCTTCTGTCTTAGTTTTTTTTCTTCTGGTTTTTCCCTAGATCTCTGTGATTGGGTCACTTGGGGCATATGGGGGAAGGCGGGGGTGGGGACCAAAAAAGGAGGGGGAGGGGGAGTGGGAGAAAGGAGGAAGGGAGAGGACGGTGGGGCAAAGGAGAGGAATGGTGGTGGGAGACAGGGAGGTGAAAGAGTTGGGGGAGGCAGGAAGAGGGTTTTTTTCTTTTTTTGTGGGATTGGGGGGCGTTGGTGGTCAGTCCCCAGGTCCTCTTTCGTGGCTAAGGTTGAATTTTGTGGTGGGTGTTGGTTTTGGGGTTTAATTCTCAATGTAGGGTTTTCGGTCTTCGTTGTCATTTAGTTTGGTTTATTGGTTCTTTTCTTCTATTCTGGTTTATTTTGTGTGGGGTCTGTGTTTTCTCTTCTTGTTTAAGCTGCATTGTAGGGTGTGTGTTAGTTTGTTCTATTTCTTTCTTGAGACTTTCCTTTATTAGGAGCTTGTGGGGTTTTTTTATATATGGTGTGCGGTGTTGCTTTTTATTGTGTGGTTCTGGGTTTGTGTTGGCTGCTCCGTTTCCATGTCTCCGATGGTGAGTTCTGGGTTTGTGTTGATGTCTGATTCTCCTCCTGAGTTTGTAGTTCCTTGGTTGAGGTCATTGGGTAACATTGTTTTCACGTTGTTAATCCATTGTTTCTCTGTTTTCTTTCTTTGTGCCGTGGTCCAGTGGATGTTGGTGTCTCGTCCAACAATTGTAAGGACCTTTGTGCCATGTTCCATGAAATGTCTGTTTATGGCCTTGTTGGTCCTTCTGCATTCTGATTTCACTCAGACGTCCTGATAGTCTTTCTCTGAGTGTGTTCCCAGTTTTCCCTAGGAAAGGATATTGCAATTTTGGCATTGGATCACATATACTAAGTTGTGTTGTTTGTAGTTAGTCCTCAGGGTTAGTCGGGTGTGTGTGTTTGTTTTTGGAGAGACCAAATGCAAATTGGGTGACCGCTTTGTGGAACGCCTTCGGTCTGTCTGCAAGCATGACCCAGACCTCCCTGTCACTTGACATTTCGAAACCCCATCCTGCTCTCATGCCCACAAGTTCGTCCTTGGCCTGCTGCATTGTTCCAGTGAAGCTCAACACAAACTGGAGGAACAGCACCTCATCTTCCAACTAGGCACTTTACAGCCTTCCGGACTTAATATTGAGTTCAACAACTTCAGACAGTGAACTCTCTCCTCCATCCTCGCCCCCTTTATATCCCTTTTTTCAATATTCATTTTCTCATTTTTTAATTTTTATTTTTCATCCACTTATTTTTATTTCTATTTTTATTTAAATTCATTTTTATTCATTGTTTTATCCTATTTTCAATCTTTTTGCCCTCCCCCATCCCACTCCCACTAGGGCTATCTGTCACTTGTTCATGTTGTTCTTTCCAGATTGCTTACCCTTGCCCTGCCATTATCACATTCTGCCCTCCAACCTTAATGCCACCACTAGCACCTCCTTTAGCCAGTATCGCTATCATTAATACCCCTTTGCCCTTTTGTCCATGACATGTACAAGATTATGAGGAGCATGGACAGGGTGGATAAGGAGAAGCTGTTCCCCTTAGTTGAAGGGTCAGTCACAAGGGGACATAAGTTCAAGGTGAGGGGCAGGAGGTTTAGGGGGAATGTGAGGAAAAACGTTTTTACTCAGAGGGTGGTGACGGTCTGGAATGCACTGCCTGGGAGGGTGGTGGAGGTGGGTTGCCTCACACCCTTTAAAAAGTACCTGGATGAGCACTTAGCACATCATAACATTCAAGGCTATGGGCCAAGTGCTGGTAAATGGGATTAGGTAGGTAGGTCAGGTGTTTCTCACGTGTTGGTGCAGAATCGATAGGCCAAAGGGTCTCTTCTCCACTGTGTGATTCTGTGATTCTGTGATCTCTGGCAATCTCTCCTGTGCCCCCACCTATCACTGGCCTTCTATCCAGCTTCGCCTGCTCCACCCCCTTAAACAGTATAAATGTCATTACATTTTACTTCCCTTTAGCTCTGAAAATAGTCATAAGGACTCAAAACGTTAACTCTGTTTTTTTCTCTCCACAGATGCTGTTAGACCTGCTGAGTTTTTCCAGCATTTTCTGTTTTTGCGTGTGTTTATATGGTAATTTGTGATAGTGTCTGGCGTCCTTAGGTGCTTGCAGGCTCCACAGTTGTTGCTGTTACACCTTGTTTTGTTGTTTCATTTTACTTTTGGCCAGGATGTCCCTTCGGTTTTTATTTCTCTTGAACGCTGCTACTATTTTGTAGTTTACTAGGGCTTGGTTATTGTTTTCTAGGTGTTCAAAGTTGTGTTTGATTGTCTTGTTTATTTCCCTAGCCTGTTGACTGTAGGTGATTATCAGGGGTACTATGGATTTGTGTTCCTCTATTTGTGGTGGCTTCCCTCTTGTTTTTAGGAAGTTTGATTTCATGTGTCTGAGAAATCTTTTGGCGTAGCCTCTTTTTCTTAATGCTGAGAACAAGGTTGTTGTTGCTATTTCAAAGTCTGTTTGCCTGCTGCATATGTGGTGGAAGCGGGTCAATTGCAATTTTATGAGGCCTCTAAAGGTATGTTTGGGGTGGTGGCTGTGTGTGTGTAGCAGTGGCTATGTGTCCGTGGGTTTGAAGAAGACCCTAGTAGCTAGTTTGTAGGTACTGTCATTTCCCTGTTGGGCTTTGAAGACCGCAGTGTCTAGGAAATCTATTTAGTTTGTGTGTGTCATCAATTTTATTTTATCGATGAATGGTGGCTGTTTAATTTGCTAATGAAAGTCTTCATTTCTGCTTCTGTATGTGTCCATACTCTCCAGATGTCGTTTAAGTATCTGTAATAGTGTATTGGTATATTGGGGCATTTCTGAAAAGCGCCGCTTTCTCATTCTGCCATGTAGATGTTGGCATATGCCTGTGTGAATCTTTTGCCCATGGCCGTGCTTTTAATCTGCAAGTAGTGTTTCCCATTGAACTCAAAGTCATTTCTGGTTAGGTCCAAGTACAGTAAGTGGAGTCTGGTCTCATCTGATCCGTCAGTCTGGGGAAAGCATTTAAATAGTGCCCTTACTGCTTCGATTCTCCTGCCTGTTTCAATATTTGTGTATAGGCTCTCAATGTCCATGATGAACAGGAGGCTGTTAGGTGGAATTTGAAGGGAGTTTACTGTTTCTACGAAATGGTAGGTGCCCTTAATGTAACTGAGGTGTTTTTAAGATAGTGAGGTCAGAAAATAGTCAATGTATTCTGCTATGTTGTAGGATTTGCTGCCACAGTCTGATACTATGGGCGGAAATTTCCCAGAATTGCATTAAGTGCAGTAGCGGGCGGGTAAAATGGAGTCCTACCCGCCAACGAAAATGGCGGGATTTCACACCGTATAGCCCCGAACCCGCTTCATTGTTTATTCACACCCGTGAAACAAGCCGTTTCCATGGCAAACAGGCTCTCATTCGCCCACCCGCCATCACCCTGCTGTTGAATCACACCGGCCGCCATCTTTAAAAGGCAGCCGCCAGCAAAGTGCACATTGCCACCAGCTCACCACCGCTGTCCAGGAGACATGGCCAGCAAAGGAAAAAAGACTGCAGCCCCCCCACCCCGCCCCAGCTTCAACGACAGGCCCCACAAGCTTCTGGATGCCATGGAGGTTCGCTGGGATGCGTTCTACCCCCATCCTGGCTGCAGGATGGGCAGCAAAGTCACCAACCCAGCTTGGGAGATGGTGGCAATGGTGGTCAGCGCAAATGGCCTGCAGAGGAGGACAGCCACCCAGTGCCGCAAAAGGATGAATGATCTCTTCCATTTTTCCAGGGTAAGTCACTCTTTTCATCACTCCCAACTCACACATTCACAAACCCATCACACATCCACAGGGCCCTCTCTCACTACCAGTGCAAGGGACATCACCATTCACTCTTTCACACACACCGTCATTGTCCTCATCCCGTCCATGGGACCACTCACCACCCACACAGGCCAGGCACACTTATCATCTGGCCCGGTGCAGACTCGATGGGCCAAAGGGCCTCATCTGCACTCTGTGATTCTCTGAATTACAACCACCTTCCTTTGTGCTAGGTATGACTCCACCAGTGGAGAGTTTTCCCCCTCATTCCCATTGACTCCAATTTTGCTAGGGCTCCTTGATGCCACTCTCGGTCAAATGCGGCCTTGATGTCAAGGGCCGTCACTCTCACCTCACCTCTTCAGATCAGCTCTTTTCACAGAATCACAGAATCACTGTGCAGAAGAGGCTCTTCGGCCCATCGAGTCTGCACCTACGCATGGGAAACACCTGACCTACCTACCTAACCCCACTTACCAGCACTTGGCCCATAGCCTTGAATGTTATGATGTGCCAAGTGCTCATCCAGGTACTTTTTAAAGAATGTGAGGCAACCCGCCTCCACCACCCTCCCAGGCAGTGCATTCCAGACCGTCACCACCCTCTGGGTAAAAACGTTTTTCCTCACATCCCCCCTAAACCTCCTGCCCCTCACCTTGAACTTATGTCCCCTCGTGTCTGACCCTTCAACTAAGGGGAACTATCCACCCTGTCCACGTCCCTCATAATTTTGTACATCTCGATCAGGTCACCCCTCAGTCTTCTCTGCTCCAACGAAAACAACCCAAGTCTATCCAACCTCTCTTCATAACTTAAATGTTTCATCCCAGGCAATACCCTGGTGAATCTCCTCTGCACTCCCTCCAGTGCAATCACATCCTTCCTACAATGTGGCGACCAGAACTGCACACAGCACTCCAGCTGTGGCCTCACCAAGGTTCTATACAACTCCAACATGACCTCCCTAGTTTTGTAATCTATGCCTCGATTGATAAAGGCAAGTGTCCCATATGCCTTTTTCCCCACTCCACTAATGTGCCCCTCTGCCTTCAGGGATCTATGGACACACACGCCAAGGTCCCTTTGTTCCTCAGAACTTCCTAGTGCCAGGCCGTTCATTGAATACTTCCTTGTCAAATTACTCCTTCCAAAGTGTATCACCTCACACTTTTCAGGGTTAAATTCCATCTGCCACTTATCCGCCCATTTGACCACCCCGTCTATATCTTCCTGTAGCCCAAAACACTCAACCTCACTGTTAACCACCCGGCTAATCTTTGTGTCATCCGCAAGCTTTCTAATCCTACCCTCAACATAGTCATCTATGTTGTTTATATAAATGACAAATAACAGGGGACCGAGCACAGATCCCTGTGGTATGCCATTGGACACTGGCTTCCAGTCACTAAAGCATCCTTCTGTCATCACCCTCTGCCTCCTACAACTAAGCCAATTTTGAATCCACCTTATCAAATTACCCTGTATCCCATGTGCATTTGCCTTCTTTACAAGTCTCCCATGTGGGACCTTCTCAAAGGTTTTGCTGAAATCCATATAAACTACATCAACTGCACTACCCTCATCTACACACCTGGTCACCTCCTCAAAAAATTCAATCAAATTTGTTAGGCATGACCTCCCTCTGACAAAGCCATGCAGACTATCCCTGATCAAACCTTGCCTCTCCAAGTGGGGATAGATCCTCTCCTTCAGAACTTTCTCCAATAGTTTCCCCACCACTGACGTGAGACTCACTGGCCTGTAGTTCCCTGGCTTATCTCTACAACCCTTCTTAAATAGCAGAACCACATTAGCTATTCTCCAGTCCTCTGGCACCTCCCCCGTGGCCAGAAAGGAATTAAAAATTTGGGTCAGAGCCCCTGCGATCTCCTCCCTCGCCTCCCTCAGCAGTCTGGGGCACAAATAATCCAGACCTGGAGATTTGTCCACTTTTAAGCCTGCCAACTCCTCCAATACCTTGTCACTCCCTAAATCAATTTTCTTAAGAACCTCGCAGTCTCTTTCCCCGAGTTTGATACCTTCATCCTCATTCTCTTGGGTGAAGACGGACGTGAAATATTCATTCAACACTCTAGTGATGTCCTCTGGCTCCACCCATAGATTGCCTCCTGGTCCCTTATTGGCCCTACTCTTTCCCTGGTTATCCTCTTCCCATTGAAATACTTATAGAATATCTTGGGATTTTCCCTACTTTTACCAGCCAGAGCTTTCTCATATCTTTGGTCCATGTTTGAACCAAGGCGATAATGAGGTCAGGAGCTGCGTGGCCCTGGTGGAACCCAAACTGAGCGTCAGTGAGCAGGTTATTGCTAAGCAAGTACCACTTGATAGCACTGTTGACCCCTTCCATTAATTCACTGATGATTGAGAGTAGACAGGTAATTGGCTGGATTGGATTTGCCCTGCCTTTTGTGTGCAGGACATACATGGGCAATTTTCCATATAGCCAGGTAGATGCCAGTGTTGTAGCTGTACTGTAACAGCTTGGCTAGGGGTATGGCAAGTTTCGGAGCACAAGCCTTCAGTACTATTGCTGGAATATTGTCAGGGCCCATAGCCTTTGCGGTTTCCAGTGCCTTCAGCCATTCCTTGATATTACGTGGAGTGAATCGAATTGGCTAACACTGGCATCTGTGATGCTGGGGAGCTTTGGTGGAGGCCGAGATGGATCATCCACTCGGCACTTATAGCTGAAGATTGTAGCAAATGCCTTATCTTTTGCACTGATGTGCTGGGCTCCTCCATCATTAAGGATAGGGGTATTTGTGGAGCCTCCTCCTCCATTGAGTTGTTTAATTGCCCACCACCAATTGGATGTGGCAGGACTGCAGAGTTTAGATCTGATCCGTTGGTTGTGGGATCGATTACTGCAATCACTTGCTGCTTATGCTGTTTTGCACGCAAGCACTCGTGTTACAGCTTCACCAGGTTGACACCTCATTTTTTGGTATGCCTGGTGCTGCTCCTGGCATGCCCACCTGCACTCTTCATTGAACCAAATGTGATCCCTTGGTTTGATGGTAATGGTAGCATGGGGAAATGCTGGGCCATGGGGTTACAGATTGTGTTAGGATACAATTCTGCTGCTGCACTTGGCCCACACTTGGGTTAGTAGGGTTATTGTTAGTGCTAGGGTTGGGATTGGGCTTTGTGTTTGGGTTAGGGTTAGTGTTTGGGTTGTGCTTAGGGTTAGGGTTTAGGGCTTGGGGTTTGGGTTAGGGTTAGGATTAGCATGAGGGTTACTAGGGTTAGGGTTAATAGGGTTAAGGTTTGTGTTAGGGTTAGGTTTGTGGGTTGGTGTGAGTGTTAGGGTTACGTGTAGGGTTGGGTTTAGGGTTAGGGTTAGGATATCTGGGTTAGGATATTGGGTTAGGGTTAGGGTTTAGGGATGGGGTTAGGGTGAGGGTAGAGGTTAGGTTTAGGGTTAGGAGTTAGGGTTAGGGTTAGGGTTTGGTGTTATGGGTTAGGGTTAGGGCATTGTGGTTAGGGTGAGTTTTAGAGTTAGGGCATTAGGGCTAGGATTAGGGATGCGGTGAGTCTAGGGTTGATGTTTGGGTTAGGGTTAGGGATGGGGTGAAGGTGAGGGTAGGA